>NW_020953728.1:2403282-2706632 GCF_900497805.2 Vombatus ursinus
TATCTATCTATCTATCTATCTATCTATCTATCTATCTATCTATCTATCTATCTATCTTCTATCTATCTATATGTATGTGTGTATATATTATATATGCACGTATATGTGTGTGTGTATATATATACATATATACATACATATATACATATATATACACATATATACATACATACATACACATATATACACATATATACATATATACCTATATATACATATATACATGCATACATATACATATATACATATATACATACATATATATATATACATATATATATTATATAATCCATCTGGAGGAGGGACAGAGCCAAGATGGTGGAGAAAAGGCAGGGACACATTTGAACTCTCCCAAATTCTCCTCCAAACAACTTTAAATGACACCTCAAAACAAATTCTGGAGCAGCAGAACCCACAAAAAGATGAGGTGAAACAATTTTCTAGCCCAAGACAACTTAGAAGTTTGGCAAAAAGAGTCTATTACACTGGGGTAAGAGTGTAGTGCACATTTCTCCAGCACAGGTGGTGTCCCAGGAAACTAGGAGCAAATCTTTGGGGTGACTGAATCAGCAGCAGAGACTGCTTCCAGAGCTCTCAACTCACAGAAGGTAAGGGGGGTTGGACAACTGGTCAGGAGCTTACAGGGTTCCCTTTGTTGGCACTAGGTGAAGGACTCTGTTACATTGCCCATATCCAGTCTGGGTTGTAATCCTAGGGTGAGGAGGAGCACTAGCACACCAGAGCTTGTGGCTACAAGGGAGTGGAGACCCTGGTCACAGTTCTAGAGCATAAAAGTGTGCTAGTGGTCACTGGCAGACCAAAGCACAGTCCAGGAGAGTGGTAAACTCATCTCTCCTTAGATTATACCACCTCAGAAGAACTGAAAGCTCATAGAGCTCCCAGAACTAATTCTGAAAGCAGCAGCACAAAAAATCCTGAAGCTTGGGACAATACCCCCTTCACCCTGGTTGCAGAGACCATCTTTAACACAAAGTTTAAAGTCAAGATATAGGCTGGAAAAATGAGCAAACAACTTAAAAAGACCCTGACCATAGAAAGTAAATATAGTGACAGGGAAGATCAGAATACAAATTCAGAAGAAGACAACAAAGTAAAAAATTCTACTTTCATAGCCTCAAAGAAAAATATGGCCCTAAGGCCTGCTCCTGGTTTGCTGGGGCACCACCTTCACTGGTGAAAACATGCTCCGCTTTCAGTGGCAGGCACCGGGGCAGGCAGTAGTTAAAAGCAAAACACTTTTGAGGATGGACAGGGTAAAAGGAGAAAGAGAGAAAGAGAGAGAGAGAGAGAGAGAGAGAGAGAGAGAACAGAATGGAGTAAAATATAGTTACTAATCATAACTGTGAAAAAAATTACAGCAAGTGTCTCAAGGCCTCATTTCTCAAATATATAGAGAACTGAGTCAAATTTGTAAGAATGTAAGTCATTCCCCAGTGACAAATGGGCAAAAGTTATGAACAGGCAATTTTCAAAGTAATCAAAGCTATCTATAGCCATATGAAAAAAGCTCTAAATCTAAATTAAAGCAATTCAGGGGGTATCATCTCACACCTATCAGATTGGCTAGTATGACAGAAAAAGAAAATGACAAATGTTAGAGAGGATATGGGACAATTGAGACACTAATGCATTGTTGGTGTAGTTGGAACTATTTCTAAAGGACTATAAAATTAAGCATACCTTTTGACCTTGCAGTACTGGTACCAGGTCTATATCCAAAAGAGATAAAAAACGAAAAGGAAAAGGACCTATATGTACAAAAATATTTGTAGTCTCTCTTTTAGTGGTGGCAAAGAATTGGAAATTGGGGGGTTACCCATCAATTGGGGAGTGACTGAGTAAGTTGTGGAATATTATTTTATTGTGCTATAAGAAATGATTAGCAGGAGTCTCTCAGAAAAACCTGTGAAGTGAGCAGAACCAGGAGAACACAATAACAGCAATATTGTATGAAGATTAACTGTGAATGACTTAACTATTCTCAGCAATGCAATGACACAAGACAATTCAGAAGGACGTATGATGAAAAATGCTATCCATCTCCAGAGAAAGAACTGATGGAGTCTTAATGCAAATTGAAGCATTTATTTTTTACTTTTTTTGGTCTCTATTTTCTTTTATAACATGACTAATATAATAATATGTTTTGCATGACTGCACACATATAACCTATATCAAATTGCTTGCCTTCTCAATGAGAGGGACATGGAGGGAAGGACAGAATTTGGAAATCTGAATGTTAAAATTGTTTTTATTTGTAATTGGGGAAAAAATGAAATACTAAAACAGAAAAGACTCCAATTGGAGGTCCACACAAAATCAACAGGTATCTGCTTCTACAAAAGGAACAGTCATCTCAAATTTCTCCAATTGATACCTCCCACTGCAAGGCTAATCAAATAAAATTTCAAACTCACCTAAAAACATAATAGACTCAGTTAAAGAGGCAAGAAAAGAGAATCAAGTGAGCCCAGAAAACATATGAATTTCCCAAAAAGGGATTTTGCATGTAGGGTTTATTCAGGGTTTTTAGGTCAGCAGGCAAACTTTACCCTATGGACTTGCAGTTCATAAGGATCTCATAGTTAAGTCAAAAGTCTAAGTATTTTTAAAAGTTTAAGAAGGCATATAAAGAACGGCGACAGCTGGAAGCAGTCAGCTGATAGAAAGCTTCAACTAAGTTTTTCCTGATTGCTTGGAGAGAACTGATTTCATTGCCTGAGTTCCAACGATGTCTATTGTCCTGAAGGGCCAAAATTGTAGCTTTTTTGCAGGCTGTTTGACTTTGGATGTCAATTCTGGCTTGAAAAATAAAAGCAAAAGATTTTGAAACTGCTATGATTTACTGGGTTCTGGCTTATAGAAAGAACCTGAAATCTGTCCACATATTTCTATGCTTATGTAAAGGGCTGAAACTTCTGTTCTGATTGGACAGCGTATCTTCTAGGTAAGTGAATAACTGGTTGGACTAGTCTTCATAGCCCAGAGATAGCCAGTTCAATGACTTTTTGTGGTTCTTTAAGACAGAGACAGCTACCATTCACATTAAGAGCTAACAATTTCTAATATGCTCTTAAGGATGATAGCTAATTGACACTACACAAGATTTTCTCTCCAAAATCCCAAAATTCCTGTCTAAATTCTATCTAAAAGCTGTTTTTTCATATACATATATTAGCAATGTATAATAAAACAAAGTTCTTTTTCTATTTGTATTAGGTATCAAAATGTCTATCCATAACAATGATAACATCTCACATTATTAGAAAATTAATATCAATTTCTTCCATTATACAAAAATACTTTTTCTGCCCTTTTCATCATTTACTGTTCTTCAGGGAAAAGGCCTTAAAGAAACAGTATTTTATACCTCTCTGCTTTTAATCATCTTTGGCCCTTCACTCTTAACTGATGTGTTGCATTAATATAAATTTCCCTTCCTTTGCTTCTGTTGCCCACATTGGAGAAAAGGATTCTGGGCCAGTAGAGGGTGAGTATTTTTTATCAGGAGGAATTTTTTTCTATGTTTATATGTTCCAGCAGTGGTTGTTCTGTCTGCAAAGTAGAGATAATTTTGGGCAGATCAGAGTTGTGCATCATATTTCTTCATACTTGTTGTAGCACAACCAAGTCAGTTTTCTGAGGCCCCAATGCACCTCTATGCTGAAATTTTGCTAAATGAATGTCTACTATTATGGAAATTTTTTATTGCGGTAAGACGAGAGATATCTTTAGTCTCTTCAGGTTGTCCAGTCTCTTTGCATTCTTCTAGTCTCCAGCTTTGAGAGAAGAGATGGACAATGTCAACCCTATTTCAGTTTGCTGAAGGAAATGAGACTCAAGAAAGAAGCTGACCAGGAACTAATAGTCTCCTTCGTGTCTCTATACCCAACTTACTACACTTAGAGACGTCAGAGAATTTCTGCTTTGTTTTAAATCTGAGGCTTTCTCTTTCTTAGTTGAACTGAGTAACTTGCTTTCATTGAGAAAGTTCTTTTATTTTGTATTGTTTGGTATATGTTCTCCTCTATGTACTTTCTCTGATTTCTATTTTGCTATCAACTTGGCTAAATGTGTTTCTTTGCCATCTGCTATGTGTGCTCATTGTGGAACTGGTGTGTGGTGAGAAAGGGATCAAGTTTTGGATAAAATGCTTGGTGCTCTCCTTCTCTATGAAGAAATAGAGATTAGGAGTAGATCTTGAACATGAAAACTACATTCCCATTACTAATATTTAAGTGAGCAGAGAATTTTAGCCTGGTACCATTCCTTCTGAGGAGAGCAGAATGATTGATCAGCTTCTGCCCTCCCCTTCCTGCTTCCTCTATGGCAGGAATTAATCTCCATTGTGAGAGAAGGGGGAGGGGGATGGAGATACTAAAGATATATCTACACTTGCCTCCCTGTGAGCCAAATCAAGATAGCTTTGCTACATGTATCTTCATTATATTAGGAGTTTTCTTCTGTTTACATAAGAGTAAACAGCCTCACTTCTTGCATTAGAACTTTGTGCCAGGCCTAAACTCTACCTCCTCCCTGTCTCCTGTTCTACTTGGTCCTATGCCTTTTGTGGTCTGAAGGCTACCAATTATACCCTGCCTCAGTTTTAGATGATGTGGCTAGGGCCAGATCCTGCTTTACCTCTCTCTCTCCTGGTAGCCCACCACAGATTCTGGCCATGGCTCACTCTCTGTATCCTTTTCCTTGGGCAATCATTAACTGGAGGTTGGCTTTGTCCCTTGGTGAAGATCTCATGAAGTATCAGAGATAACAATGGTTTCAGGCCTTCTGGAACACCCCCTCTCTTAGTGTCGTATAGACTGCCTGGAAGCTTTAGCTCTTCTTTTCTGGGGGAATTTCCCTTGGGCTTTGTCACCTGTTGCAGAGAGTATGTTGACTTCAGGCATTGACTTCAGGAGGACCCTGAGATACACTGCCTCAAGTAAAGCCATCTTTGTCTTCATGGGAAATCCCTTCATGTTCTAGCTTCATTCTCTGCTCTGGCTCTAACAGGCCAAAGTTGAGGTCCTTTTGGCTTCAAGTTCCATTTACCAGAGATCATACTAGATTCGGCCTTCCTCCTCAACTCCCCTCACCTTCACCCAGACATCTCCTTCCACAGCAGTAGCAGGAATTTTGTCCATCTTCTTGAGGAACTTACTGGTGTTCCTTTCGGTTTTGTTGATCTTTGCTTTATCTGGCAATCAAGGGCAGTTCACGTCATTCTCTATCTTAATCAGAACTTCTTCCCTTGAAATATTGCAGAGCCTCCTAAGAAGTCTCCCTGCCTCAAGTCTTTCACGTTTCCTCTGCTCACATACCAATGTAATAATTCTAAAAAGCAGAATTGGCTATATTACTTCCCTATTCAATAAACTCCAGTAATTCCATTTTACTTCTAGAATCTAAAGCAAATACTAGGAAGAGAATATGACAATTAGAGAGCTCAGGAGACTTGAAGATTCAGGAGCTAGCAAGCAGGGTGGAATCTAGTTCTTCATTTTTTGTGGAGTAGGAGGAACTTTTTCTTTCTTCCATCCCACTGGCTATGATATCTAAAAAAAGAAATCTAAAGGAAGAAATCTCATCCAGCAGTAGAGAGTCTGAGTTTGAGGTGAAATTGAGGGAACAAAGACATACATTTCTTTCTTTGCAGGATTAATGTATCTTCCCTCTACAATTTCCATTATGCTTTTTTCTAAAGTTGAAAGTCCAAAAAGTGCTAATTTTCCTGCTTGAAAAAATGACTAAATGCCTATTTATTTACAGAAATTGTATATGTAAATACTCATCAAAAATGAACTTTTCATGTTTTTTCTAATCTGATTTTAGTTGTAGTGATCAGTAGATGGCAGTACATCATTACTTGATTACAACAGAGAAAAATAATTAATCTATTTTTGAAATGTAATGTGAACCAGGGCATTTAAAAATGTTCCATGATTGTCTTACTTATTTCACAAATATAGTGATTTAGTTCTACCAACTTGTAATCCTAGATTTGATAACTTCAATTACAGTGATAATCTCACCTCACATTCAGATCTGTGAATCATCAGTATTTACAGTATATACCAACTTAATTGTAGTTAGGTCTTGACCAATCTAATCTGATCATCTTTTATAAATTAAAATCCAGTTAGGATATTATAGCCTAGGTTATTTCAGTGTGTATAGCTGGACTTAGCATTGGGTTCAAGTTACCACATTTTAGATTTTCAGTTTACAGGCTTTATGGTTTTGGGAAAGTTCACTGGACCAGAGTATACTAATCTGAAAAATGAGGCAGTGGATTAGCCATGCTTTTAGAAAGAAATGTCGGAAGAATGGACTTCCAGGAGCAAAGATGGCAGAGTAAGCAGGAAATCACCTGAATGCTCTGCCTCCAACTAACTATAAAAAATACTCCAAAATAAATTCTGGAATGGCAAAACCAGCAAAAACAAAAACAAAACTGTGGTAGAAGAATCTTCTAGCCCAAGAAACTTGGAAGGCTGGTAGGAAAAGACTATCTCACTTGGGTGAAAGGAGAGCATAGTCTAGGATAGAAAGTGTCCTGGCAAGCCAGCAGCAGGCTCTGCCTCAACAAGCCAGTGGGAGGCCCTGAGCCCCAGTGTGGCTCCAGGTAAGCAGGTAAACACCAATACCTCCCACATGCCTCAATGTAGCACCAGACAGATACCAGTGCTACCCCTCCCCACATCACATGCCTCAGTGTAGCTCCTGGCAAATGGGAAGGCACCAGTGCCAAGATGATCCCTCCCCCGAATTTCTGCCGCATGCACAGCACCAGGTGAATTGCTGGAGCCTTGCAGTATAGCAGCACAAGAGTCCCCCATGGGCCTCAGGGCAGCACCAGTGTGGCACCATGCAAACTGTTATGGCCTGCAGCATCTCACACAAGAAGTTTGGGACAGTGCCCCTTCCACCCCAGGAGCACAGTTCAAATTTAAAAGTAAGGAAAAAGGCAGGAAAAAAGCAAAGAAAGATATTCTAATCATAGAAAGTTAAGGCGGCAAGAAAGATTAAGACACAAATTCAGAAGAGGACAAAAATGTCAAAATGCCTATATGCAAAGCCCTCCAAAGAAAAATGTGAATCGAACTCAAGCCAAAAAAGAACTCTCGGAAGAGCTCAAAAAAGACCTTAAAAATCAAATAAGAGAGGTAGAAGAAAAATTCAGAAAAGAAATGAGAATGATGCAAGAGAATCATGAAAGAAACAGTCAAGAGCTTTGGAAAAGAAAACAACTCCTTAAAAAGTAGAATTGGCCAAATGGAAAAGGAGGTGAAAAAGGCTTACTGAAGAACATAACTCCTTAAAGATTAGAATTGGACAAATAGAAGCTAAAGACTGTGCAAGACATTAAGAATCAATGAAACAAAATCAAAAGAATGAAAAAATAGAAGAAAATGTAAAGTACTCATTGGAAAAACAACTGACCTGAATAACAGACCCAGGAAATATAATTTAAGAATCACTGGACTACCTGAAAGCCATGATCAAAAAGAGGACCTGGACATCATACTTCAAGAAAGTATCAAAGAAAATTGCCTTGATGTCCTAGAACCAGAGGGTAAAATAGATATTGAAAGAATCCACTGGTCACCTCTGGAAAGATCCCAAAATGACAACTCCCAGGAACATTATAGTCAAATTCAACAACTCCCAGGTCAAGGAAAAAATATTGCAAGCAACCAGATAGAAACAATTCAAATATTGAGAAACGATAGTCAGGATTACACAGGACTTAGCAGCTGCAACATTAAGGTGTCAGAGATCATGAAATATGATATTCTGGAAGGCAAAGGAGCTAGGATTACAACCGAGAATCACCTACCCAGAGCATTTTAATTTCCTCATTAGCAAGGAATCTGTCTACCCCTAATGCCCTATAACATGGGTTTTTAACCTAAACTTTTATTTTGAATATTTTTATAACTATTTCAATATAGTTTCCTTTGTAATCCTATGTCTTTTATGTTATGCATGTAAAAATATTATTCTGAGAAGGAATCAGTAGGCTTCATCAGACCGCTGAGTCCATGACGCAAAGAGTTAAGAATCCCTGCCCAACATATCTTTGAAGGTCTCTCAAGAATACTAGCTATTTGATCCTTGGCAATACTACTGTGTTATGGTAGTAAACAAAGGCAAACTGAGGTATAGAGTTTCCAGCACTATTAGTTTATTAATAAACTGTGAATTTATTAATAAAGAGGGTTAATGGATACTTCAATTATGCCAGAGACAAAAATGAGGAGGGCTCATTTTTTTTGGCTAGAGGTAGAGTTTAGGTAGAGTAGAGGTAGAGTTTAGGCCTGGCACAAAGCTCTAATGCAAGAAGTGAGGCTGTTTACTCTCATGTGGGTTAGTACCTGTTGGGTTAGTGACCACTTCACTCTGTCATTAAAAAACGCTGACTGATTTATGAGATCCATCTGTATCCTGTAATTTTTGCTGGTGGATCAAAGTTAGCCACTCCTCGGCACCAAGAAAGGTTTGTTAGGAAGGTACAGCTTTCCTTAGTGTTCAGGGACAACATATTTCTTTCTTTCTTTCTTTTTTTTTTTTACAAGATTGACGTCAGGTATTTCATTAAACATGAACATCTTATTCAACCTAAAAAGACAGGTTGATTAAGAATTTAAAATGCAGTAAAAATACACTCATGAAAATTTAGCACTATGGACAGATGCATGCAGAAGGTGAACAAAGGTAAAGTTATATACATTTATTAACTATGGTGCCAAGGTCAAGTAATATTATTTTTCTCCATGAGAGTAAATTATTTTCGCTAACAGGACAACATATTTCTTAGAGTTAGCTAATATAGAGATAACAATGGATGTTTTGGTAGAGAAGATGATAATCCTTTTCTTTTAATTATAGTGACTTAGGGTCAGGCTGATCTTTAAACTAGCTCTGAGGGGAAAGCTAAATTTCTGAACTTAATTAAAAGACATAGAGAGGGGACCTAAGTAGATACAGAAACAAATATGAAATCAATACAACATAGAATCAATTACAAAGTAGAATTAATTTGAATTTCTCAACTGATTAGGTTGTGTGATGAGTTAGTGTGATGAAACTGCTTCTACGAATCTACAAATTAAATGGGGCAACATAACGTTGCTGGCCCTGCTCAAAGCTGTTGTGATAGGAAATTGGACCTAAAGACTGGTGAAATAAATAGTTTTTATTTTCATGTTTTGGACCGCCAAGAAGTAGTACACATTGAAATCAGAGATGACAAAAATTCCCATCTGCATTAAAAACTTTTAATATAAATGGTACTGACTACTAAGGCAGGAAAATTATGAGGAGAATAAAACATTTGAACATTTTTATTATGTGCCAGTAGTGCATCACAATAAAATTGGAAACAGATCTTACTACTATAGCAAAAATTTGAATAGCTATTCAGGAGGACACGCACTAGTAACTCCCCAGGAAACTTCAAGGACATAGGCATTTGGCTTATCAGAAATGAATTTCCTTGCTGCCTCCAGTAATGTGATGGCTTAGTGCTGAAGGACATGAGTGCTTTCTTTTTTTAATTTTTCATTAATTAATTAATTAATTTTAAGTTTTCAACATTCACTTCCACAAGATTTTGAGTTCCAAATTTTCTTCCCATCTCATCCCTCCCCCACCCCAAGATGGCATGCATTCTGCATACCCCTTCCCCTAATCTGCCCTCCCTTCTATCTCTCCTCCCCTTCTCTTATCCCCTTCCTCTTCAACTTCTCTGTAGGGCAGGATAGATTTCTATCCCCATTTCCTATATATTTTATTTCCCAGTTGCATGTGAAAATTTTTTTTAAACATTTGTTTTTAAAACTTTGGGTTCCAAATTTTCTCCCTTCTTCCCTCCCCACCCACCCTCATTGAGAAGGCAAGTAACTCGATTTAAGTTATACATGTGCAGTCATGCAAAACACTTCCAATAGTGGTTGTGTTGTGAAAAACTAAGTATATTTCCTTTAATTCTATACTGCCCCCCATTTATTTTATTCTCTCTTTTGACCCTGTCCCTCCTTAGAAGCGTTTTCTTCTGATTATCCCCTCCCCAAATCTGCCCTCCCCTCTATCATCCCCCTGTTCTCTTGTCCCCTTCTCCCCCTACTTTCCTGAAGGGTAAGATAGATTTCCATACCCAATTGAGTGTGTATGTTATTCCCTCCATAAGCCAAATTTGATGAGAATAAGATTCACTTGACGTGAGTGCTTTCAAATGACAAAGTGACTCCCCACACTGTGTGCTGAGCCAGAGAAGCAGATGACTCCATGGATTTTTTTTTTAAAGGAGAGTTAGCTTCTGGCTATATTTGCTATCTTGTTCCCTCTTTCAATTTTCTCCCACTCCCACCTCGTTTGCAAAAAGTATACCCTCTGAATTCCCTGTGAGGTGATGAGGTGGGTAGGTAGCTATGCTCCTTCATCCTACTGCACCTCTGTACCTATAGACTTATCTAAGCGATCTTGTGTTTAGGATTCTGGATGCCTTTTCTGTTTTGTGTTTCCTTTCTTAAGTAGCCTAGAGGTGGTAATGTCTAGGCTTGGAGGTGACCTCATGAGTTTGAGAGGTTCAGAGGTTCTGGGCCCAGTGAGTAAAACAGCCTGGTAGTAAGGGAAGTTTATTTGCATTAGAAAGGAATGGTGAGGATTGGTCAAGTCTGGCTGCTTTACCAGTAGATATGTATTAGGACTTATTTGGACAAGGAAGAGTAAAGTGAAATCTAAAATACCTAATGAGTAATCCCAGAAACTACTCTATGTTCTGCTAAGGTTTAAGTATTAACTTCCCAAGGGATATAACTGTAGTTACAAGATGTTACTGAATCTTGTTTTAAATTTTATTATCAGTGAGTATTTATGAGATTTTTTTTCTGCTCTTCACTGGTGTGCAGGAAATTAAAAAACAAAACAAAACAAAACACTCTCATACCTAATTCATATTGTACTTTGACAACCTTTTCTTATTCCTTTAAGAAAACCATAGGGATAAAACTAAACTCAAGCTGTAATCAAATCATCTCCAAGGCACTATGATAGGGGTTTAATGAACTGAGACTTAAAATAAAGTATTACAGCAGAATTTATTATGCTTCATTGGAAGTAAAAAATGCAAGGATAACAATCATGATCTCAGACAAAGCAAAAGTAAAAATAAACCTAATTAAAAGAGATTAATAAGAGAAACTACATTTTGCTAAAAAGTACCATAGACAATGAGTATAAAAATGTTTACATCAAATGTCTCTGATAAAGGCCCCATTTCTCAAATATTTAGGGAACTGAGTCAACTTTATAAAAATAAGAGCCATTCCCCAAGTAATAAATGGTCAAAGAATAGGAACAAGTGGTTTTTAGAAGAAGGAATCAAAGCTATCTATAGCCATATGAAAAAAATGCTCTAAATCACTAATGGTGGTTATTTAGCTGTTTTAGTCATAGCCAACTCTTCATCATTCTATTTAGGTTCTCTTGACAAAGATATTAGAGTGGCTTGCTATTTCCTTCTCCAACCCATTTTACAGATGAGGAAATGAGGCAAACAGAGTTAAGTGACTTTTCTAGGGTCATATAGCTAGTAAGTGCCTGAGATCAGATTTGAACTCAGAAAGATGTGTCTTCCTGACTTCAGGCCCATCAGTCTATCCACTCTGCCATCTAGCTGCTCCCACTAATGATTAGAGAAAGACAAATTGAGACAGATTGCTTAGAATTCTATCCCCCAACTAACTATTAGAGAAAGACAAATTGATTAGAGAAAAACAACTCTGAGAAACTATCTCACACCTATCAGAAATGACAAATGATGGAAGGAATGAGGGAAAATAGGTACACTAATGAATAGGGAACCAGTCCAACCATTTTGGAGAACAATTTGGAACTACGCCCAAAGGGTAATAAAAATGTGCATACCCTTTGACCCAGCAATACTACCAAAGAGATCTGCGCTTCAAAGTAATCAAAGAAAAAGGAAAGGGACCTACATGTACAAAAATATTTATAACAGCCTTTTTTTTAGTGGCAGATTGAGAGGATGCCTGTCAATTGGAAAATGGCTGAACAAATTGTGGCATATGATTGTGATGGAGTAGTATTATTGTGCCCTAAGAAATGACAAAGGGGATGGTTTCAGAAAAATATGGGAAGACCTAATATGAACTGATACAAAGTGAAGTGAGCAGAACCAGGAGATCGTTGCATAAGGTAGTAACAATATTTTGATGATGAACAACTGTGGAAGACTTAGTAACTTTCATCAAGACAATGATCTAAGACAGTTCCAAAGGACTGATGATAAAAAAATGTTATCCACCTCCAGAGAAAGAACTGATGAACTCTGAGTACAAATTGAAGGATAATCTTCTCTCTTTTTCTCCCCTTTTTGTGATATGGCTATGTTTTACATGATTCATATGTGTAACTGATATATTATTTGCCTTCTCAGTAAGTTGGGTTAGGGGTAAGAAAGCGATAGAATTTGGAACTCAAAAAAAATTTTTTTAAAAGAATGTTAAAAATAAATAATTTAAAAAAGGAAAAGAAAACACACGCTAACATCTCAGATTTTCATGGTGTTTTTTTATATATAATGATAAAATTACCACTATGCATAAAAAAATAAAGTATTCAGCACAGTTGGGTCAAGGTTTTACTATAATCTTTGTGAGACTTAGAACATAAAATTATTATTTATATGGGCTTTGTATTTTCCTAGGGAGTCTAAGTGAAAAAAGAAAGGTGGAAGGGAAAGCATAGTATACCCGTAAAAAAAACATCCTTAGGAAACCTAAGAGGTGTGTATCTGTGTGTGTGTGTGTGTGTGTGTGTGTGTGTGTGTGTGTGTGCTTCATAGACCAGAGCACAAAATTCTTGTAAAACTGTATTTTGTTCTTACAGAAAAGGAGAAAAAAAAAGGCAGCAGGAAGCCAATTTTGCTTTGATTCTAAGGAAAAAAAGAAAGGGAATTGCCTAGAGAGTCAACCTGTTATAAGAAATGCCCTTAAGGCATCAAAAGCCCACTGAAGACTATTACTCTTGACTTGCACATACAAATACTAGGTACCCCCAGAAATCCTCTCTCTTCCTTTCAATTTCTATAAATTGTAGCAGGTGTTGCTGAGTGAGGGGAATGGAGAAATGGAATGTGTGGATAGATAGCTGCTTAAATACAGGAAGACCTGGATTCGTGTCCTGCCTCTGATACACACTGGTTTGTGTGTGGCCCTGAGTAAGACACTTAACTTCCTAGTGCTCTAGGCAGTCCTCTAAAGATTATAAATTGCAGAGAAGGTACAGTAATTATAAAGGAGTTCTAAATTTGAATTGTGAGACTTATGTTGTTCACAGGAGTGGACAACATATCAACTAAAGGAAATCATGCCACCTATTACTAAGATACAGTACTTCTGTCCCTAGAATCTATTTAATTTAGGAAAGGAACTTGCATAAAACTTTACTGTGTTAGGTTCTAGTCATCTGTGACATGCATTTTTGATTACATGTTTGCTATTTTGAATAAAAATAATATACCAGTATACTTTATAGCTAGTCCAGCACAATAATGCTATTCATCAGTGATATTTGACAAATTCACTGTTGTTGTTTAGTCATTTTCAGTTGTGTTTGACTCCTCATGACCCAGTTTGAAGTTTTCTTGGCAAAGATACTGGAATGGTTTGCCAACTTATTTTACAGATAAAGAACTGAGGCAAATGGGATTAAAAGACTTGCCCAGGGTCATACAACTAGTAAGTGTCTGAGGCTAGATTTGAACTCAGGAAGATGAGTCTTTTTTACTTCAGGCCTGGCACTCTATCCACTATCTATGCCATCTAGCTGCTCAAATATACTAAATTACATTGTGGTATATTAATTGTGCTAAGAGTAAATAAAGAAACACAGAAAGCAGATTAAAAATATTGCAGCATAGATCAACAAACTCAAACTTCTTGCTAAATAAATATTTTAAATCATTTTTAATATTTTTATTATTTTTAAACACTTACTTATTTTTAGTTTTCAACATTCACTTCCACAAGATTTTAAGTTCCAAATTTTCTTCCCATCTCTCCCTTCCCCCTACCCCAAGATGGCATGCATTCTGGGTATTCCCTTTCCCCTAATCTGCCCTCCCTTCTATCACCCCCTCCCTTCTCTTATGCACTTCCCCTTCTATTTTCCTGTAGGGCAGGATAGATTTCTATACCTCATTGCCTGTATTATTTCCCAGTTGCACGTGAAAACAATTTTTTAATATTTATTTTTAAAACTTTGGGTTCCAAATTTTCTCCCTTCCTTCCTCCCCACCCACCCTCATTGAGAAGGCAAGCAACCTGATACAGGTTATACATGTGTAGTCATGTGAAACACTTCCATAGTAGTTATGTTGTGAAAGATTAACTATATTTCTCTTCATCCTATCCCACCTACCCATTTATTCTATTCTCTCTTTAAACCCTGTCTTTTAACCCTCAGAAGTATTTGCTTCTGATTACCCCCTTCTCCAATCTGCCCGTCTTTCTATCATCCCCCCAGTCTCTTATCCCTTTCCCCCTTATTTTCCTGTAGGGTAAGATAGATTTCTGTGCCCAATTAAGTGTGTTTTTCCCTCCTTAAGCCAAATCTGATGAGAATAAGATTCACTCATTCCCTCTCACCTACCCCCACTTCCCCTCCACTGTAAAAGCTTTTTATTGTCTGTTTTATGTGAGATAATTTACCCCATTCTATCTCTCTCTTTCTCCTTCTCCCAGTATAATCCTCTCTCACCCTTTCATGTTATTTTTAGGTATCACCCCTTCATCTTCAACTCACCCTGTGCCCTCTATTTATCTCTCTATATATACATACATATAATTTTTTCCCTCCAACTACTCTAATACTGACAAAGGTCTCATGGGTTATAAATACCATCTTTCCATGTAGGAATGTAAATAGTTCAATTTTAATAAGTCCCTTATGATTTCTCTTTCCTGTTTACCTTTTCATGCTTCTCTTGAGTCTTGTATTTGAAAGTCAAAGTCTTCTATTTCACTGAATGTCCATTTTTTCCCCTGAAGGTTTATACTCAGTTTTGTTGGGTAAGTGATTCTTGGTTGTAATCTTATCTCCTTTGACCCCCAGAATATTATATTCCAAGCCCTCTGGTTCTTTAATGTAGAATCTGCTAAAACTTATGTGATCCTGATGGTGTTTCCACAATACTTGAATTGTTTCTTTCTGGTTGCTTGCAATATTTTCTCTTTGACCTGGGAGTTCAGGGATTTGGCTATAATATTCCTGGGACTTTTCCTTTTGGGATCTCTTTCAGGAGGTGATTCTTTCCATTTCCATTTTATCTTCTGGTTCTAAAATATCAGGGCAGTTTTCCTTGATGATTTCTTGCAAGATGATGTTTAGGCTCTTTTTTTGATTGTGACTTTCAGGTAGTCCAATAATTTTTAAATTATCTCTCCCAGATCTATTTTCCAGGTCAGTTGTTTTTCCAATGAAATATTCCACATTGTTTTCTATTTTTTCATTCTTTTGGTTTTGTTTTACAATTTGATTTCTCAAAAAGTCATTAGCTTCCATTTGCTCCATTCTAATTTTTAAGGAAGTATTTTCTTCAGTGAGGTTTTGGACTTCCTTTTCCATTTGGCCAGTTTTGTTTTTTAAGACATTCTTCTCCTCAATAGCGTTTTGGACCTCTTTTGTCATTTGGGTTAGTCTATTTTTTAAGGTGTTATTTTCTTCAGTATTTTTTGGGTCTCCTTTAGCAAGTTGATGATTTTCTTGGATCGTTCTCATTTCTCTTCCCAGCTTTTCCTCTACTTCTCTTACTTGTTTCTCAAAATCCTTTTTGAGCTCTTCCATGGCCTGGGACTGATTCCCATTTTTCTTGGAGGCTTTGAATGTAGAAGCTTTGACTTTGTTGTCTTCTTCTGGTTGTATGTTTTGATCTTCTTTGTCATCAAAGTAAGATTCTATGGTCTGACTTTTTTTTTTTGCACTGTTTGCTCATGATCTTAGCCAATTACCTGACTTTTAAACTCTTTGTTAAGGTAGGGATCTGCTTCCAGTGTGGAGAATGCACTGTCCCAAGCTTCGGGGGTTTTGTGCTGCTGTTTTCAGAGATACTTCTAGGGACCTGTAAATTTTCAGTTCTTCCAAGGTGGTATGATCAAGGGTGAGGTGTTTATTCCTTTCCTGGCCTGTGCTCTGGTCTATGAGTGACCACAAGCACTCTTTTCTGCCTTGGAACTATGAGGAGGATTCCCTCTCCACTGCCACCACAAGTTGCACCATGCCAGTGCTCCTCCTTGCCCCAGGACCACCACCCAGAACTTCGACCCAGATCCAAGCATGGGCAAAGCAAGAGAATCCTTCCTCAGCAGCA
This sequence comes from Vombatus ursinus, assembly GCF_900497805.2. Taxonomy (NCBI): domain Eukaryota; kingdom Metazoa; phylum Chordata; class Mammalia; order Diprotodontia; family Vombatidae; genus Vombatus; species Vombatus ursinus. Next base: position 2,419,700 of record NW_020953728.1, read on the forward strand.
GCAAACAGATCCCTGCAATCCCTCTCTGATCAGCCCCTCAATCCCCCCTCTGTCCTTGGGCTGAGAGCTCTGGAAGCAGCCACAACCCCAGGGCTGCACCAGGACTAGAATGGGACCAAGCTCCTCTGTCACCGAGGTCCAACAGATATTTCCTACTGACCTTCTAAATTGTCTTTGACATTTGTGGGTTGAGAAGTCTGAAAACTGCCATAACTCCCCTTGATTCAGTCCCCTGAGGACTGTTTCAGGTTTGCTGAGGCCCAGTCTTTGCCAATGTGGCCCACACTAACTGTGCTCTTCTCCCAGCCTGGCACAATAGACCTTTCCAATCAACCATTCAGGTTGTTTTGGGCTGGAAATTTGTTTCACTCTTTTTTTAGGTTCTGCTGCTTTAGAATTTGTTTAGTCATTTTTTACAGGTATTTGGAGGGCTTTAGGGGACAGCTCAAGCAAGTCACTGCTTGGTGATGTAGTGAATAGAGTGCTGGACTTGGAATCAGGCAGATTCATTTTCATGATGACATTTCATACATTGTACAGTACAAAAGCTAGGGGGTATGAATAAAGCTTTAGGGCTTATATTTTAATCAGTGTTTACTTTTTTTCCTTTCTCTCTTTAACAACATAGTTGTAGCAAGGTAGATCACTTTGCATCAACATAATATTTTCTAGACATCCTAGAAAAAAGGTTAAATGACTCTTTATCTGTGCATCACTGCAAAGGCACATAAGCAGATAAAAGTGTTATATTTTGTCATTTGTGAGGAAATGACACCAAATTTGAAGTTTAAGATATGTTCCAAAATTATCTTTCCTGATTTAAGAGATCACTTGCCACAGAACATGCCTGTGTATAGGAGTGTGATAATGTATTTATTATCAGCTAAGTTACTGGGCTGGCCATCCTCACTATTTTCCAGAAGAGTCTCAAGTATTGGGCACAATCTGGTACTGGCACTTTCCTTGTAGAAAAAGTATTTCATAACCTGGATGTGTAATAAATAAAATTCCTGGCTTAGTGATTGAGAATTGTTTTCAAAGTCCTAAGAGACTATGAAATCTCAAAATCTAGAGATGGACAAATTAAAAGTAATTGGTTATGAAAAATAATAAGCAGGATTATAAAGAAATATGAAAAACTAATGACAAAATCCTTAAAGTGATTCCAAACAACTGAGAGATATAACTGTATTTCAAATGAGTATCTGGTTATACATTCTTAACTGTTTACAATTTTTTTTCACTGTGTAAACTGGTAAACAAAGCAATGGAGGAGATGATTTGATTGAAGTCAAGTTGGATAAGCAACAAACAAGAATATATTGTTTTTCCAAATCCAGTGTGCTCTCATCCTGTTTCAGGTAGATCTGCAGAAGTTGCCCAATCATAGATGACCAAAGGAATGCTGATGGTGGAGAATATGATTCCTAATCCTAAGAGAGACATAGCCTGGGAGGAAAATAAAGTACATGTTTTTAGGTAATTTTATTTTTTAATTTAATTTAACTTAATTTATTTTTTAATTTTAGGCATTTTCTTAAAAGAAATATTTTTGATAAAGTAAGAATACTTTCCCTGTTCCCTGATCTTGCTTTTTCCTTGTTAAAATGAAAAGCTGGAAAAAGGATGAGAGCAATTCTGGTCAGGGAAGAAGGAAGGGTGAATAAAGTCAAAAAATACAAAGCAATCAGCTTTTATTGGAAAAGGAAGGTGGCTTGATTAACAGGATTTATGGATAACACGCCTTCACCATTTTAAAATTTAATCTCCACACAATTTGATGCTAAATCAATTGATCAATCTATAAGCATTTATAAATGTTCTAGGTACTATGCTAGGCACTGGGGATACAAATACGAAAAGATAAAACAATTCCTACTCTGAAGGAGCTTACATCCTATAGAGGAGACAACATTTATATAGCTAAATATACACAGAATAAACAAAATAAATACAGGGGAGATGAGGAGGGAGGTCACTAGTAGTTAAAGAAGATCAGGGATGGATTCTATTAGAACTCTTGCATTTTCCCCACTAACTCCTACTGGTCATCTTTAGTAAATCGTTAGCAGCTAGGGGCAGCTAGGTAGCACAGTGGATAGAACACTGGGTCTGGAGTCAGGATGATCTTAATTCAAACTGGGGCTTAGACACTTACTAGTTCTTTGTGACTCTGGGCTAGTCACTTAACCCTTATTTTCCCCATCTGTAAAATGGGGATACATTAGAAAAAGAGATGGAAAACCACTTCATTATATTTGCCAAGAAAAACCCCATTATCTATGGGGTCACAAAGAGTGGGACATGACTGAAAGACCCAACAACAAGAAGTCGCTTGGGATCTAGCTACAAGTCTCTTATTTTATCAAGTGCAGATAATGTTTTTCAAATCCATGTGAAAATATGTACTATTAATTTATTTTGAATAGCAGTATAGATTCATTCAAAGAAGCTAGCCCTGTGCTCATTTTGTGACAACTATTGTCTCAGGTAACACATGTAGTCACCATGTTTACACTAGTTGGAAAAGAACCTGAGAAACCTTTCTCAGGATAACAAAAATGGTGCTCTAGAAGCTATTCATTGTAGCAGCCACTGCACACTTGCTGTCCTTACTGTCTAGTCCCCAAGTATAAGAAATTCAAGATGCCATTGAACTTAATCAGATTTGGAAACAAGCTTCCCGAATATAGAAAAGTAGTTTCAGAATCCAGGCCTGGATTCACACAAAGCACTTTTGTCAATCTACTTCCTTAAATTTTTAAGGATCTGTAGTCTTATCAGCGTGGGCATTTCTTCTACCGATGAAGATCATAATATCTTTGCACTTTAGTGGACAGTTTCCTTAAGTTGCCATGGCTAGAATAAAAACATAATGGCCAATCATCTGAATTTACAAGCCTGTCCTTAGACAACAATCATTCATTCCTTTACTTGTCTGTATTTACATTCTTTCCAGATTGGCAGCACCTGCCTGTCAGAACTTGTGCTCTCCTAGCAGAGCCTTTTAATAGCCAGTGTCATCTTCATGCCACAATCAGGCATCAAAGTATGGATTTACTGATAGTTGTCTTATTTATTTACCATAGGAAGATTGTTTTAACTAATTAATATATTTCATTTAAGTCATATAACTTTATGTTCTTTTGGCTGTATGAGGTATCCTTATGGAGATAGCTTGGCCTAAAGTTTGTTTAGAACTATTTATTGCCCTATAGATACACAAAGAGTTGTAACTAACGTGGATGCTTTCCCTATAATGTAAGTTAAATCTGATAAACATTTTCTGAGGGAACTGAGAAGAATAATGTTCTATTTTAACTTGACTAATCAGTGCTGTGCATCCCATCAAGGCAATAGTAATTTACAACGTATTTGCAGTATGACTATATATTTTCCAAACTAATTGTTTGGTAAGTTTTAATGATGTACAAAATGAAAATATAAATAAATAGCAGCCATAAAACATACCCCAAGTCTTTCATTTTTTTTGTCACTATCCTGGCTTGTGATTTTTAAAAACAGAATTGTAGGAATAATGAAGATCAACATATTGGCAGTTGTTGTCCCTATAAAGTGATAAAAAAAAAAACCAGTTTTCTGTTATTATGGAATGTAAACTCCCTAGAAGTTGCTATTGAACAATTAATATAAAATTGCCATATTGTACCCAGGACTCCAAAAATGTCTTTCATGGTGGGTACGCAGATTACCAAAAGGTCAACCAAACCTAAGATTACCACAGCAATCACAATACGTTCACCTAAATTGAAATATGCTTTCTTAAGTAGTTCAGCCAGAGATTCACGAGACTGTAGGAAAAGAAAGCAAAGAATTCTGTCAGTACATAGCATACAACATTCAAATATTTTCTACAATGCATAAACTGTTACACTTGTGGAATCTCAGAATTATGGAATATCAGAGTTAGAAGGGACCTCAGAAGTCATCTGAGCCTATGTCTGAACAGATCTCTCCTTTATAGCATCTTTTACAAGTGATCATTTGGCCTTTTCTATTTTTTCCTTTTTTATTAATTAATTTTAGTTTTCAATATTCACTTCTATAAGATTTTGAGTTCTAAATTTTTCCCCTTTCCAAGACAGCATCCAATCTGATATAGCCTATATATGTACAATCGTATTAAGCATATTTCCACATCAGTCATGTTGTGAAAGAAGAATCAGGGGAAAAACACAAGAAAGAAAAAACAAAAAAAAGAGAAAATAGTATGCTTCAATCTGCATTTAGACTCTGTAGTTCTTTCTCTGAATGTGGATAGCATTTTCTAACATGAGTCTTTTGGAATTGTCTTAGATCATTGCATTGCTCAGAAGAGCTATCTATGAATGTAGCTCATCACACAATGTTGCTGTTACTGTATACAATGTTCTTCTGGTTCTGCTCACTTCACTCAACATCAGTTCACACAAGTCTTTCCAGGTTTTTCTGAAGTACATCTACTCATTTCTTATGGAACAATAGTACTCCATTACATTTATATACTACAACTTGTTCAGCCATTCTCCAATTGATGGGCATCCCCTCAATTTCCAATTCTTGGCCACCACAAAAAGAGCTGCTGTAAATATTTTTATACATGTGAGTCCTTTCCCCTTTTTTATCATCTCTTTGGGATATAGAACTAGTAGTAGCATTGCTGGATCAAACGGCAGTCACAGTTTTATAGCCCTTTGGGCATAGTTTTTTCCTGTTTTCTCATGTTAGCCAATCTAATGAGTGTGATGTGGTATCTCAGAGTTGTTTTAATTTGCATTTCTCCAATCAAAAATGATTTGATTTGACTATATTTGATTTGACTTCCTATGACTCTAGATAGCTTTAATTTCTTCAACTGAAAATTGCTTGTTCATATCCTTTGACCATTTATAAATTGAGGAATGACTTATACTCTTACAAATTTGACTCAGTTTTCTATATATTTTAGAAATGAAGCCTTTATCTGAGACACTGGATATAAAAATTATTTCTCAGTTTTCTGCCTCCCTTCTCTTGTGTGCATTGGTTTTGTTTGTGCAAAATCTTTTTAATTTAATGTAATCAATATTATCCATTTTGTATTTCATAATGTTCTCTGTCTCTTGTTTGGTCATAAATTCTTCCCTTATCCATAGATCCGACAGGTAAACTATTCCTTGATCTCCTAATAGTATCACCCTTTTTGTCTAAATCATGCACCCTTTTTGATCTTATCTTGGTATATGGTGTGAGATGTTGGTCTGTGCCTACTTTATGCCATACTATTTTCCATTTTTCCCAGCATTTTCACCAAATAGTGAGTTCTTATCCCAGAAGCTGGAGTCTGAGGGTTTATCAAACTGTAGATTACTGTATCTTGTGTACCTAACCTATTCCATTGATCCACTGCTCTATTTCTTAGCCAGTACCAATTAGTTTTGATGACTGCTGCTTTATGATACAGTTTTAGATCTGGTACATCTAGGCATTTGGCCTTTTCTTGATAACCTCCAGTGATAGAGAAGGGGAGTCCATTTCATTTTGGATTCTATTTGTTAGGAAGTTTTAATAGACATTGAGCCAAAATTTATCTCTTTTTGTATCTTTTCCATATGACAATCATTTAAATTCATGAAGAATAGCTGTCATGTTTCCCCTAAGTTTTTTATTCTCTAGGCAACATATCCTTAGGTCCTTCAATCAATCCTCATATGGCATAGTGTCTAGTCTTGCCACTCTAGCTGATAGGACAAATTTCACTTTTCAGGATAACACTCTGACTTGTCTGACTTGTCCTCCTAAAATGTAGTATTCAAAATTGAACACTAATCTTTAGATTTGGTTTGCCTAGATCATAATATAATAAAACTACCACCTCTCTAGAAATAATATTGCTCTGTAACTTACAATCATTTTCACTTTCTTTTGGCTGCCCTTAACTCTGCTGACTTGCATTGAGTTTGCAGTACACTAAAACACCTATATATCTTACTAACCATACTCTTATTCTTATGAATTTGATCTTTTGAATCTAAGTCTGGAACTTTGCTTATATCTCTATTGAATGTCATCTTATTGGTGAATAGGATTCTGCCTATCATTATAGCCAAAAATATCCTTTTGGGTCCTGATTGCCATTCAATATGTTAATTATCCATACATCTTTTTTCATCATTAAATAAATGAACACAGTGTCTTTGCTTTCATCCAAACTTTTGGTAAAAATATTGACGAGCATCACACCAGATGCCAGATGGACAGACTCACTGAAAGAGTGCAACAGAGAATTTCTCCTCTAGATTTAAAGCAAGCAATTAACCATTTATTTTGTTAACTTTAATCTAATCTTATTTCATAGTAGTTGTGAAGGTTGTTAACAATTTCATATTAGTTGTTATGTCTTTTAAGATAATCTTATAAGTTATTTTTTTTAATGTCCATGGATACTCAAAGAAGGTAGGAAATGTACATTTATTTTCAAAATCTTTCCATTATTTTGAAGGTCATAGCCTAGTTTTTCAATCTGTGAAATAATAGTGATAACAACCACAATAACAATTTCAACAGATTTTAGAGTCCTAAAGAGTCTCTAGAACAAAGGATATCTAATAAACTATGAATCAAAATATTCTTGAGTTGGGCATAAAAAAATTAAGTATGTTTTGTTCCAAGTTTTTTACTATTTATTTACTATTATTACTATTTTACTATTTATTTACTATTTTACTATTTATAAAGTTAACAAGTCTACAAGCATTATTAAGCACTTATTAATTATTTTAATTAAGTGATGAAGACACAAATACGAAAAAGATAGTCCCTCATGCCTTTAAAATATTTTTATTATTTATTTCTTAAATTTAATTTTTTAATCAATGAAGTCCTGCTTTCTCTCCACTCTATCTCCTTTTTTTCCCTCACCATTGAAAAAAGCAAGAAAAACAAAACACTGATAATAAACATGTATAGCCAAGGAGAACAAATTATTGCATAGGTGATTTCCAAAAGAAAGTATGTCTCATTCTGCACTCTGGGTCCATCACCTCTGTATTTGGAGATGGGTAGCATATTTCATCATGAGTCTTCTGGAATAGTAGTTGGTTATTGCATTGATCAGAGTCCCTAAGTCTTTCAAGGTTGCTTGTCTTTACAATATTGTTGTTTTTTAAAATTATTTTTATTTCATTAAATATTTCCTAATAGTACATAATTTTTTTAGGAATTTCCAGGAATGGAGCTAAGAGGGTAGAGTAGAGAATGTGCTCAGCTGATCTGAACTCTCTCTACATTCCCCTCCAAACAACTTTAAAATAATGCCTCAAATTGAATTCTGGAGTGGCAGAGTTAACAAAAGGTCAGAGGGAAACATTCTTCCAGCCCAAGACAACATAGGAGATTAGAAAGAAAGATCTGTGACGTGGAGGAGGAGGCTGACCTGGAGCCCAAGTGGATGATACACCAGTGGTGGAACTAGGTGTTGGCAACAGAAGCAGCAGCAGATTCAGGTCTTCTCAGGCCAGAGATGGTAAGGAGACCTGGCAACTGCTCAGAGATGACAGGGGACTTCTGTCTCCTGGACATAGACCAGATGCTATTTGGCAACTCCATTGTTTATATCCACTTCTAGGTCATTGTTGAAGGGTGGAGAGAAGCATTTTCTGTCAAGAGGGAGCAGGAATCCTGAAGGGCAATTGTTTGGCAACTCCATTGCTTACTTCTGAGTCATAACTTGAGGGTAGAGATGAGCACTTTTGGTAAAGAGGGAGCAGAAGTCCCTGGGGGCCCTAAAGAACAGCATCATTTCCAGTCCCAATGGAGGGGAGACCTGGAGTAGTAGTATTGATTGCGATCCTGACATGATAGAGACCCTTTGTGGGTAAGGTCCACAGTGCATACCAGACAAGCAGGACTACATTTCTCCCTAGATCACATCACCTTGGAAGGACCAAAAATTTTCAACCTCCCAAAACTAACTCTGAAAATTGCAAAAAAAAGTCTAGAGCTTGGAGCAGTGCTCCTACTCCTGCCCATATGCAGAGAACAGAGTTAAACTTTAAGATAAAGTTTAAAGTTAAGAAATAGGCTGGAAAAATGCACAAACGACAACAAGAACTTGACTTTACTGTAAAAAACTACCGTGGTGACAGGGAAGATCAAGATACAAATTCAGAAGACAATGAAATCAAAACAGCTACAAGCTAAGTCTCAAAAAATGTGAATTGGATACAAGCCCAAAAAGAATTCTTGGAAGGGCTTAAAAATTTTGATTTTCAAAAGGAAATAAGAGTGGTAGAGGAAAACATGGGTAAAAAATTACAGCAAAGGAATAAAATTATGAAAAGATAATTAACAGCTTGATAAAGAGGACACAAAAATACTGAAGAAAATAACATCTTAAAAACAGAACTGGCTGAATAGAAAAAGAAGTCCAAAAATTTACTGAAGATGAGATCTCTTTAAAAAGCAAAATTGGTCAAGTGGAAAAAGAGATACAAAATTTCATAGAAGAAAATGATTAGAATTGGGCAATTGAAAGCTAATGAATCTGTGAGATACCTAGCAAGAATAAAACAAAACCAAAAGAATGAAAAAATAGAATAAAATGTAAAATATCTCACTGGAAAACATCTGAACCAGAAAATAGAACAAGGAGAGAGAATTTCAGAATTATTGGATCAACTGAAAGCCGTGATCAAAGAAAGATGCTAGACATCATATTTCAAGAAATTGTTAAGGAAAATTGCCCTGATATCCTCAAACTAAGAGGTTAAAAAATCAAAGAATCTGCTGATTACCTCCTGAAAGAGATCCCAAAATGAAAACCCCCAGCAATATTATAGCCAAATTTCAGAGCTCCCAGGTCAAAGAGAAAATACTTCAAGTAGCCAGGAAAATAAAACTTTCTAACAATGTGGAGCCATAGTTAGACTTATACAAGATTTAGCAGCTACCACATTAAAGAAGTGAAGGGCTTGGAATCTGATGATCTGGAAGGCAAAAGAGCTGGGATTACAATCCAGTATAATCCTTCAAGGGAAAAATGAATATTTGATGATGAAAAGAACAGAGCTATATAGAAATTTGACTTTGAAATACAAGACTCAAGAGAAGCATAAAAAGATAAACATGAAAGAGAAATCATAAAGGACTCAAAATATTAAACTTTGCCTTTATATAAGGGAGTATGAAACTTGTATCTTCTAAGAACCTTACTATTCTTAGGGCAATTAGGAGGATTCTACACAGAAGGATGATGCAAGAATGAATAGATTATGTTTGGATGATGTAAAAAAATGGATGGGTGAGAAAGAGGGATGCCCTGGAAGAAGGAGGAAGAGAGAGAAAAAATGGGGGAAAATTATCTCATATAAAAGAGGTGCACAAGGAAGAGTTTTTACATTGGAGAGGAAAATAGGATGGGCCTCATTTGCATTTAAATTGGTTCAAAGAGAGAAAATATATATACATTCTCAACTCATAATAGAAATCTATCTTACTCAGTACCCTGCTGGGGTAGGGAGGAAAGGTAAGGAGATGAGAAAAAAGAGGGGAGGGGATTGATAAAAGAGAGGGTAGATAAAAGAAAGTAGTGGTCAGAATCAAAACAGACTTGAGAGAAAGGACAAGACAAAAAGAGAAAGATAAACAGAAAAAAACAGGATGGAAGGAAATGCACAATTAGTAATCACAACTGTAAAAGTGAATGGGATGAACTCACCCATAAAATGGAAGCAGAGAGCAGAATGGATTAAGAAACAAGAATCCAACAATATGTTGTTTACAAGAAACACTTGAAAACAGAGAGACACATGGAGAGTAAAAATAAGGGGCTGGCGCAGAATCTATTATGCATCAGCTGAAGTGAAAAAAGGTAAGGGTAGTAATCATGATCTCAGATAAAGCAAAAGCAAAAATATACCTAATTAAAAGAGATAATCAGGGAAACTATATTTTGCTAAAAGGAAATATGTAATATCAATTCTGAACATATACACACCAAATTAAAAATTAATTGAATTACAGGAGGAAATAAACAATAAAACTATACCAGTGGGGAACCTCAACCTTCCCCTATTAGAGCTAGATAAATCTAAAACCATAAAATAAATAAGAAAAGTCAAATAGATGAATAGAATTTTAGAAAAGTTTTACATGATAGGCCTCTGGAAAATATCTCTCCTTGATCTATTTTCCAGATCAATTGTTCTTCTGATGAGATATTTCATATTTTCTTCCTTTTTTGTTTTTTTCCCTTTGCTTTATTGTTTCTTGATGTCTCATGGAGTCATTAGCTTCCACTTGCCCAATTCTAATTTTTAAGGAATGTTTTTGTTCATTGAGGTTTTTAACCTGTTTTTCCATTTGGCCAATTCTACTTCTTAAGGAATTATTTTCTTCAGCGAATTTTTGTATATCTTTTTCCATTTTGCCAATTCTGCTTTTTAAGGCATTCTTCTCTTCAGTGGATGTTTGTACCTCTTTTACCATTTGGCCAATTCTGTTTTTTTACAATGTTATTTTTTTTTTCAGTATTTTTTGTGCCTCTTTTTATCAAGCTGTTGACTCTCTTTTCATAATTTTGTTGAATCATTCTCATTTCTTTTCCCAATTTTTCCTCTACCTCTCTTATTTGATTTTTAAAATCCATTTTGAGCTCTTCTAGGAATTTTTGTTGGGGTTGTATCCAATTTAGATTTTTCTTTGAGGCTTTGCATGTAGCTACTTTGATATAGTTGTTTTCTTTTGGGTTTGTGTCTTGATCTTCACTGTCATCTTTAATAACTTGTTATGGTCAGGTTCTTTTTTGTTGTTGTTTGCTCATTTCCCCAGCCTCTTTCTTGACTTTTAACTCTATGTTCAAGTTGAGGTCTGCTCCCAGGGTGAAGGGGCCATTGTACCAAAGTTCAGATCTTTCTTGCTGCTGTTTTCAGTGTTAGCTCAGGGCGTCTATAGCTTTTCAGTGCTTCCAAAGTGGTATGATCTAAGGAGAGGTGTGATTAGTTATCTCCTGGCTTGTGCTCTGGGCTTTACCCAGGAAGGGATCTTGTTGCCCTATATCCACCAGCACTAGCACTCCTCCTGGCCCTGAGTCTACGACCAGGGACCCTGCTTTGCTGCAACCAGAATTGCTAGTGCTCCTCTCTATCTTGCATTGAGGCCAGAGCTCCTATGCCCCTGTGAGTGACCACAAGCACTCCTCTCTCACCTGGAACTATGCCTGGGGTCCCTGCTCCCTTATGGCCACAAGTGCTATCACTCCTTTTGGCCCTGGGACTGGAATGGGAACTGTGTATGGGCAAATGCAACAAGTCCTGAACCCAGTGCCAGCAAAAAGTCCCTTGCAATCTCCTTCCAATCACTTGTCCAACCCCACCCCCTTTCATGTCCATGGGCTGAGAGCTACCAAAGCTGCTGTTGCTGCTTAGTATTTCTCATTGTTTCATGGAGTCAACAGCTTTATTTGCTCCATTCTAATCTTTAGGGAGTGTGCTTCTTGGATAAAATTTTTGCCAAGCTATTAATTCTTTTTCCAACTCTTTTTTCCATAAAACTTTCACTTCTTTTTCAATTTTTTTCCCTCTAGCACTCTCATTTGATTTTGAAAATTATTTTTAACACCTATTTTAAATCCTTGTTTCATTTCTTCTGAGAATTCTGGTTAAACTTGTAACAAAGCTATGTTTTTATTTGGGGTTTTATTTGCAGATATTTTGGGGTCCTTCTCTTCTTCTGGATTTACGGTTGTCATAATCACTCTTTAAGGTAGAATTCTCCTTCTCCCCCCCAATTTGGTAATTCTTTCCGTCAGCCTGATTTCTGACTTCAGATTTTATGTTAGGGCTAAGCACTTCAACCAGGGTTGGGGAATCTGTGGCTTTGAGGCCACACGTGGCCACTTCTGTGAAGTCTAGATTCAGTCAAATGGCCACATTTGAGGAGCTAGAGAGCCATATGTGGCCTTGATGCTGTAGGTTCCCCATCCCTGCACACAGTTCTGGAGGGAATATCTAGGTTAAGTTTTTATCCTATTGGATCCTTGCTGCTTTCTTAAGAGTATTAAGTGTCACATTATTCTAGGATCTCAGGGACAGCTGGGGACCTACAAGCTTTCAGTCTTCCCAAAGTAGTCTAATCTTAGGCATAGTATGATCACTGCTCTCATAGTTGGACCTCTGCAAGTCTCTGACCTAGTTTTGGGTCTGAGGAGCACAACTGTGGGCTCGTCTTTCATCGGATTTCCGTTAGACTAATTGCTGGATTAAGTCAGTATCAGCCAGCTGGAAAATTCTGCTGGTTCTGAGTTGCAGAACTGAAGGCTTTTGTGATTCCTTTCCTGGTTATTCCGTTTAAGGCTTCAGACTTGACTGGAAACTGGAACTGAGACCTCTCTCCACTCCTGGGATCAGAGTTATACAATTGTTACTTGTTTTTGAACCTCCTTTTTTCTTAGCACTCAACCTAAAGCCTACAACCAATCCTGTTCTTGGAACTGTACCCCAAGGAGTATATCCCTTCTTTAATCTGCTCTGCATAAATAACCAAAATGAGTAGTGATCAACCAAGCTGCCAATTGCCACCCCTTCTTCATCTCACAGAGCTGTGTCTCTTCATGTTGATTTGGAACCTTTTCTTGCCCTAGCGCTCTGCATGATGTGCTCCTGGTTAGTCCCCTGTCCTCAGTGTCTGCAGCCCTTTCTATCTGTCTCCATGTGCCAACCTGGGCTGGAAAAATTACAATGATTTTTTTCCTTTGATTTCCTGGTCAGAACTTAGTCTGGAATATTTTCTAAATCTTTGTAGAATTGTGTTAAAGTTGACTATACTTTTTCTAGCTACTCCAATGTCTTGGCTCTGCTCCTATTAATTATTGTTATATATAGCTCAAAATTAGTGATTTGAGAGTGGATTGTCTTAAGACTAAAGGCATCTTTGTTTATAAATGTTTGTGGGAGTAGGTAAATAGATATTTATTTTCCCTGAATACCAAATTTAAAACTTATTTCTCTTTTATTCTTTCCATTTTTGTCTTATTATTTGTGACCTTGGATCTAATTACTTTATGCAATAAAGTTACTATTAAATAGAGAATAGACAGAATATTAGAACTATCATCTATTATAGAGCAAACTTATTATCTACCACTTTTGTTTTCCCAAATAGACTTAAACGCCCTTAGGACCCTTTATCTGTTATAGTTTCAATGGCCTAGGAACCTTACCCAATGTGGCTTCTCTTGGCAATTTCCTAAATATAGATGGAAAGGTAATACCTTTGCTTTTCCCAGATTGCACACGACTTTAACTTACTGTGAGAAATAATACTGGAATTGTGAGGGTGACTGCCATCATTACTGACAATCGAACTATTAGGATGAGAATATCGTCATCTGGGTATTTATGAAGCAGACTTGAATGTACCTTACCTAAAAAGGAAAAAATGAGACAAATATTTTTAAAAGAGACAAGTCATTCACATCACTTTATACCTTTTCCTGAAAAACTAGTGATTTAGAAGCAAACAACAGGGCAGGGAATTAAACAATTTGAACTTGGAAGATAATTTTTAACCCTATGAAGACTAATTATCAATGAAAGAGACTCTATTATTTAAACAAATAAGATTTTAAGGGCTATTTGGAAATTTACTTCCATTTAAAGTAATCACTGAAAGAAATCACATAGAGGTGGGAATATACGAACTGAGGATTATAAAGAAAAGTTTTACTAAAAAACAATAAACTGGTATTTTTAAGTGGGTATTTCCTCTTGTCCACGGGTTTTTCTTGGAAAAGATACTAGAGTGGTTTGCCATTTCCTTTCCAGTGTGCCTCTATTTCAGAGTTGAGGAACTAAAGCAAAGAGGGTTAAGTTATTTGCCCAGGGTCACACAGATAGTGAGCATCTGAGGCTAGATTTGAATTCAGAAAGATGAGTCTTTCTGACTTCAGGCCCGGCATTCTATATGCTGTGCCACCTACTTGCCCAATGACTACCTCAGTTTAGATCAAAAGACTCTAAGATGGAGATGCTGACACAGTCCCATCTTAGCCCATCTTTGCCCAATTAAAAGTGGTCTTATCTCGTTTCCAGGAGCTAGTAAATCTACTCTCCCTGGTGCACTATCAATAGCCTCATGAAGCATCTGGGTCCCATAAATCAATAAAGTATTCCTCTAAGACAGAGAGGGATGATCTTGTCTTCACATGTGTTTGCCCATTTTCCTTAATGTAACCAATCAGTTGTCCTTATCTCCTTGATACTGCCGAACCTGTAACCAATTATATTATTTCTTTTCTTATCCTGCTCTGTTCTTTGTTCTATGGGTATAGATGGTAAGGGGGTTGAACAGCTGGTCAGAAGGAGATTACAGGGGTGTCTTTGCTAGCACTGTGGCAAGACTCTGTTGCTTTGCCCATACTTGGATCTGGGTTGCAGTCTTGAGTGGCAGTCCCAGGGTGAGAAGGAGCACACCACATTAGAGTTTGCAACTGCAGTGGAGTGGAGACCATCCTCACAGTTCTAAGGCAAAAAACAATTCTGAGGTACTACCTCATACCTCTTAGATTGGCTAATAGGACAGAAAAGGAAAACGACAAATGTTGGAGGGGATGTGGGGAAAAATGAGACATTAATGAATTATTGGTGGAGTGAGCTCATTCAGCCATCCTGTAGAGCGATTTGGAAGTATGCCTAAAGGGCTATAAAACCACAAAACCCTTTGGCCTGGCAATACCACTGCTAGGTCTGTATCCCAAAAGAAATTTTACAAAAAGGAAAAGCACCTATATGTGCAAAAATATTTATAACAGCTCTTTCCTGGTGGCAAAGAATTGGAAATTGAGAGGATGCTCACCAATTGAGGAGTTGCTGAACAAATTTTGGTATGTGATTATGATGAAATATTATTGTGCTATAAGAAATGATGTGCAAGATTCTCTCAGAAAAACCTGGAAAGATTTACATGAGTTGATGGAAAGTGAATGTACTGTGTACAAAATAACAGCAATACTTGAGGATATCAGCTGTGAATGAATTAGTTATTCTCAGCAATACAATGATCCAAGATAACCCCAAAGGGCTTGTGATGAAAAATGCTATCCATCCCCAGAGAAAGAAGTTACGGTGTCTAAATACAGATCAAAACATATTTTTAACTTCATTTTTCTCGAAGTTTTTTTTTTGTTCTATGTTTTCTTTCACAACTAATATGGAAATATTTTGTATGATTAAATATGTATAACCTATATAGAATTGCTTGCCTTCTTAAGAAGGGAGGGGGGATGGGGAAGGAGGAAGGGAGAGTATTTGGAACTCAAAGTTTCAAAAACGAATGTTAAAAATTGTTTTTGCATGTAACTAGTGAACAATAAAATACTAAATAAAATTTTTTCACAAAATTCCTTTTGTGAAAGGAATCGAGTTTATAGTAAATCCTTAGTGATATTGAGATGATGTTGACCTGTGTTCAGAATTCATCGTCACTTAGAAATTCATGCAGATGTATTAAGGAAATAAATCATGTAAACAAGAATAAATATTTAAACAATTTTTAAGCTCTCATACCAAACTTTACAAGCAATTTTGAAGGAACACCACAATAAAATAAAATAAATGTGTTAATTACCAACCAATCTTGTTATGCTATGTGATTAAAAATAATACACTTAAAATATAATGTACTTAAAAGCATTTTTCTTAAAACATTCTAAAATGCAGACTATTGAGTAGTCCATGCAGGCCTGCTTTCATCTTTATTGATGGAAGCTTTATTCTATAATACTGAGGAATATTCAAGTTTTACTGAAAAATTATAATTTCTTTGACCTAATAAAAAAAATAAGTCTTCAACATTAAATAAGCCAAAGAACAGAAGGCACTAATGATTGCCTGAATAGCTAGAGTAGTGAAAAGAGAAGTAAGACAAGTGGGCCTAGGTTCAATGGAGCCAATAAAATGAAAATATTTTATTTTCTTTTCCAAAGAACATTTCTTTTAACTTCCTATTTCCTTCTTCAAAGCATTTGTGATGTTTTCATTTCCAGTGAACAATTAGGAATTTTATTTTTAATTGAAGTATAGTATCTTAAGTATTGTCACTGGTCTTTCTAGCTTTCAACACATATTTCAGCACTGCTTTTCTATTAAAGTGGTTTGTTCTAATTTGCAAGTATCAATTAAGGGAGTCTTCCTTTATATTTTTCAACATATTAGCAAGTTTTCTCAGTAAAGATATCTATTAAAAAACCCAATTTGTGTCTATGGAAATTCCTAAGAAAAAATAGTATAGCGTATAAATATTCAGCTTAATGCATATATAAAAATTGTCACCTCTTTTCTTTAAGAAGAAGAAAAATCACAATCAAGTAACACTTAATTACTTTCTTTGACTTAAATGGTGCTGATTCTTTTGTTTACTATTCCTTACTAAATTAAATACATAGAAATTTATATAATTTAAATAAAAATAAATGTATTTATTTAAATACATAGGTAATATACATATCTAAATGTTTAAAAAAGTTACTTGCTTACCATAGAATGTCAGGTAGCCAAAAAATGCAGTCATGAGATACAGAAAACACATGGACAAAATGGAAACATTGGTAACAATCTTCATATTTTTCAATGAACGTCTGTTAAAAAATTTTTGAAGCATTAAAAAGTATGTGCATGGTATTTGTTCAATGGTATTAACATTGTAGAACATGTACTTAAATTCCAGAAAAAGTAATTAATGTTTTTCCATAAACTTAGAGTAAAGATTCACAGATGGAATCACCTAGGTATTTATTTGCAAATTCAGGTAAATGCAAAAACTTATATCTGATTTCCCATAGTGTATCTATATTGATTAGATATTTTAAAATGTCTAGTGTGGTTATTGTGAGAAAAAGAACCCATGATACTAGCAATCTCCTATGTGAACTTTTCCTTTTTTTTTAAAGGGCTTTATTTGGGGATCTGAAAGTACTGTTTTAATATTTATATTTGATAGTAATTTTTTGTGTAAAAAACTGGCATAATACATTCAAAATGTTCTTCTACAATTCCCAGTAGAGATCAATGAGAGTTGGAACTCCTTTTTTTTTTTTTTTTTTTGAAGATTCTTGTAAAAAGATATTCCTGGTACTCCAGATAGTCTCCACAACAATGGCTAGAAAGCTTTAAAGTTTCCCTAATGATTCAGGGCAATTTCTACTGCAAATATGACTCTGTTGTTGTTGTGTGCCCTAAAATTTACTAGACTGCCCAAATACACATTTCTGTCTTTTGAGAAAATGGCAAACTTGGCAAATTGGTAAGTCACAAATATTTGGAGGACAATTACAAAGGATGTGCCAAAATCAAAGTCCACATTGAAGAAAAACAGAAGAAACTAAAATTTTTAGTTTGAGCATTTTTTTTTGAAAGTCAAGGGCACACCTGAATTTAAATCACAGAAAAAAAGTAGGGTTGTTCCATATATGTTTCAAAAGTTGAAAGAAAAATTTCATTGAAAAATATCAGAGTACATTTTCTGCCAAATTTATGGCAACTTATTTTTTTACTTTCTTGAGAACTTATAATGAAGAAAAGATTCATGTGTAATATTGCTGCCACAACACTATAATACCTAGGTACTTTTACATATCAAACTAGAAAAAGAATATATGAGAACTCATAATTCTCAAATGGAAAGGCAATTGGTGATAGTAGCATGGCAGAATCTGTTATACAGTTCAGGGTTGGAAATATTATTTTTTCTATTGCTATGCCTTATGTTTATTGTTCAGTTGGTGAAGTACTGGAAAATAGTTCTAATTATATTAGCATATTTAGACATTAAGTTTAATAAATACCTCTGCAGATTTATGAAACAAACATGAGTAACTTACAGAATCACAATCCCTTAGCATTGGAAGGGACCTTAGAGGTTATTTATTTTTTTTCCTTAAAGGCTATTTAATCTATCTCCTTACCAACTAGATCAATGTTTAAAATAACATCCTTGACAACGACCATTTAGTATCTGTTAGAACTCCTTGATGTGTAGCAATACAAGGAACTTAATTCTCCAAAATCAATATAATTAAAACAAAAACCAAAAAACCTATGACCTACACACTTCAAATTTTTCCTATAGCCTCAACTCATGCATCCTACAGATTTTTTATTATTTTCATTTTCACATTTCACTGAAACAGTAGCAAGGGGAAGTAGCACTGCAAAGAAATTGTATTTCCAAGGAAAACTATTTAGTCATAAAAATTAAATTACATGTCTTACTCTTTAAGATCTTTGTAAACTGGAAGGACTGCTTGATGGCACACATATGCAAAGGCAATAGTGGGTAAAGCATAAACACTCTGAGAGAAAAGAAGTTAATATATTAGGTAAAGTCATTTTTTTCCCACACAAATTATGTAGCTTTGATTTTCTGGGGTTCTCATTTTATTTCTCACCCTTTCCAAGGCTCTTAAGTTATTATTCGGAAGTATTTGATCTACTTAACATCAGTATCTCTTTCAAGAAAGTTAATCTATCATGAAGTTTTTTTCATATAGACTTTGATGTTAAAATTGAGCAAGGTAATTTCTGTGCAGGTGTATATTTGTGTATAAATATGCACATAGATTTTATCTTGTACTATTTTAACACTAAAGTCTATATGAAAAAATATGTACTAACTAAAGGAAATTTTTAGAATAAAACATTTCAAGATATTATGACATTCTTTCATTCCTTTTATGTCTTATGGCTCTTATCCTATTATTATCTTTTTTTTTAATTTTTGACCATGTAGCATTTCACCGAATAAAAACTCAAGATTTCTCAGTCTACCTTTCTGTTTAAAAAAAAAAAGAACATCCAGCATTTAACAAAAGATATTACTAAGAATTCAGTTTGGAATCCACTTTCTAGTTACATAGGAGGAAATTAAAACTGTGCCTATACACTAACAAAACAATTTGTAGATTTGGCTAATTCATGGAAGCAACAAATCAACTCAATGAAAAAATTAGTCAAATTGAGTTTCATCCTGAATTGCTGATTGGTTGATGAAATTCAGACACCTCAAACAGTCGTATCTTGAATGATAAATACAACCCAAATCATGGATAATTTAAATTAAGACTGTAGAGACACCAGTTCTAAGGGTTTAGAAAAACAAAAAGGGCAAACATAAGAAACAAAAACATGAAGAATTAATTCAGAAAAGTACATGAAGACTTACATGAACTAATGCCAGAGGACCCAAAAAGCAGTATACAAAATAATTACCACAATGTGAATGAAAATAACACAAAAAGAAGGAAAAGAAAAAGAGAGGAAAGAAGAAAGAAAACACTACACAATTTTCATGGCTGCAAGACATTGCATATACTATTTGACTCAGTTGATTTATTGATTACACTTACTGAACTGCCTTTTTTTCTCTTTCTTTTTTATTCTTTATTGCAAGGGATAGCTAAATTTAGATTAAGAAACACTGGGTAGGGAAACAGGGAGATATATATATGGAAACAAAAGATAAAATTTTTCTAAACAAAACAATGGCACATCACAGACGTTGGTCATCTGTCATTATTCTCATGGGATTTATCTTCAAAATGCTGCTGCTCAGGTTCCTTATCACACAACACCAAAATGCTTCGTCTGTGTTAGCTCTGATGATTTCATTGAGCACCTTCTGAATGCCACACATACTCATTCAATTCTTCACTCTGATATAATTGAGTTTGTAGTTTTTAGGTTGAAAATCCTTTAGTAATAATCACTCATTGTTAGATGATACTCAAAATTTGTACACCACTTTCCTTAAAACAGCTCTGTGAGATTAGGAATTCAAATACTGCTATCCCTATTTTATAGATGATGAAACAACTTCAGAGAGATCAAGCAACTTGCCCATCCACCAATGTCACCATTTAGATTGCAGAATAAATCTTTTGACATTAGGACAATTGTGCTCACCACCACACCCTGAATCTTTCCAGTATCCTTTCTCCATCAACCTAAGTGCTTAGCAGAAAGAGAGGAAAAGGGAACTGCCCACACCTCCAAACAATTTTACAAGGAGTTGATTAATAATGTTAATAATAATTAATACAAAATAAATTTTATATTAAAAAACATACCTTAAAGTTGAGCACAATGTATCTTGATGTACACATTTCCTTAATTGTTGCATTAGAAAGTGTTGATTCATCTATTCCTGGCATGGGGCAACTTAATTTAAATTTCTCATAGATAATCTTTAATTACATAAAACAAGAAATGTGGTAGATTATATTTTATAAAGCAAGAATAGTTATTAAATGGAACTGTCATGGAAACTTCAATCCAATTCTTTCAACAAAAACTTACCACTATGAGAAAGAAAAGCATGCATGTTAAAGAAAGTCCACTGGTATATCCAATAATCCCTAAATGAAACAATAGTTAAAAAATTACTATTATGTCATTTCTCACCTTTCTTCATGCACTTTTTAGTTCAGAATTCCAAAATGTAGCTGAAGTTCTAACGTTACACATGTCTGCCAAATAATCACAGGAACTATCAAATGTATTATTTCATAATACTACCTTATTAAGCAGAAATTAAGACACTAATCTCAAACATTGAAATATGGGTTTATAATGAATCCAATTCTTCCTCTACACTGAGGAGCATGGATTTCCAAACCTATATGAGAAAGAAAGTCCCTAAAGATTGGGCCAAAGATCTTGGTTATTTGTCCTGTAGTTGAAGATCTATGTTCAGATCAATCTGTCTAAGAAATTTTTGTTAAGACACTTATTTGCCAATCCGGGTTACATTCAAAGAGAAAGAGCAAATTGTTAGGGACCAACCTGATCACAGTGGACTGCCTGGTTATTTCTAGACATTTTTTTTTCTTTTGAGAGCAGTTTCAGCTATCAAGAAGCATTATCAGTTATCATTTGGAAGTTACTCCACTCTCTCCAACTTCAGGAAGAAAAATTCCCTCTGCTGGTCCCTCAGCCCCAACACATAAATGCATAAAAAAGAACCCTGAGGATTGGAGACCTGGGCAGCACTAAGTTTTATCTTCTTGAAGATATTTTGACATAATAGATATGGGAAATATTTCTCAGTAAAACAAGTCATAAAATTTTTTAGCAACTTTGGACAGATAGTCAAGAATTAAAAAAAATTAAAAGTTATCTATAGTCATATGAAAAAATGCTCTAAATCACTATTGATTAGAGGAATACAAATCAAAACAACTCTGAGGTACCACATCACACTTATCAGATTGGCCAATATGACAAAACAGGAAAATGATAAATGTTGGAGAAGATGTGGGAAAATTGGAACACTAATGCATTGTTGGTGGAGTTGTGAAATGATCCAACCATTTTGGAGAGCAATTTGGAACTATGCTCAAAGGGCTATAAAAATGTGCCTACCCTTTGATCCAGCAATAGCACTTCTAGGGCTGTATCCCAAAGAGATCATAACAATGGGAAAAGGACCCACATGTACAAAAATATTTATAGCAGCTCTTTTGTGGTGACAAAGAATTGGAAATTGAGGGAATGTCCATCAATTAGGGAATGGTTGAACAAGTTGTGGTATATAAACGTAATGGAATACTATTGTACTATAATATAAGAAATGATGAGCAGGCAGACTTCAGAAAAACCTGGAAAGACTTCTATGGACTGATGCTGAGTGAAGTGAACAGAACCAGAAGAATGTTGTACACAGTAACAGCAACACTGTGTGATGACTAAATTTCATAGACTTGGCTGTTCTCAGCAATACAAGGATCTAAGACATCTACAAAAGTCTCATGATGGAAAATGCTATCCATGTGCAAAGAAAGAACAAAGGAGTTTGAATGCATACTATTTGCTTTTTTTTCTTTCTGTTTTGTTTTGTTTCCTCTTACTTGTGGTTCTTCCTATTGGTTCTAGTTCTTTCTTACAACATGACTAATATGAAAATATGTTTAATAGGAATGTATATGTATAGCCTATATCAGATTATGCACCGTCTTGGGGATGGAGAGGGGGAAGGAAGGGGAGAAAAATTTAAAACTCAAAAGCTTATGGAAGTGATTGTTGATAACTCAAAATAAATTAATAAAAAATAAAAAAATAAAAAACAAACAAAAACCAATTTGAGAAGATGAATCTTAAATACCACAACTCAGACATTGATTGCACAGCTTTTGTGCTACCTGACTTTGCCTGCCTGAGTGATATGTGAAATCAGAATATAATGGAGAGGATTTCTGGGAAGATGGCAGATTAGGTCAGAAAATTGCTAGCACTCAAGATTTTTCCCCAAAAAAAGAAATGAAATAGAGCTTCAGGGAGAATGTAGAATGGTAAAAATAAATAAGAGTAAGGGCAGAACAAAGGTCCTCCTGGGACAATTGGAGAAGATCTGAAGAAAAGGTTCAGGATGAGGTTTGGTTCCTGTGAAGAGTGAATACCTCCAGCCTAGGTCATAAATCCACTTAAACAATAAGCAGCAAGCCCTGGGGTTAACTGGGTTGGGAGGCTAACTCAGCCCCAACCACAGGAACTTTCACCCCTGGGACAGTGAAGGGAGTTGGGCATCTGAGCTGGGGAAAATTGAGAGAACCTCTGCTGACAAGGAACACCAGACCCAGCTGTGCTGCGGAGATGCAGACTGGGGTGAGAAGGAACCAGCTCACACCTGGTGAGTGCAGAAGCTTTGGGGCAGGAGGCCATTTGCTGTGGGCACTTACTTACTGTGGGCTGGAGGTCTTGATTTGGGTTCAAGGTTAGAGGGGAGAACTGAAAGAGGATCTTAGGCCAGGGGTATCATCCCCTATATCCCAGAACTAGAGGTGATTACAAAAACTAAACTATTACCAAAAAATGTACAAGCAAAAGAGAAAGAATACAACTATAGAGAGTTACTATGAGAATAGAGAAAATCAGGGTTCATCTTCAGAGGAGGATACTGAAACAAAGAAACCCTCTTCTACCCCAAAGAGTACTGTCAAATGGTCACGTGTCCAAAAAGAATTCATAGAAGAACTTAAAAAAAAGACTTTAAAAATCAAATGAGAGAGATTGAGGAAAAACTTTTTAAAAAATCCAAGAAAAACAAGATTATGAAAAGAAAGTCGACCAATTAGAAAAGGAGATCCAGAATCTTAAGGAAGAAAATGACTCCTTGAAAATTAGAATTGGACAAAGGGAAGCCAGTGAAGTTATAAGAGATCAAGAAATAATAAAACAAAACACAAAGAATGAAAAAAATAGAAGAGAATGTGAAACATCTCATAAGGGGTCTCAATAAGGACAGACCATTTACCTTTTACATATGTAAAATGTAAAACGTGTATCTAAGATTGTTATTGGTAATTGGGTGGTTCATAAGAAATATTGGGGTAGACCTGAGCATGATATAACTTCAAAAAGTAAAACTGTTAAGGAAGAGCTAAACGAGTCATTATCTTATACAAATGAGGTGTGAGAAGAAGAATGGATACAGAGGAATTAGATGGGGGACTAAGGCTGTTAGTTCTGGAAACCTACTTTCATTGGGAATAGATTCAAGAGGGAGCAATATATATATACATCTAGAGGAATATAAAAGTCTTCTAAATTTAGAAAGAATAAAATGCTAAAGGGATAGAGAGCGGGGAGAAGATAAAGGAGGGATCTGTAGAGGAGAGAGCGAAGGAATTGGTCAAAGGAGCATATAAAAGGGTATTTAGATTCATGGGAATAGGTGGATAAGGGAGGAATCCTTGGAGGTGGGGTAAGTTAAGTAATAGGAGGGCAAGGTATGGGTAGAAGTAAAGTAGAGGAGTCAGGAAGGACAGGAAATAAGAGATGCACACAAACATAAAAATAAAGATTAGGAGTAGAATCTGTTAGGGACAGTATATGTTTATATATGTATGTATGTATGTGTATGTATACATTTATGTGTATTTCTGTATTTATATATAAACATATTCATGCTTAATGCTTGGGGGAAGGAAGAAGGGAAAAGAACAAAGTAAAAAGCATACAGCAGAGAACAAAAGAATACAAGGAAACAAAGAAAAGATGAACAGCTCTCATCACAATGTGTAGTATTTATTATATAGGCTTTATTGAAATGGAAATTTATTGCTGTATATTTTGAATACTCTGTTATGGTCTGCTGTATACATGATGTTTTTTCTTTTCTTATTTTATATTTAAGTTTTAATATTTAAGTTTATAATATGTTTCTTTTTTTCTCATTATGTATTAAAGTTTTAGTATGTAAGTCTAAAATAAAAAAAGATAAAAAAGAAATCAGAACAGAATGCTGCTGCCCCTCTAAGGGGCTTCAAATCACAACTGCTCATTACCTGGTGCTCTTCTCACTGCCTCTGAAAGCAATAACTAGAACTTAGTCTCTCTTCTGGACAAAATTCTACCCCTCTGCCCAGTATTCTACTGAGCAATTGTTATCAAACTTAAGATATGCTTAAGGCCCTTTATTCCATACTCTAGTGGAGGCAGCAATGGGAGGGAGGAAGGTAGAGTGGGGAGAGTGCAAAGTGTCTACCTGTCTTTGTCTCTGTTGAGTTTGGCCAATGACAGTTGATTAATATTGATCACTTTTTTAAATAGAATGCTACTTCTCTCCTCTAAAATCCCTCTCAATAAACAGTGCAATTACAACTGGAAAAAATGGGGAAAAATAAAATAAATGAGTGCTTTAAAGGTAAGTCATAGAAGGAGATTTAATAGAGTAGTATAAGAGATACAAAACCTTACCCAAGCAAGAGACTGTTTGAATATTTGAATGGACCTAAGAGAAGTTAATGACTCCATGAGAAAACAAGTCAATGAGTCAGTTAAGTAAGAAATATTAAAAACAAAGTCAAAAGACTGAAAAAAGGAGAATATGAAAGGCATCTCATGTAAGAAACATCTGACCTGAAAATAAAAAAAATCAACTAAAGATAATTTAAGAATCATTGGACTACCTGAAAGCCAGGGTCAAAAAGAACTTGGACATTATATTTCAAGAGAACAAGAAAGAAAACTGCCAAGAGCTATTAGAACTAGAGGGAAAAGTAAAAACAGAAAAAATACACTGGTCACTTCCTGAAAGAAAATCCAAAATGAAAACTCCCAGAAACTTCACAGTCACAATCCAGAGCTTCCAGGTCAAAGAAGAAGCACTATGATCAGATCCAAGCTCTGAGGAGCTATTGAGTATCACAGAAGATTTAATAAAAAAAAAGGGGGGGTGCAGCTGGGTGATGCAGTGGATAGAGCACTGGCCTTGGAGTCGGGAGGACCTGAGTTCAAATCCAGCCTCAGACCAAACACTTGACACTTACTAGCTGTGTGACCCTGGGCAAGTCACTTAACACCAATTGCCTAAAAATTTTTTAAAAATTTAAAAAAAAGACAATAAAAAAGGAGTGAAGAGCTTGGAATATGAAATTCCAAAAGGCAAAAGATATGGGTTCACAACCAAGAAAATCTTACCTAGTGAAACTAAATATAATCCTACAGGGAGAAATGGATTTTTAATGAAATAGAAGTCCAAGCATTCCTGATGAAAATACCATAGCTGAGTAAGAACTTTCAAATACAAACAAATGCAGGAGCAGAGAAATACAAACAGGTAAATACAGTAAGCAATTAGAAAAAACTAAACAACGAATTAGGGATTGCATTCTAATAATTACATTACATATTTAGTGCTTACATTTTAATAGAATGAAGTATTTGTCCACTAAGAATCCTAATGCCATCATGAGTCATAGACAGTTAACTAAGACAGAAGGCCCAAGAGTGGTTTTGGTGTGTTTCAATGATGTTTAAAAAAGAGGAAAGAGGAATACAGTAAAGAAGAAATGGGGAGGAAGGATGGAGAAAAATATCTAAGATAATCAGGTTACTTAAGCCTATGCAAGTAAGGATGATCAGCAGAGGAGGAATGGGCAACATTTGAACCTCACTTTCATCTGAACTGGTCAAAGAAAGGTAGAAGTGTGAGGGATTGTCTGATGTTGGCTACTGCCACGTGAAGGTTATGGCAAGATGGGGCAGGGACAGGATATTAGGAAGTAACCGGAGCTCACGCTCCCGAGGCAGGGGGCTGTACTATGTGGAGTTGTGGTGAACTGGAATGGGAACTGGATACGGGGAAGTAACCAGAGCTCACGCTCCCGAGGCAGGGGGCGGTGCCATGTGGAGTTGTGGTGAACTGGGGTAGGAACAGGATACAAGGAAGTAGCCAGAGCATGTGCTCTTGAGGCAGGGGGCTATGCCACGTGGGAGTGGGATGGCAGAGAACGAGCTCCCTTTGTCTAGTCCTCTCCCTAGGTGCAGCGCTAACCCCAGACGTCTCCTTCCGGTATCTGGGCCTAGCTTCCTTTGTCACGTCCTCTCCCTTGGTGCAGTGCTAACCCCAGACATCCCCTTCCAGTATCTGATCCTACAATCAATGACTAGTAGACGGGCTGAGGAGGAGGGGCTAGGAAGGTATATAAGGGGCGGTAGGGGTCAGAGCTCGCTCTCTCTCTCTCTTGCCTGCTCTCTTGCTCCTTGCTCGTGCTTTCCTGCTTGGCCTTGCTGTGATGGCCTCTGAATAAAGTTCGAGTGCTTGCACCTCCCAATCGGCTCATCTCTATGTTTATCCGGGTGGGCTCTGAAGACTGGTAAGTATGACCCTGGCAGCCTGCTCCTGTTAGGAGGAGAGTGCACGGCCCGACCGGCACATGGAAGAGACACACAGAATTGTGTGGCAGAAAGGTTTTCACTCAACAGAGGAAAAAGAGAAAACAGGGAGAGATGAGAGTAAAGGATAAAAGATAGGACAGTTTCAAGGCAACTGAATCAAAGCAAACTGACACTGGAAGGGTGGATTGAGCAGAGGGATTTAAAAGGAAAGAAATAAAGGTTATGAATTTGTGATTAGGTTCTGGTCAAGGGAAAGAGAGGAGGGAAAGAAGCAGATTGAGTCTAGCAGAGACCACTGTTACTGAACACACTGTCCTTCACACCACTCTTTTCTTGTGAAGAGATGGCAGAAAATAAAGATAAGAAAAAGTACAAAAGAAAAGGATGGAGGGAAGTACACTCCCTTCATCCCATTTTGTGGGATAAACTCACTCATAAAATAAATCATAATGAATTAGAAAATGGAATTCATCACGTTATTTACATGAAACACATTCAAAACACAAATTCACAAAGAGTAGAAATAAGGGGCTGAAACAAAATCTATTATGCTTTAGCTGAACTCAAAATGGTAGTGAAAGTGATCATGATCTTAGACAAAGCAAAAACAGACTCAGTTAAAAATAAACAGAGAAACTAAACTTTGCTGAAAAGCAATATCAATGCTAAACACATATGCATCAAGAGTTAAAACATCTAAATATTTAATGGAAAAGTTCAATGAGAAATAGACAAAAAACTGTAATAGTGGAGGAACTCAATGAATCACTTACATACCTAGAAAACTCGAACAAAAAAGGACAAAGAATTTAAGAATCTGAAGAGAATTTGACAAATTTTTGGTGATTACTGAATGGAAACAGAAAGGAGTGCACATATTTCTCAACTATCCATGGAACTTTTACAAAAATTGACTCACAAGCTTATGGTGAAAAGCAGAAACATTGCACACATTCTTATTGACAACAATGAAATAAAATTATATTAAAATAATGGTCATACAGCTAATGCCTTATCAATTTTATTGTTTTTTTAAAATAAAAACAGCTCTTGGTGTATTAACTATTTAATTAATTGGGTTTCTTGTTTTCAATTTTGTAAATCTGTTGAGTTCCAGAATTTTTATACAGAGGGCACAGGGTAAGTTGAATATGAAGGGATGATGTCTAAAACATAAAATTAAGGGGTGAGAGAGGATTGTACTGGGAGAAAGAGAAAGGGAGAGGTAGAATGGGGTGAATTATCTCACATAAAAGAGGCAAGAAAAAGCTTTTACAATGGAGGGAAAGAGGGGGGAGGTGAGAGGGAATGAGTGAATCTTACTCTTATTTTGGTTTGGAAATCTATCTTACCCTACAGGAAAATAGAGGAGAAGGGGATAAGGGCAGGGAATGATAGAAGGGAGGACAGATTGGGGGGAGGAGGTAATCAGAAGCAAACACTTTTGAGGAGGGACAGGGACAAAGGAGAGAATAGAATAAGTGGGGACCAGGATAGGATGGAGGGAAATATAGTCTTTCACAACATGACTATTATGGAAGTGTTTTGCATGACTACACATGTATAACCTATATTGAATTGCTTGCCTTCTCAATGAGGATGGGTGGGGAGGGAGAAGAGAGAGAATTTGAAATTCAAAGTTTAAAAATGAACATTAAAAATTGTTTTAACATGCAACTGGGAAATAAGATATACAGGCAAAGGGGTATAGAAATCTATCCTGCCCTAAAGAAAAATAGAAGGGGAAAGCTATAAGAGAAGGGGGGGAAGTGATAGAAGGGAGGGCAGATTTGGGAAAGGAATATTCAGAATGTATGCCACCTTGGGGTGAGGGAAGGAGAGAGATGGAGAGAAATTTTGGAACTCAAAATCTTGTGGAAGTGAATGTTTAAAACTAAAAATAAATAAATTAATAAAAAATTAGAATTGGGCAAGAGGAAGCTAATGACTTTATGAGATATCAAGAAACAATAAAATCAAATCAAAAGAATGAAAAAAATTGAATAAAATGTGAAGTATCTCATTGGAAAAACAACTGACCTGGAAAATAGATCCAAGAGAGATAATTTAAGAATTATTGGACTACCTGAAAGCCATGATCAAAAAAAGAGCCTAGGCATCATCTTTCAAGAAATTATCGAGGTAAACTGCCCTGATACTCCAAAACCAGAGGGTAAAATAGAAATGGAAAGAATCCACTGATCATCTCCTGAAAGAGATCTCAAAATGAAATCTCACAGGAATATTATAGCCAAATTCCAGAGTTCCAAGGTCAAGGAGAAAATATTGCAAGTAACCAGAAAGAAAAAAATTCAAACATCATGGAGTTACCTTGTCAAGGTAACACAAGATTTAGCAGCTTTTACACTAAAGGATCAGAGGGCTTGGAATATTACATTCTGGAGGGCAAAGGAGGTAGGATTGCAACCAAGAATTACCTACCCATTAACACTGAGTATAATCCTTCAGGGGGAAAAATTAATATTAAATTAAATTGAGGACTTTTAAGCATTCTTGATGAAAAGACTAGAGCTGAATAGAAAATTTGACTTTCAAATATAAGACTCAAAAGAAGCATAAAAAGGCAAACAGGAAAGAGAAATCATAAGGGATTCAACAAGTTTAAACTGTTTTGATACTTGTGAATCTTAAAAACTTTCTCATTATTAGAGCAGTTAGAAGGAGTACACACAAACAGGAGGCATGGGTATGAGCTGAATATAATTGGATAGTTACCTAAAAAATAAAATTAAGTGGTGAGAAGGAAGAATGCACTGGGAGAAGGGGGAAGGGAGAGATAGAATGGGGTAAATTATCTGACATTAAAGAGGCATGAAAGAGATTTTACAGTGGATGGGGAAGAAAGAGGAAGTGGTGGAGGTGGGGGGAGCACATGAACCTTACTCTCATCAGAATTGGCTCAAAGTGGGAATAACATACACACTCAGGGGGTTATACAAATCTATCTTATCATATAGGAAAGTAGGAGGGGAAGGGGAGAAGAGAAGGATAGGGATGATAGAAGAGAGGTCAGATTAAGGGAGGTAAAAGTCAGAAGCAACATATTTTTGAGAATGTATAGGGTGAAAGGAGACAGAGAGAGTAGGATAAACAGGGGGAAATAGCATGGAGGGAAATACATAGTTAGTCATCATTACTGTGAAAAACATTTTTACAGAAAGTTTTGCAGATAAAGACCTCATTTGTCAAACAGATAGAAAACTGAGTCAAATGTATAGAAATAAGAGCCATTTCTCAATTGATAAATGGTCAAAGGATGTGAACAGGCAGTTTTCAGAAGAAGAAATCAAAGCTATCCATAGTCATATGAAAAATTCCTCTAAATTTATTGATTAGAGAAAAGCAAATTAAAACAATTCTGAGCTACCACCACACACTTATCAGATTGGCTAACATGACAGAAATGGAAAATAATAAATGTTGGAGAGGATGTGGGAAAATTAAAACCCTAATACACTGTTGGTAAGTATGTATATTAATTCACCCATTCTGGAAAGTAATTTGGAACTATACCTAAAGAGCTATAAAACCATGCATATCCTTTGACCCAGCAATACTAGCAATACTATCCCAAAGGGATAAAAACCAAAAATATATTAAAAAAACATTTATAGCAGCTCTTTTAGTGGTGACAAAAATTTGGAAATTGAGGGTAGATCCATCAATTGAGGAATGGCTGAACAAGTTGTTGTATATTGTTGTGATGGAATACTATTGTGCTATAAAAAATGACGAGCAGGATGTTCGCAGAAAAATCTGGAAAGACTTACATGAACTGATGTAAAGTGAAAGGAGTAGGGCCAGGAGAACATTGTACATGGTAACAGCAATATTGTATGATGATCTATTGTGAATAACTTAGCTATTCTCAGCAATACAATGATCAAAGACAATTCTGAAGGACTTAAGATAAAAGGTGTTGTCCATCTCCAGAGAAAGAACTGGTGGAGCCTGAACACAGTTTGAAGATACTTTTTCTTTACTTCCTTTATTTTTGGTTATAAAAATTTTCTGTGTTTTCTTTCATGGCATGACTTACATGGAAATATGGTTTGCATGACTAAACATGTATAATCTATATGAAATTGCTTGTTTTCTCAATGGGTGAAGGAGAGAGAGGGAGAGAATTTTGAACTCAAAATATTTAAAAAAGATTGTTAAAATTGTTTTTATGTGTAATTGGGGAAAAATAAATTATTACATTTTTTAAAAGATGAAATGGGCAATTTAATTACATAAAATTAAAATTTTACACAAACAAAATCAAAGAAGTTAAAATTGGGAGGGAAGCAGGTAACTGGGGAAAAGCTTTGCAGTGAATGTCTTGATTAGGAGTTCATTTCCAACCTTGTAAGAATAGGAACCATTCCCAAGTTAATAAATGATCAAGAATGTGTATAAACAGTGTTCTAAAGAAGAAATCCAACTTACCAAGAGTCATAAACGAAAACACTCCAAACTACTAATAATCAGAGAAATGTAAATTAAACCAACTCTAGGTTTCCACCTCACACCCATGGGGATCGGCAACTTGAAAAAAGGGGGGGCACATTTCAAATGCTAGAGGGTATGTGGAAAAACAGGCATATTAATGCACTACTGGTAGACTTGTGAATTGGCTCAGTTATACTAGGAAGCAATTTGCAGCTATAACCAAAAAGTTATTAAATTGCATACAACTACTATGTCAGCATACCAGAGATCAAGAAAGAAGGAAATATGTACAACATAATAACTATTTGGGTGTAGCAAAGAACTAGAAATTAAGGGGATACCTATCAATTGATGAATGTATGAAAAATAATGGTATATGAATATATGGAATAATGTTCTGCTGTAAGAAACTATGAAAAGGGCAGTTTCAGAAAAATCTGAGAAGATTTGTATGAAATGACACAGTGAAGTGAGTAGAACCAGGAAAACCATAATAACAACACTGTATAGACAAAGAACTTTGAAAGATTTAAGAACTTTGTTCCCACGTAATGACCAACCACAATTCCAGATGAAGCATGTTACTTTAACTCCTAAGGGTACAGATTGAGACATATATTTTTTTAACATGACCAATGTGAGAATTTGTTTTGCTTAACTATGCACATTTGTTAAGTGTTTTGTTTTTGGTTTTGGTTTTGTTTTTGTTTTCCAATGGTGGGAGGGAGATAGAAGGCAGACAAAGTAGATTTTTGTTATTTGAAAAAATAAAATTATATTAAAAAAGAAACTAAGAGGCCCAATTGAGGAAGGAGAGCATTCTAAGCATGTGTGACAACTAGTTCAAGGCACAGAGATAGGAAATAAAGTGAACTGTTAGAGGAAATGCAAGTAGACCAATGTAACTGGATCATAAGTGTGCATGAGAAATATAGTAATATATAGGCTGAAAAGATAGGAAAAGTACAGGTTAGATAGTGCTTTAGATGCCAAATAGAGGAGTTTATATTTGATCCTAAAGATAATAGGAATATACTCAAGACAGTTCCCTGAAGGGGGGCAGAGCAGTAATGTGGTCTAGACCTACATTTTAGGGAGAAAAAAAAACCACCTTGGTGGCTGACTGGAGAATGGACTGGAATGGGGAGAGACTTGAGGAAGAGAAAACTTTAGAAGGCTATTGTAGTCGTATCAGAGAGAAGTGATCAAGGTGTGACCTAGGGGTTTGGTTGTTTCATCAGAAAAGAAGAGATGCATATGACAGATGTTGTGAAGGTAGAAGTAAGATTTTTCTGTGAATTAGATATTTGGGGTCAGAGTGAGGAGTCAACAATGAACTAAATTTGTGAGCCTAGGAGACTGGGAGGATGATGGTTCCCTCCAAAGTAAAAGGAAAGTTCAGAAGATGGAAGAGTATAGGTGCAGAAAGATAATAATTTTTGTTTTAGACATGTTGATTTTGAGATATTCAAGAAGCAGCTGGAAATGGGTGACCTTAGCTTAGTAGAGAGACTAAGGATGGATACATAGATCTGGAAATCATCTACACAGAGATGATAATTGAACCTATGGGAGCCAATAAGAACTCCAACTGAGATATTATATATCATAACATGAAGGGAGGCCAGGACAAAACCTTCAGAGAAACTCACTGTTAGTGGGTATGGCATGGATGAAGAAACAGCAAAGACTAAAGAATAGTCAGAAAGAGAACCAGAAGAGAGCACTGTCATGAAAATCTGGAGAGGAGAGAATATCTAGAAGGAGGTGTTCAACAGTACCACGAGTGATCAGGATAAAATAAAAAAAGCTATTAGATATGACAATTAAGATAAGACTATAACTCTAAAGAAGACATTTTCAGTTGTGAAGAACAGAAACGAGATTGCAGAAGGAATAGAACAGAGAGAGAGGAAAGGAATTGAGGCACCAATTGTAAACAATTTTCTTGAGGAATTTAACCATGAAGGGAAGGAAAAATGTGGGAGGGTAGTTATTGTGAATGATCAGATCAGGTGAGGGTTTTTAAGGGATGAAGAAAACAAGGCATGTTTTTATTTAGCAGAAAGGAGACAGTACAAATGAAGGTACTGAAAATAAGGGAGAGGAGAAATGATAGTGAGAACAACTTGCTAGAGAAGTCATGCAAGAATGAGATCAAGGGCACATGCAGAGGCATTTCTTTCTCAAGCAGAGGGCCACTTCTCCATCTAAGAGGAGATAGTGGAGGAAGATGTCTTAGTAATGAAAAATGAAGGAGCAGCGAGGTGGTGCAGTGTATAGACCTTCGGCCTTGGAGTCAGGAGGACCTCGGTTCAAATCTGGCCTCAGACACATGACACTTACTAGCTGTGTGACCCTAGACAAGTCACTTAACCCCATTGCCTCACCAAAAAAAAAAAAGTAATGAGAAATGAGAAAGAGTGGGCATAAAAGATGTATTATAGCAGAGGGCACAAATTTCAAGATTTTCAAGATTGAATCTGACATGCATGTTTCCTCTTTTTACTACTAATAACAGACATGAAAGTAGCTGCATTTTTCTAGGTCTTTAATTCACTTAGGCACAATTAAAAGTAGTATAATACAGAATCTTTCCTTACCTAAGTGCTTCATGAGACAGAGAGGAAAAATAATAGCAATGGTAATTAATATAATAAGTATTCGACCATCCAAATACCATATTCTGTAAGATATTTTAAATTAAAAAAAAACATTTTGTTAGAAACTTATTTTCACTCAAAACAATTTTATAGTATATTTCCTATTCCTTTTCCATGATTTAAGATTTTATATAATTCTACCTTTCTAATACTCTATTTTTCTTACCTACTGTTTGAAATATGGCATCCATTTTGAATTATTGAAATGACTTCAAAATTGAATGCACACATCAAATTCAGTCAGATTATAAGACATGCATACTATCAATTATTAAAGGAAAATGCTTTTTTTGTGTGTGTGTTTTGTAAAGTAAATGTCAGCAAGTAAAAATTCATGAGAGGTATTTTTTTCCCACTGCTTCCTTATGTTTAGCATGTTACTATAAGAATGAGTGGTTTGGAATTATGGGCTTCTATAATTTTCCCTTGAAGGAAAATAGGAAAAAAATAACAATGAAAGGGAATTGCTAAACAAAATGGAATCAAAGTATGACTTGTAGGTCAGATGTGTCTAAGATTATTTGAATCTTTTGTGGGAAGGTCCAGATCACATAAAACACTCATTCCTAGAATGTCCTTTCTTCAACAATGTGGTTTTACCTTTCCATTGAAAATACTTCAATAAATTTCATTCCATGTAAACTAGATACAGGCTTCAGTTTAGGGTCCTATAAAATTCCAACAGCATTTCTTTGTTGCATGTTAAATGAGTTTTCATATACCAAACCTTTTAAGTTTTCTACCTGTGTGACTTGCTTTTTTCCCTTTATTTTTCTCATCCCAAATCAGTCTACCAAAAGTTCAGTCAACTAGAATTTTATTAAGATCAAAACTTTGATTAGTCTACATATAAATTTAAAGTTAGAACATAAAAAAATAGCCTTTTAACTTACGGAAATTCTTCTTCCTTTCCTATAAGAACTTTTATGACACCAGGCAGTTCACTTTTTATTATAAAAAGGTAGCTCAGAATGGCTAAGGAGGAAAATAAAAATATTTTTTAGAAAGGAGACACTATAGTTCATATTGCAAGTCATACAAAAGGTTATAAAGCCTTGTCCTTAGGTTAAGGCATTAAGATAGAAAGCCAGCATTGCCAAATCCTAGCAATTTAATTGGCTATAAGCAAAAGATGAGACTAGTCTATTCTGCACATCACACACCATTTTAGCTATAAGGGCAGGTAATGACCATGGTTTTGTCACCATGAGGCCACCAAAACACAACTACTAAAAGGAAAAATATTTTTAGTCACACTGTTTTAAAGTGTGTACAGAGACATGCTTGTTAGGGAGTGGGTTAGGGCAGGGAGACAAGGGGAGAAGATTGTGTTGCATTTACCTCCCATGTTCTGGAGAAAGGTGGTTCCAAATATGATATACTTCCCTTTGATGCTATAGATTTTCTCACCCATCTTTTCAAAATTCAAACATCCTGAATGAATTTAAAGGAACATAAAAAGTGACAAAAGTCATAAAATCAAAACAACCAAAATCCAGTGATCATTCTTCAACCCTGTTATTCCTATCCTGCCAAAATCAAGCAGTGTTCTAAGCTGTCATAAGGATGAAGGAAATATTATTTCAAAACTTATTAAAAATATTTAAGTGTCAAGAATGATCACTATTTCTCCTTTTTGATTTGACTGTAAAAGCATAAAAAGTGATCTAATGGCTTATTTTTAATTGTTTCAAATAAGCAGAGCTCTATTTTGGACATTCTTACTGTTTAAATCTTATTCCTAGGCCCAGTCTACCTAGTAAAAATGAAATAGAGGACTGACGCAATTACACTGATGCCCTTCCCCTCCCCCCACCACAAAAAAAGTATTTTGCTTTAGGTTGCTCAAATTGTCAAGCTTAGACTGAATTTTTTGCCTTGACTAAAGTAATTGAAGTTGTATGGAATTGGATCTTTTTCCTATTATTTTTGGGTTGACTTGTTTTTTCTTATTTTCATTCTATCAAGGACTATGCTTGATAAATACAAAAATTTATTTGGGGTGTTCATAGAAGTCATGACACTAGGAATCATGCAATTTTGATAATGGTCTCAATTAAAATCAAGCTATCAAAATACTGAGGAAGACAAAATGAGAATGACAGATAATGTCTGCTAGAGCACAATGCAGACAAACTGAAATTCGAAGCATTTAAGGTACTGATCTAAATGGTTATGGGAAGACAAATTCGTTCTTTTTTTTTATCTTGTTTACATTTCTTTATGACTTATGCTCAAAATGTTTATGTTTTCCAAACCTAGTGCTCAAAGAAAAAAAACAGCTAGATCCTCTATTTAGAACCAAATGTTCCAGGTTTTTGTAATATAATGCTCTGGCTAACATAGGAAATATATTGCAAATATAATTCAGTATGAAACAAAACTAGAAAATAAACCTTCAGGAATTACAATCTTAAGGTAATTTAATAGTAGATACTTTGAGGTTAGCTCAGAAGTAATGTTTTCTCTTTGGAACTTGCCCAAGAGAGAATGAATAAATACGTTTCCTTTTAAAACCTGGAAATTACAACTTGAAGACATAGGACACTTGTTCTTAAATATAGTATGAACTGAGGGATAAAGTAGAACTCAAGAGTAAGATAATCAACTGAAAAAAATAAACCCTAATTGAAAGTTCTCTTTAAATTGCACTTCTCACTTGCTTTATGTACCACTGAAAAAATGCAATTGATATTGCATTTTGCCTTGGCCCCAGGTGAGCACCAAAGACATTCCTTTACTGCTGTTCCAGTTGCTGTTTCTATATAATCAGGCTGCTGAAAGAGCAAAAGGAAATTCAGCTAATAAAATCATTATGAAAATCTTTCCCTCTGACCTTCTTCCACTTAACTAAATTGGATCTTGTCTCAACTTACCTGTTTTCTCTGAACAAGCCAACATAAGATTGATTGAATAACCAGTCAGGATTGTTACTAAAATAAAAAGGAACCTAAAACAAAGGAAAAAATATTTTGTTATAATTAGCTAAAAAGAAAAATGTCTTTGGAATTGGACTTTTAGACAGGCAAAGGTTAATTTAAATGGGCAAAATCATTCTGCTAAGAGAATCCAAAGTTTACAGTCTATTACTCATTCCCTCTTTAAAAATCTATATTAAGAGGAGTGGAGCCAAGATGGCAGAGGGAAAGCAGTGACTTGCTAGAGCTCTCCCCCAAACCCCTACACATACCTACCAAAAATGGCTCTAAACAAATTCTAAAGCAGCAGAACCCACAAAAAAACAGAGTAAAACAAATTTCTAGCCCAAGACAACCTGGATGGCTGATTGGAAAGGTATATCGCGCCGGGCTGGGAGAAGAGCACAGTTCGGTGTGGGTGCGCAGGCCGCAGCGACCCTGGAGCAGGCCTCAGAGGGCTGAATCGCAGGCAGCTGTGGCGGTTTCCAGAGTTCTCAACCCATGAATGCCAAAGACAACTTAGGTCAGTGGGAAGACAACTTAGAAGGTCAGTGGGAAAAGTCTGTTTCTGCGGTGAGAGAAGAAGCTAGATCTCAGCCGCCCCTAGGGCAGCGGCTGCGTTCTGAGCTTCTGGCCCACAGACTGAAAGGGAATAGAGTGGCTGATCAGGGGGGGATTGCAGGAATCTCTTTGCCAGGGCTGAGGCAGGAATCTCTTGCTTTACTGGTGCTTGGATCTGGGTCACAGTTCTGAGGGGCGGTCCTGGGGCGAGGAGGAGAGCTAGCATGGTGGAGCTTGTTGTGGCGGTGGAGAGGAAACACCTCGCCCCTTATCATAGCACCTTGGAAGAACTGACACTTTTCAGGTCCCTAGAAGTATCTCTGAAAACAGCTGTACAAACCCCCAAAGCTTGGAACAGTACATTCTCCACACTGGAAACAGACTCTTGCCTTAACAAAGAGTTTAAAACTCAAGTAATTGGTTGGGATCATGAGCAAGCAGCGTAAAAAGAGTCAGACTATATTATCTTACTTTGGTGACAAAGAAGATCAAAACATACAACCAGAAGAAGAAAACAAAGTCAAAGCTCCTACATCCAAAACTTCCAAGAAAAATATGAATCAGTCCCAGGCCTTGGAAGAGCTCAAAACGGATTTTGAGAAGCAAGTTAAGACAAGTAGAGGAAAAACTGGGAAGAGAAATGAGAGTGATGCAAGAAAATCATGAAAAGTAAGTTAACAGCTTGCTAAAGGAGACCCCCAAAAATACTGAAGAAAATAACACCTTAAAAAATAGCCTAACCCAAATAGCAAAAGAGGTCCAAAAAGCCAATGAAGAAAAGAATGCCCTAAAGAGCAAAATTGGCCAAATGGAAAAGGAAGTCCAAAAGATTACTGAAGAAAATACTTCCTTAAAAATTAGAATAGAGCAATTGGAAGCTAGTGACTTTATGAGAAATCAAGACACTGTAAAACAAATCCAAAAGAATGAAAAATTAGAAAACAATGTGAAATATCTCATTGGAAAAACAACTGCTGGAAAATAGATCCAGGAGAGATCATTTAAAAATTATTGTACTTTGAAAGCCATGATCAAAAAAAGAGCCTAGACATCATCTTTCAAGAAATGATCAAGGAAAATTGCCCTGATATTTTAGAACCAGAGAGCAAAATAGAAATGGAAAGAATCCACCGATCTCCTCCTGAAAGAGATCCCCAAAGGAAAACTCCTAGGAATATTGTAGCCAAATTCCAGAGTTCCCAGGTCAAGGAGAAAATATTACAAGCAGCCAGAAAGAAACAATTCAAGTATTGTGGAAACACAATCAGGATAACACAAGATTTAGCTGCTTCTACATTAAGGGACCACAGGGCATGGAATATAATATTCTGGAGGGCAAAGGAGATAGGATTACAACCAAGAATCACCTACCCATCCCCTTCAGGGGAAAAAATTGTCATTCAGTGAAATAGAGGACTTTCAAGCATTCTTGATGAAAAGACCAGAGCTGAATAGAAAATTTGACTTTCCAATACAAGACTCAAGTGGAACATGAAGAGGTAAACAGAAAAGAGAAATCATAAGAGACTTATTAAGATTGAACTGTTTACATTCCTGCATGGAAAGATGATATTTGTAACTCATGAGACCTTTGTCAGTATTAGGGTAGTTGGAGGGAAAAAATTATATGTATGTATAGATAGATAGATAGATAGATAGATAGATAGATAGATAGAGGGCACAGGGTGAGTTGAAGATGAAGGGGTCATATCTGGAGAATAAAATTAAGGATGTGAGAGAGGATTACACTAGGAGAAGGAGAAAGGGAAAGGTAGAACAGGGTAAATTATCTCACAAAAAAACAGAAAAGAAAAGGCTCTTACAGTGGAGAGGAACTGGGGGAAGGTGAGAGGGAATGAGTGAATCTTATTCTCATAGAATTTGACTTAAGGAGGGAATAACATACACACTCAATTGGGGTATGGAAATCTGTCTTACCCTACAGGAAAATAGGAGGGGGAAGGGGACAAGAGAGTAGGGGGATTATAGAAAAGAGGGCAGATTGGGAAAGGGGGTAATCAGAAGCAAATACTTCTGAGGAGGGACAGGGTCAAAAGAAAGAATAGAATAAATGGGGGGGCAGGATAGGATTAAGGGAAATAGAGTTAGTTTTTCAGAGCATGTCTACTATGGAAGTGTTTTGCATAACTGCAAAAGTATAGTCTATATTGAGTTGCTTGCCTTTTCAATGAGGGTGGGTGGGGAGGGAGGAAGGGAGAAAATTTGGAACCCAAAGTTTAAAAAAACACATGTTTAAAAAAAATTTTCACATGCAACTGGGAAATAAGAAATACAGGAAATGGGGGTACAGAAATCTATCCTGCCCTATGAGAAAATAGAAGGGGAAGGGGGGGAGAGATAGCAGGGATAGCAGACTAGGGGAAGGGGTATTCAGAATGCATGTCATCTTGGGGTGGAGGGAGGGGTGAGATGGGATGAAAATTTGGAACTCAAAATCTTGTGGAAATAAATGTTGAAAACTAAAAATAAAAAAAAATTAAAAATTTTAAAAAATAAATAAATAAAAAATCTATATTAAGAACATATTAAAAAAATTGCTAATCAGAACCCACAAAACTATAAAAACCTTTGGCTGGTTCAAAGCCTCAATTTTTTCCTTGGATCTTAAATAACATTATGAATTTTTTTTCACATTTTAAATATATATTTATGGATCATCTTTTAAACAGGATGTGGGAGCAAAGGGGAATGAGAACTCTTAAAACCAGTGATATGTTGTGTTAACTGGGAGGAAAAACAAACAAACAAACAAACAAACCAAAAACCAACAACAAACTACTATTCTGAGCCTTGGTTTTCACAATTTGTAAAATGAGGGGCTTAGACTTGATCATTTAATGCTAGTTTCTTCCAGCTATAAAATTCTGTAACTCTTTTTTGAATATGTATACTTGGAACATAGAGATGTTTGTTGTTTTTAAACCTCTAGTTCCTTTATAATAACAATTAGTCATCTCCTAACTGGTGTTAGAATCCTAATATGCAAAATAAAAAAGATGATCTGAACAGTTACATTAATGTTCTTGTAATGTTTATATTAATTATTAAATTATAATTATATATAATATACTACATATAAAATTATAATTATAATTAATTATCCTCTTTTAAAAAAAGGTCTTTTACTTGAAATACTTGGTAATCAAGTCAAAGTTGAGATAAGAAAAAGATCAACAAGACGTGTGTGTGTGTGTGTGTGTATGTGTGTGTGTGTGTTTGTGTGTGTATGTGTCTGTGTCTGTGAGATATTCTTCTATTTCTGATTTCTTTTTTCCAAAATAGACATGCTAAGCTCAGGAAAATCTATTTATTCAAGAGAGTAAAAGAAACTTTGACAAAGCATTGTTTCAGAGTCCACCTGTTTCCTGACTTAACAGAAACAAATACTCAAAGCACAACTTATCACTGTCTCCAATCTGTTTTAAGTAATTAAAAATGTCTTTATTATTTTAACAAAAAATATCTTCTTTTCATAAGAGTTTGTACTTGACATCGTCACTGAATATGCTCACCTTGCTTCGTAGCTTTGAGTTCTATAGCAATAAGGGACAGGGCTTCTATCCCCAAAGACTGTTCAGGTTGCTGATGCATAAGTTTGCTAGTAGAATGGGAAAGGTGCAAAAGATATCTTTGCTGTCTATTTCTCCCCATAATTTGGTTACTTTTCCCTTTATATATTTAGATGCCATTTGGTTTATATACATTAAATACTAATATTAATTCATTGCCTATGGTAT
Source organism: Vombatus ursinus (assembly GCF_900497805.2). Lineage (NCBI taxonomy): Eukaryota > Metazoa > Chordata > Mammalia > Diprotodontia > Vombatidae > Vombatus > Vombatus ursinus. The sequence goes on from NW_020953728.1 coordinate 2,460,703, forward strand.
CTTTCAGTATAAATTAAGTTTCCTTGTAATTTTCTTTTAATCAAATCTATTTTTATTGTTGTCTTGTTTGACATCATTAATCATGTGCCACCTCCTGCTTCCCCCACTCTCCAACTTTGCTCCCTGTCATTCAGAGTTCAGCTAATGCTCCTTATTACTTAAATTCTTTCTTTCTGGCTGTCTGTAGCATTTTTTTTCCCTTGACCTAGAAGCTCTGGATTTTGGCTATCATATTTTGGAGAGTTTTCATTTCGGGGCTTCTTTTTGAGGGTGACCAGTGAATTCTTTCCATTTTTACTTTGCCTTCTGGTTCTAATAACTCTTGGTAGCTTCCGAAATGATATCCATACTTTCTTTTGGTCCTGGGTTTCAGGAGTCCAATGATTCTTTTTTTTCCTCTTTTTTTTAGGCAACTGGGGTTAAGTGACTTGCCCAGGGTCACACAGGTAGTAAGTGTCAAGTGTTTGGTTGGAGGTTGGATTTGAACTCAGGTCCTCCTGACTTGAGGGCTAGTGCTCTATCCACTGCACCACCTAGTTGCTCTCCCAAATGATTCTTAAATTGTCTCTAGCTGATTTTTTTTCCAGGTGAGTTGTTTTTGAGATATATTATATTTTCTCCTATTTCTTCAGTCTTCTTACTTTTAAAAAATATTTCTTGTTGTTTCATGGAGTCATTAACTTGGTCCATTCAAATTTTCAAGTATTCTCTTACTCAGATAAGGTTTTATACTGTTTGTACTACACTATTTTTTTTCACATTATACACTTTCCTTCAAAGCTTTCATTTCTTTTCTAGTTTTTTCCTCCAGAAATCTCATTTTGGTTTTAAAATCATGAACATATTTGTAGGCAGCAGGGAAGTAGTTGGTGGAAAGAGAAGCACAGTTGGCTTCCTGCATATCACCAGGCTCATTCCTGCTAGATCCAGGCCCTCTTCTTTCCTTGGTGAACAACCATAGACTCCAATTCAGTCCCTGTACTGTCTGTATCCCTCTGCTGATCTGGGATGGAAAAAATGATCAACTCTGATTTTCCTTAAATTTCTTTGGTTTGGTGCTCTTTGTTGGAGTAGTTGTGGGAGAGACCTGGGTCACAGTGCTTCCTCCTACTCCACCTTTGCTGGTCTGCTGTCAAGAACTATCTTGGGATTAGCTTATGTTTGCAATTCTCTCCCATAGTCATACTTGTAGGTCACTTATCTTCATGATTAAACAAGCACCATCATATTTTAAGAGTGAAGTTTTCTTCTAAGAGAAAAAGATCCAAACACATTCATTTTCATCAACTAACACTTCAAATTAATCTTCGCTAGTTTATTCAACCTTAAGACTTTTTTTGTCCCTCTGGGACTGCGACAATTCTTTTGAAACTAAACATCACTCAAATCACTGCCATCACAAAATGAAAGGTTGGACCCCCAAAATTAGTCATCAGTGGGCAAAATCAACTTAGAAATAGGTCTCCAGTTGAGTGCCTTCATAATAACTCTGTGAATTGATGTTACTATTTTTCCCATTTTTACAGATGGAGAAACTAAGGTAAAAGTTCAAGTGACTTGTCCAGAATCATACAGCTAAGTGTCTGAGGCAGGATTTGAACTTAGGTCTTTCTGATTCTAAGTCCATCTCTATATCCACTTGTGCCTTGTAGCTGAATAGGTAATGAATAAATATGCACAGAAGCTCTTTTTGTGATGGCAAGGAATCAGAAACTAAAGTGGTGACCATTAATTGTGGAATGGCTGAACAAATTATGGTATATAAATGCAATGAAATATTGTTGTGCCATGAAAAATTACGAAAAAAGATGGTTTCAGAGAAACAGAGCAGACCTGTAAATGGAACAAATAGAGCCAGGAGAAAAATTTATGTAATGACATTATTGTAGAAAAAAAAACTTTGAAAGACTTAAGAACTCTGATCAATGCAATGACCTACCACAATTCTAGAGGCCTAATAGTAAATCATGCTACACATCTCTTAACAGAGAGGTAATAGATTCAAAACTCAGAGTAAGACACATTCTCAGACATGGTCAGTGTGGGAATTTGTTTCACTTGACTAGAGTATTTGTAACAAAGCTTTTGTTTTCAGTGGTTGGGGGTGGGGAAAAGGGAGCTAGGGATAGGTTAGCAAAATAAAAAGAAAACAAGAGAAAGAAAACTGAGTCATTGAATTCTTTAATGCAAAGAAGAAAAGAGAAAGGACAAAATCACAAACAAGTAGGATAGCTTTGCAAGATACATATTGAAAAGACCAGCCAAGACAGTAGAGTAGCATGTAGTAGGCCAGCTTTGTCTCACAATTACTCCTCTATGATCTAAAAAACTGCACAATTGGGAAACCCAAGGAAAAATCCCAGTGAATGATTTCTTTTGGCCTAGATTGGCATAAAAAGACAGAGAGGTCTGTGGAGAAGGGACCGGATTTAGCAAGGAAAGCACAATGTGAAACTTTCCAAAGCACAGAGTGAACTGGGGGTTGTAACTATGCATTAGTGCAAGAAGAGGTCCCAGATACACTATGCGGAGTAGGCCTAACATTATCTAGGGAGCAAGAATAGGTGTCAAGTGGCATCTCTGTCCTTGGTACCCCAAAGTGGGGTTGCAAATCCAGTGCAGAAGGCTAGGGGTAAGGGCCCAAAGCAAGAAATAATCAGGGGCCCAAAACTGTGTACTGATCAAGGAACAGCAACAGAACTGAGAAGTCCTCAGGTTAGTCTGAATAATCAGGACGTGGAGCTCAGACCAAAGCAGACCCTTCAGTTCCATTTCCTCGGAGCTGCAGAATCTTCCAGGTAGCTAATAGCGGTCGGATCTAGCTGCAGCCTATTGGAACTCCAAGCAGAGGCAAAACCCACAGGTGTGTTGTTCAGATCCAAATCCAGGTGAGGACTTTTCAGAATTCATAGCAGGAAAGCAATTTTCTTGCTTTGACCTGAATCAAACCACTTTGGGAACAAAAAAATAATAACTTGCAGGAACCCCAGCTTGGGTTCCCTGAGATTCCTGAAGAACCCAGTATTCAATAGCGGCATGACCATTCTGTTTGGGGGAGAACAGGTGACATGTGAACTTCAAATGAAGGAAGAATATTGTTGCGAGTGAAATCTGTGATAAAGAGAAACTGAGGCAATAAAGTTTTGAGCACATTCAATTTATTAGTAAGGATAGCAAGCGTCAGTAAAAGGGATACAAGTTTCCTCAGTAGCCAAGGATGCATCTGACAATCAAGGTAGCTTGTTTATAGTCATACAAATAAACCTTAAAGATAGACAGGGACATCAATCTGACATATCAAAGGTACAGGTTAGCAACCACAAGTTACATCAGTTTATCACCAGATGGATATCCTCTGGAAAGTCCCATGGTTGGCAATTTCTGAGGGAGAGCAAAGAACTTGTGGTTTACATATTACTGATTTCTAATAAATTAGAATATAGATCAGAATTCTGTGGCTGGAGAGTACTGAGGAAGGGAACTTAATGGGTGGAGGGTGACTTGTGTTATAAATGGGGAACTAACACCGGCAGGTTTAAGGTGTTCAGAGGGAGTTCAAGTTCACATATTAAGGGAGATTAACTAATACAGAGGGGACACCTAGATGGTGCTGTACCAGGAGTCAGAAGGACACGAGTTCAACTCTGGCCTCAGATACTTACTAGCTGTGTGAGCCTGGGCAAATCATTTAGCCTTGTTTGTCTCAGTTTCCTCATCTGTAAAATGAGCTAGAGAAGGAAATGGCAAGCCACAACAGTATCTTTGCCAAGAAAACTCTAAATGGGGTCATGAAGAGTCAGATATGACTGAAACAACTGAACAATAACAACCCATAGCAACTTGATTATTGAAATGAAATGATTATTAATAAATAGTAATTTAAAACTCAATAAAATAATACAAGATGAAGTGAGATATGAATTTTCAATTTCACAATACACATGCATACAGAGTTTAGTGCAAAATACACTTTACTCAACAGGGAAACAGGGAGGGATTAGTCATAACCAAAATAAACTATCCTTGGAGGGTAGTTTGAAAAGAGGTGTTTAAAAGCAAAAAAAAGAAAAGGTAGAAACCATAACTGGGTTCTGGGCAAGAAAAGTAGGAGTAGATTGCACCAGGCATAAAACACTGATCCCAAGTCCACACTTTCTTTCTCATCACCTTCTTTGTTGTAAAGAGGAGGCAGGAAACAAAGAAAGGAAAAATTATAAGAGAATGGAATGAAAAGAAATTAATATAGTTAACCATCATAACTGTGAATGTGAATAGGTTGACTCATCCACAAAATGGAAGAGGATAAAGAATGGATTAGAATAATTGGAATAAAATATTTGGAAAAACTTTAGTTGCTCATGGGTAGGCCAAGCTAATATAACAAAAATGACAATTCTACCTAAGCTAATTTGCTTATTCAGTGCCATACCCATCAAACTACCAAAAATTATTTTATAGAGCTAGAAAAAATAATAACAAGATTCATCTGGAATAACAAAAAGTCCAGAATATCAAGGGAATAATGAAAAGAAATGTAGGGGAAGGTGGCCTAGCCATTCCAGATCTTAAACTGTATTAGAAAGCAGGAATCATCAAAACTATTTGGTACTGGCTAAGAAATAGAGTGATGGATCAGTGTAATAGGTTAAAGTGTGCAAGACACAGTAGTCAATAACTATTGTAATCTACTATTTGAGAAACCCAAAGACCCCAGGTTCTGGGATAAGAACTCACTATTTGACAAAAACTGCTGGGAAAACTGGAAAAGAGTATGGCAGAAACTAGGCATAGACCAAAATCTCACACCATATACCAAAATAAAGTCAAAATGGGTACATGATTTAGATATAAAGGCTGATACAATAAGCAAACTGGGAGAGCAAGGAATGGTTTACCTCTCAGATTTATGAAGAACAGAAGAATTCATGACCAAACAGGAGATAGAGAACATTACAAAATGCAAAGTGGACAATTTTGATTATATTAAATTGAAAAGTTTTTGCACAAACAAAGCCAATGCAACCAAGATTAGAAGGAAGATAGAAAATTGGGAAAGAATTTTTACAACCAGTCTCTGCTAAGGGCCTCATTTCTAAAATACATAGAGAATTAAGTCGAATTTATAAGAATACAAGTCATTCCTCAACTGATAAATGGTCAAAGGATATGAACAGGCAGTTCTCAGATGAAGAAATTAAAGCCATCTATAACCACATGAAAAATTCCTCTAAATTTATTGATTAGAGAAAAGCAAACTCTTTTTGGGATATAGATTTACTAGCACTATTGCTGAGTCAAAAGGGTAGGCATAGTTTAATAACTTTTTGGGCATACTTCCAAATTGTTTTCCCAATGATTAGAACAGTTCACAGCTGCACCAACAGTACATTAGTATACTGACTTTCCCACAACTTCTCCAGCTTTTGTCACTTTCTTTTCTGTCATCTTAGCTAATCTGATGGGTTTGAGACAATACTTCAGAGTTGTTTTAACTTGCATAATTATCAGTGATTTAAAGCATTTTCCCCTGAAAACTGCCTATTCGTAACCTTTGGCCATTTATCAATAGGGGATTGGCTCTTCTTGTTATTTGACTTAGTTCCTTATGTATTTAAGAAGTGAGACCTTTATCAGAGAAATGTGCTGCTAGGGTTTCTCTCCCCTCCCCACTCCCCAGTTTCTTGCTTTTCTTCCAATTTTAGCTTCATTGTTTTTGTTTGTGTAAAAGCATTTTAACTTTATGCTATCAAAATTATTCATTTTACTTCATATGAAGCTATCTCTTGTTTAGTCATAAACTCTTCTTTACATAGATATAAAAAGCAATTTCTTCTATGCTCCAAAGATTTGTTTAAATCTTTTTTAATTGTGTTTTCTTTTGCAATATAGTTAATATGGAAACTTTTTTAATGACTACACATATATAAACTAACAAATTGCTTGTTTTCTTAAGCAAGAGGAGAGGGTAGTAAGGGAGGGAGAAAATTAGAAAAAAGATAAAATAAATCAATATATAAAATAATTGGATGGTATAAAACACTCAGGAGTTAATGTGAGATGTTAGTCTATGCCATTTTCAGCCAGACCACTTTTTAGTTCTCCCCAGTCTTGGTTGTGAATTCATATCCCAATAGCTGATATCTTTTGCTTTGATAAACATTAGGTTACTATACTCATTTTTCAATTGTGTGTCTTTGATAAACGTTAGGTTACTATACTCATTTTTCAATTGTGTGTCTAATTGGTTCCATGGATCAAACTCTCAATATCTTATTCAGTTCCAAATTGTTTTGACAATTTTAGCTTTATAGTAAAGTTTGAGATTTCATAATCATTTTCTTCTCATTTTTTCATTAATTTCCTTGATATTCTGGACATATTTTTCCTCTAGATAAATATTTTAAATTTCCCAGCTCTATAAAGTAATTCTTTTGTATTTTGATTGGTAAGGCAATTAATAAATTAATTTAGGTAGTATTATAATTTTAAATTATGTTGAGTGAATATTTGTCAAGGTATTTAAATCTGTCTTTGAGAAATGTTTTGTAATTTTGTTCTTTAGTTCATTAGTTCCTGTTTGTGTCTTGCCAAGTAAACTCCTGAGTGTTTTATACCATCCAATTATTTTATATATTGATTTATTTTACCTTTTTTCTAATTTTCTCCCTCCCTTACTGCCCTCTCCTCTTGCTTAAGAAAATAAACAATTTGTTAGTTTATATATGTGTAGTCATTAAAAAATATTTCCATATTAACCATATTGCAAAAGAAAACACAATTAAAAAACTCTATAAAAATAAAATTTTAAAAATTATGCTTCCATTTGCATTCAAACTCCATTAGTGTCTCTGGAGGTGGATATAATTTTATATCATAAATCCTTCAGGGGCAGGTAGGTGGCACAGTGGCTAGAGCACCAGCTCTGTAGTCAGGAGGACCTGAGTTCAAATCTGGGCTCAGACACATAATACTCACTAGTTGTGTGATTCTGGGCAAGTCACTTACTCCCATTGCCTAGCCAAAATAAATAAATAAATAAATCAATCAATCTTTCAGCATGGTCTTGGATCATTGTATTGCTGAGAATAGATAAATCATTCACAGTTGATTATCATACAATATTGCTATTAATAGACTTCACTTTATATCAGTTCATATTGGTCTTTCCAGGTTTCTCTGAAAGCTCAACATTTCTTACAGCACAATAATATTCCAGCACAACTGGTTCAACTGTTCCCTGAATGATGGGCATGCACTCAAATCCCAATTCTTTGCCACCACAAAAAAAACAGCTGTAAATATTTTTGTACATATAAGTCCTTTTCTTTTATCTCTTTGGGTTACAGACCTAGTAGTCTTTTAACTTTGACCTGGGTCAAAGAGTATGTACAGTTTGATAGCCCTTTGGACACAGTTCCAAATTGCTCTCCAAAATGGTTGGATCTGTTCACAACTCCACCAACAGTGTTCCAATTTTCCCATATCCCTTCCAACATTTATCATTTTTCTTTTCTGTCACAGTAACCAATCTGACAGGTATGAAATGGTACCTCAGAGTTGTTTTAATTTACATTTCTCTAATCAATAGTGATTTTGAGCATTTTTATATGACTATAGATAGCTTTGATTTCTTCATCTGAAACTTGCCTGTTCATATCCTTTGACCATTTATCAATTGGGGAATAACTGGTATTCTTATAAATTTGGCTCCATTCTCTATATATTTGAGGAATGAGGCCTTTATCAAGAGAAACTTGGTATGAATTTTTTTCACAGTTATGATTACTGTGTATTTCCAACCTACTTTCCCCGTTTATTCTTCTCTCTCTCATTTCATCCTGTCCTTTCTCAAAAGTGTTTTGTTTCTGACCACCACTTCCCCCAGTCAGTCATACCTTCTATCAGCTCTTCCCTTCTCTTATCCCCTTCCCCTCCTACTTCCCCATAGGGTAAGACAAGTTTCTTTACCCAACTGAATGTGTATGTTATTCCCTCTTTGAGCCAATTCCTATGAGAGTAAGGTTCAAGAATTGCCCACCAACCACCCTCACCCATCTTCTCTTCCACTGTAATAGTTCTTTGATTTATTCTGAAAATTACCTGTCTATATCCTTTGACCATTAATCAATTGAGGAATGTCTTGTATTCTTATAAATTTGACTCAGTTCTCTATATATTTGAGAAATAAGGCCGTTATGAGAAACTTGTCATAATCCACTCCCCCCTGCCCACTAGTTTCCTGCTTTTCTTCTAATCTTGGCAGCATTGTTTTTCTTCATGTAAAAACTTTTAATTTAATATAATAAAAATTACTCAATTTACCTCTTGTAATGCTCTATATCTCTTGTTTGGTCACAAATTCTTCCCTTATCTAGATCTGATAGGTAAAATTTTCCATGCTCCCCTAATTTGCTTATGATATCACTTTTTATGTCTAAATCGTGTACACATTTTAACCTTATCTTGGTATATGGGGTGAGGTGTTAGTCTATACCTAGTTTCTGCCAAACTTTTTTCTAGTTTTTACAGCAATTTTTGTCAAATAGTGATTTGTTGTTCCAAAAGTTTGGATTTTACAATTTATCAAACACTAGATTACTATGGTCATTTACTACTGTTTATTTTTAAAAATAGTTTATATAGTATTGAAATTAATTGTTCTTTAAATGTTTGGGTAGAATTCACTTGTGAATCCATCTGGCCCTGGGGATTTTTTCTTAAGGAATTTATTGATGGCTTGTTCAACTTCTTTTTTTTAAATGAGGTTATTTAAGCATTCTACTTCCTCTTCTGTTAATCTGAGCAATTTATATTTTTGTAAATATTTATTTTACTTAGATTGTCAGATTTATTGGCATATAATTGAGAAAAGTATCTCCTAATAATTGCTTTATTTTCCTCTTCATTGGTGGTGAATTCAGCCTTTTTATTTTCGATACTGGTAATTTGGTTTCCTCTCTTTTTTTAAATCAAATTAACCAATGGTTTATTTAATTATTTTTTTCCATAAAACCACCTCCCAGTTTTATTTATTAGTTTGCTTTCAATTGTATTAATCTCTCCTTTAATCTTCAGGATTTCCATTTTGGTGCTTAATTGGGGGTTTTTAATTTGTTCTTTTTCTAGTTTTTTTTTAGTTGCATGCCCAATTCATTGATCTGCTCTTTCCCCATTTTCTTGATGTAAGGGTTTAGATATATAAATTTTCCCATAAGTATTTCTGTGGCTGTATCCCCAAAATTTTGGTATGTTGTCTCATTTTCATCACTCTCTTTAATGAAATTATTGTTTCTAGGATTTGTTATTTACCCTACTCATTCTTTAGGATTAGCTCATTTAGGTTCCAATTAAATTTTCATCTATCTTTCCATGGCCATTTGTTGAAAATAATTTTATTGCATTATGGGCTGAAAAGGATGCAGTTAATATTTCTGCCTTTCTGCATTTGCTTATGAGATTTTTATGACCTAATACATACTCAATTTTTGTGTAACTGCCATGTGTCACTGAGAAAAAGATATATTCCTTTCTATCTCTATTCAATTTTCCCCAGAGGTCTATCATATCTAACTTTTCTATAATTCTAGTCATCTCCTTAATTTCTTCTTGTTTATTTTATGGTTAGATTTATCTAGTTCTTAGAGGGGAAAGTTGAGGTCCCTTACTAGCATAGTTTTACTGTCTATTTCCTCTTATAACTTGTTTAACTTCTCCTTTAAAAAACTGGATGCTATACCATTGAGTGCATATATGTTCTGTACTGATATGTTACTTCATTGTCTGTGGTACCTTTTAGCAAGATGTTGTTTCCTTCCTTAACTCTTTTAGGTCTATTTTTGCTTTCGCTTGTCTAAGGTTATTATTGCTACCCCTGCTTTGTTTTTATTTCAGCTGAAACAGATTCTGTTCCAGCCCCTTTCCTTTACTCTGTTTCTCCCTCCTTCAAATGTGTTTCTTGTAAATATATTGTAGGATTCTGGTTTTTAATCCATTCTGATATCCACTTCCATTTTGTCAGTAAGTTACTCACATTCACAGTTATGATGACTGTGTATTTGTGTATTTCCCTCCATCTTATTTTCCCCATTTCTCTCTCTTCCTCCCTCCTCTCTCTTCCTCTTCCTCTCTCTCTCCTTCTCTCCTTTCACTCTATCCCTCCTCCTAGCATTTTTCTTTTGACCACCATCTCCCCCAATCTGTCCTCCCTTCTGTCAGTTTCCCCCGTCTCCTTAAATCCCTAACTTCCTACTTCTCTTTAGGTAAGATAGATTTCTATACCCAAATGAGTATGTATGTTATTCTCTCTTTGAGCCAATTCCAATGAGAATAAAGTTCAAGAAATGCCCACCCCCCCATTTTCCCTCCACTATAATAGGTCTTTTGCACTTTTTCATATAAGATAATTTATCCTATTGTACTTCTCCCTTCCCTCCTCTCCCAGTGAAATCCTCTTTCTCATCCCTCAATTTTTGTTTTTTTGGATATCATCCCATCAAAGTCAATTTATACCCACACCTGTTGATGTATACCCCTTCTGACTGCCCTAGTAGTGATACAATTCTGAAGAGTTACAAGTATCATTTCCCTATGTAGAGTTTATGTAGAGCTCCTATAAAAAGTTTAACCTTATTGTATCCCTTACATTTTTTTCTTTCCTCTTTATCTTTTTATGTTTTTCTTGAGTGTTGTATTTGAAAATAAAATTTTCTGTTCAGCTCTGGTCTTTTCATCAGGAATGCTTGAAAGTCCTCTATTTCATTGAATCTCTATTTTCTTCCTGAAGTACTGGGTAGGTGATTCTTGGTTGTGATGATAGCTCCTTTGCCTTCTTGAATATCATATTTCAAGCTCTCTGATCCTTTAATGTAGAAGCTTTTAAATCTTGTGTAATACTGACTGTGACTCCACAATATTTGAATTATTTCTTGCTGGCTGCTAGCAGTATTTTCTTCTTGACTTGGGAGTTCTAATATTCCTAGGAGTTTTCTTTTAGGAGGTGATCAGTTTCAGGTGACCAATTTCTATTTTACCCTCTAGTTCTAGGCTATCAGAGAAGTTTTCCTTGATAATTTCTTGAAAGATGATATGTAAGGTCTTTTTTTTTATCATAGCTTTCAGGTAGTCCAGTAATTCTTAAATGATCTATCCTGGATCTATTTTCCAGGTTAGTTTTTTTTTTTTCAATGAGATAGTTCACATTTTCTTCTATTTTTTCATTCTTTTGATTTTACTGTTTCTTGATGTCTCACTGAGTCATTAGCTTCCACTTGCCCAATTCTAATTTTTAAGGAATTATTTTCTTCAGTGAGCTTTTGTAACTCCTTTTCCATTTGGCCTGTTCTGCTTTTTATTTATTTATTTTGTTGTTGTTCATTCATGCCTGACTCTTAGTGACTCCATGGACTTGTCTATGAGGTTTTCTTGGTGAAGATACTGGAATGCTACTTCCTTCTTCAGTGTGTCCTCATTTTACAGTTGAAAAACTGAGGCAAATAGGTATTTAGTGTCTTGCACAGGGTCACACAGTTACTAAATATCTGAGGTCAGATTTGAATTCAGGTCTTCCTGATTCCAAGCCAAGTGCTCTATCCACTACACTATCTTGCCTTTTTTTCAAGGAGTTCTTTCTTCAGTGAGTTTTTGTGCCTCTTTTACCTTTTACCTTTCTGGTTTTTTAAGGTCTTATTTTCTTTAGTACTTTTGTTCCTCTTTTACTATATTATTACTTCTCTTTTCAGGGTTTTCTTGCATCACTCTTCTTTACCTAATTTTTTTCTTTAACTCTTCTAGGAATTCTTGTTGGACGTGGGCTTAATTTGCATTTTTCTTTGAGGATTTACTTGTAGTTGTTTCCATGTTGTTGTCTTCTTCTGAGTTTATGTTTTGGTCTTCCCCGCCACTGTAGTAGCTTTTTATGGTCAAGTTCTTTTTCATTGTTGTTGTTTGCTCATTTTTCCAACTTATTTCTTGACTTTGGACTTTATGTTAGAGTTGAGCTGTGTTTCCCTGGGAAGGTGAAAAAGTAGCACTGTCCCAAACTTCAGGTTTTTTCATGCTGTTATTTTCAGAGCTAGTTCTGGGGGTCTGTAAGTTGTAGGTGCTTCCAAGGTGAAGTGATCTGGGGAGAGGTGTGGTCTCTGCTCCCCTGATCTGCTCTCTGGTTTCTACCCAGGAAGGGCCTTTGTTCTCCTACAACCTCTCTTCTTAACTCTGAAACAGTACCCAGGCCCTCTATTCCCCTGAAGCTGCAATTTCAAGTACTCCTCTGTGTCTTGGAACTGTGATCACATCCATTTTTCCCTTGTGATTGACCACAAATGCTCCTCTGTGTACTGGAACTGTGACTCAGAACTGCATATGGGCAATAGAGTTGCCACACTGAACCAGGTCCTGCACCCAGTGACAGGAAAGAGTCACCCATAATCTCTTTTTGATCTTCTTATCCTGTCTGGGCTGTGAACTCTGAGTACTTCCACTACCACTATTGTAGGCACTGCCAAGGCCTGCAGCTGGCATTCTCCAGGCCTAGCCCCCAATCCAGCATTACAGACTTTTCCTGTTCATCTCCTAAATTCCATTAGTCCAGAAAAGTGTCTCACTCTGCACTTTTGTTGGCTCTGCCACTCCATAATTTGATTTGAGGCATTATTTTAAAGTTGCTTGAGGGAATTTTTGAGAGAGTTCATCTGGGTTGCTGCCTCTACTCCATCATCTTGGCTCCTGATGCAAAAATTTTAAATGAAATGGTAGCAAGGAGGAAATAGCAACATGTCACAAAGAAAATAGGCTACAAATAGTTTGTATTTAAATGAGAACTCAGGGCTGTTTTAGCAGAAAATAGCAAAAAAACATAAATATAACTCAAAACATATCAATAACAATAAGAAATATGAATATTAATAACCATATTGATAAAAAACAAATACAAATCACATGATCATATCAACAGATAAATAAAGGGTTTTGAAAGATATAATACTCATTTCTGTTTTTAAAAATAATAAAGGGTTAAACAAGGATAAACTGCTTACATTCAAATATGGGGAGATGATATGTGTTCTCTGTGTACCTATCATCATCAGGGTTCATAGGAAGAGTCCAATTACACATGGCCTAGCAGTGGTTCTGTTATGTCTTGAAGATCTTAAGAATGGAAATAGGGAGATGAAGAAATACGCTGTAGAGTGCATGTAAAAGGAAGGTTGGGGAAAATTAACTCATGTAGTTAGCCTTGTGGGTACCAATGGCTAAAGGGCATGATCTAGATGGGGATCCAGTAAAGAAGAGTCAGAAGGAGTGGTCTGATAAGTAGGAGGAGAACCAGGAGTGGTGTTCCAAAAACCTCGAGAGAAGAGAATACCAAGGAAAAGATGGTAATTAACAATATCAAAGACTACAGAGAGGTCAAGAAGAATGAGGATTGACTACTAGATTTAATAATTAAGAGATCACCGGTAACTTTAGAGAGAGAAGTTTTGGTGTAATGATGAGATCAGAAGCCAGATTGTAAGAGGTTAAGAAAAGAGTATGAGGAGAGAAAACAGAGGTACCTATTGTAGATGGACTTCTCAAGGAGTTTAGTCACAAATGGCAGAATATAGTATAGCAGGAGGGATGAAAGGATAAAGTGGGAGTTTTTTGAGGATGGGGGAGATATGGGCTTATTTGTGGGTTGTAGAGAAGAAGCCAATAGACAGCGAAAGATTGAAGATCATTGAAATAATGGGAATGGCAGAGGGGAAAATCTGTTGGAGGAGATTATATGAAATAAACAGTAGGGAGTAGGGAGAGGGGTAAGCCTTGGTAGGGAATAAGGCCCCCACATCATGTGAGATGAGAGTGAAGGAGAAGAGAGTGGCAGAAAGCACCTAAGTGATGATAGATGAGGAAGAGGGGAGAAGAAGTTCATAGCAGATGGCTTCATTTTTTTTCTGTAAAATATTAGGTGAGGTTCTCAGCTGAGAAGATGAGGAGGAGGAGCATTTGAGATGGGATGAGGAGGTTTGGAAGAGCTGTTGTGAAGAGTAGGAAAGTGAATTGATAAGACGTGAAGGTTTGCCTAGAAGCAATGAGGAATCTGTTGATGTTGTGTAACATAGATTTGTAGTGGACTCAGAACAATTGCATGACTTTTTCCACTTTTGTTCAGCAGCATGTGTGTAAGCATCAGATAGTGGGAATGATCCAAGACTGAGGCTTGGCAGGGAGCAATGAGTGATATGATAAGTGGGCCAGGGACTCAGGAGAAGATGGTGCAGTTATGAGGTGGTTCACCAATGGGTCAAGATCAGGAAAATAGGAGATAGTACAGGAGTGATGGCCTGGGACATAACCTGATGGGCAGAGGGATTGGACATCATGGTGTAGATGAAGAATAAGGTTTGGTAAGAGAAGGTAGAAGGAGATATGGAAAGTCAATAGATTATGCTCAGATAAGAGGATTTCAGACTTCTTGAAAATGGAGAGAGACGGCAAGATCAAGGGTATGACCATTTTTGTTGTGACTGAGGTGGGATGGAGGAGTAGATCATGGGAAATGAGCGGTTTTTGAGTCCATATGTATGCTAAAGACCCCTAGTATGAGGGCAGGAGTTGGACAGGAGAGAAAAATTGTGAGCCAGACACTGAATTCATTGAGGGTAAGGTCACTTCTGTAGACCTAGAGGTCTACAGAAACCAGGATTTTGATTGTTGGTAAATATGGATTGCATGAACCTCAAGAGGAGAGGTTACTGAGTGGTAGAAGTAGAGATAAAACCCAGAAGTGGCAGTAAAGATCAAGGAGTATTCCAGTTCACCTGCCTGAACCAGTGAGCTGAGAAAAATGAATGAAGGTGTACCTAAGACTGGAAAGGGTAGCCAGGACAATTGTGTCAATAGGGAGGAGCCAGGTCTTGGTAAGTGCTACAAAATGGAAGAAATGGGAGAGAAAACGATTTAAGATGTAGGGAAGTCTGTTGCCCATGGAAAAGGCATTCTAACATAGTGGAAGTAGTAGGTTGTGTTTGGTTGGGAATGTGCAGCGAGAGGATTGAGGGGGATGCAAATAAGGAATTGGGTGATGGGACATGGGGAATGGGGTTTGGATGATGACCTACAGGAGTTCAGAGTCACTGAAATGTTTAGGGTATGACTAAGTGTGAGAATATTCATCACTGAATATAAGGTGCCACTGTACTTCCCAGAAGATGAGGAGATCACTTAGGAGACAAGTAGAGCAAAAGATGGAAGGTATGAGGTCAGATGGAAGCTGCTGTTTCACTTTATCTTTTTCCTCAGAAGGCAGGAGACAGTGTAGTAAGAGATGGAAGTCCTGCTTCCCACCAATTTTCCTCTTCTTCTATCAGGGCCACATGCAGCAAGAGATAGAAGTCAAGCCTGGACAGCAGGAAATGCAAGTCCCACTCCCCACTAAGTTTCTTCTTCCTCTTCCATCAGGGGCCATGTGCAGCAGGAGATGGAGGGGGAATGGTCGCTTCTCTTCTCACCTGAGGCTAGAGATCAGGTGGGAGTCAAGGGAGGTAGAAGTCTCATTGATACAGATGAAAATGATTCTTCCAAGGTACCACAAGAAATCAATAACAGAGCTGATCAAACCTCCATATCCCTTTCAAACATACTGAAAATCAGTATCATTCCTACATGACTCATTTCCTGGGGTTTTTAAGGGACAAGGTCCCATGAATAGAACAATAATAATGAACAACAAAGAAAAGGCAAAACTATTCAAACTTTTTTAAATTTTGTCTTCTCTTATAATGAAAACAAAATGACTAATGGAGAGTTGAAAGTTCCCTGTTAGAGAGTTAATAGTAAAGAGATAATAAGAGAGCACATAACAATTGCTAACAGTTCTTGCTAAGCTCAAATGACCAGGTTCACATGAACTAGTTTTGAAATAACAAAGAAAACACACGTATTAAATTTCTATTTTCAAATGTCATTATGATGCATGGCACAGTACTCTTTTAAAAATGATTTTCCCTTTTACTTTTAACTAGGTGAACTCTAAGTAATCAAATAACAGTCATTTTGAGATTGACACACTCAATTGTCAAACGTTGACTTTGGAATTTTTGGGGAAAGAACTAGTGAATTAGCTAAGTGAGTGAGAAGCAGCTATGATAACACAAAAAGCAGAAGATTTGAAGTCAGAAAACATGATTTTGTTTTCTTTTTTTTAAAAATTAATTTATTTATTTTTAGTTTTCAACTTTCACTTCCACAAGATTTTGAGTTCCAAATTTTCTCCCCATCTCATCCCTCCCCCACCCCAAGATGGCATACATTCTTCTCCTAATCTGCCCTCCCTTCTGTCTCTCCCCTCCTCTTATCTCCTTCCCTTTCAATTTTCCTGTAGGGCAGGATAAATTTCTATACCCCATTTCCTGTATATTTTATTTCCCAGCTGCACGGGAAAACAATTTTTTTTAACTTCTGTTTTTAAAAGTTTGGATTCCAAATTTTCTCCCTTTCTCCCTCGTTGAGAAGGCAGGCAACTTGATACAGGTTATTTATGTATAGTCATGCAAAACACTTCCATAGTAGTCATGTTGTGAAAAACTGTATTTCCCTTGAACCTATCCCGCCCCCCATTTATTCTATTGTCTCTTTTGACCCTGTCCCTCCTTAGAAGTGTTTGCTTCTGACTACTCCTCCCCCAATCTGCCCTCCCCTCTATCATCCTCCTGCTCTCTTGACCCATTCCCCCCCTATTTTCCTTTAGGGTAAGATAGATTCTCATACCCAATTGAGTGTGTATGTTATTCTCTCCTTACGCCAAATCTGATGAGAATAAGATTCACTCATTCCCTCTTACCTTTCCCCATTTCCCTTCCACTGTAAAAGCCTTTTCTTGTCTGTTTTATGTGAGATAATTTACCCCATTTTACCTCTCTCTTTCTCCTTCTCTCCGTATAATCCTCTCACCCCTTAATTTTATTCTCCAGATATCATCTTCATCTTCAACTCACCCTGTGCCCTCTCTCTCTCTCTCTCTCTCTCTATATATATATATATACATATATATATACATATATATGTATATATATATATACATATATAAAGTTTTCCCTCCAACTCCTCTAATACTGACAAAGGACTCATGAGTTATAAATACCATCTTTCCATAAAGAATGTAAACAGTTCAACCTTAATAAGTCCCTTATGATTTCTCCTTCCTGTTTACCTCTTCATGTTTCTCTTGAGTCTTGTATCTGAAAGTCAATTTTCTCTTCAGCTCTGGTCTTTTCATCAGGAATGCTTGAAAGTCCTCTATTTCACTGAATGACCATTTTTTCCCCTGAAGGATTATGCTTATTTTGCTGGGTAGGTGATTTTTGGTTGTAATCCTATCTCCTTTGCTCTTTGGAATATTATATCCTATGCTCTGTGGTCCCTTAATGTAGAAGCAGCTAAATCTTGTGTTATCCTGATTGTGTTTCCACAATACTTGAATTGTTTCTTTCTGGCTACTTGCAATATTTTCTCCTTGGCCTGGGAACTCTGGAATTTGGCTACAATATTCCTAGGAGTTTTCCTTTGGGGATCTCTTTCAAGAGGTGATTGGTGGATTCTTTCCATTTCTATTTTGCTCTCTGGTTCTAA
Organism: Vombatus ursinus; assembly: GCF_900497805.2. Taxonomy (NCBI): domain Eukaryota; kingdom Metazoa; phylum Chordata; class Mammalia; order Diprotodontia; family Vombatidae; genus Vombatus; species Vombatus ursinus. The sequence continues at coordinate 2,478,310 of NW_020953728.1, forward strand.
AATATCAGGGCAGTTTTCCTTGATAATTTCTTGAAAGATGATGTCTAGGTGCTTTTTTTTTTATCACGGCTTTCAGAGAGTCCAATAATTTTTAAATGATCTCTCCTGGATCTATTTTCCAGGTCAGTTGTTTTTCCAATGAGATATTTCACATTGTTTTCTATTTTTTCATTCTTTTGAATTTGTTTTACAGTATCTTGATTTCTCATAAAGTCACTAGCTTCCAATTGCTCCATTCTAATTTTTAAGGAAGTATTTTCTTCAGTAATCTTTTGGACTTCCTTTTCCATTTGGCCAATTTTGCTTTTTAGGGCATTCTTCTCCTCATTGGCTTTTTGGACCTCTTTTGCCATTTGGGTTAGGCTATTTTTTAAGGTGTTATTTTCTTCAGTATTTTTTTGGGTTTCCTTTAGCAAGCTGTTGACTTGTTTTTCATGATTTCTTGCATCACTCTCATTTCTCTTCCCTATTTTTCCTCTACTTCTCTTACTTGCTTCTCAAAATCCTTTTTGAGATCTTCCATAGCCTGGACCAATTCATATTTTTCTTAGAGGCTTTGGATGTAGGAGCTTTGACTTTGTTGTCTTCTTTTGGTTGTTGATCTTCTTTGTCACTAAAGAAAGATTCTATGATCTGACTTTTTTTTTGCACTGTTTGCTCATGATCCCAGCCAATTACTTGAGTTATAAACTCTTTGTTAAGGTAAGGGTCTGCTTCCAGTGCAGATAATGTACTATCCCTAGCCTCAGGGGTTTTGTGCAGCTGTTTTCTGAGATACTTCTAGGGACCTGTAAATTTTCAGTTCTTCCAAGGTGGTAAGATCAAAAGTGAGGTGTTTATTCTTTTCCTGGCCTGTGCTCTGGTCTGTGAGTGACACAAGCACTCTTTTTTGTCTTGGAACTATGAGAAGGATTCTCTCTCCATAGTCACTAAAAGCTCCACCACACCAGCACTCTTCCTTGCCCCAGGACCGCCACCCAGAACTGTGACCCAGATCCAAGCAGGGGCAAAGCAAGAGAATCCTGCACCAGCAAAGAGATCCCTGCAATCCCCCTCTGATCAGCCACTTGATTCCCCCTCAGTCTGTGGGCCTGAAGCTCCAGAGGCAGCCACCACCCTGGGGCCATGCTCGGGGAGTAGGGCTGGGACAGTGACCGCACTTTTCTCTCATCTCAGACACAGACTTTTCCTACTGACCTTCTAAGTTGTCTTTGGCGTTCATGGGTTGAGAGATCTGGAAACTGCCACAGCTGCCTGTGATTCAGTCCTCTGAGGCCTGCTCCAGGTTTGCTGAGGCCTGCGCGCCCTTGCCGAACTGTGATATACCTTTCTGATCAACCATCCAGGTTGTCTTGGGCTGGAAATTTCTTTCACTCTGTCTTTTTGTGGGTTCTGCTGCTTTAGAATTTGTTTAGAGCTATTTTTTACAGGTATTTGGAGGGGTTTGGGGGAGAGCTGAAGTAAGTCACTGCTTTTACTCCACCATGTTGGCTCCACCAGAAAACATGAATTTTGACACTTACTAGCTCTGTAACCTTGGGCAAGTCAACCTCTCTATAGCTGAGTTTCCACATTCACAAAATGAGGGTAATTATACTTTTACTACTAATACCTCATAGGGTCATTGTGAGGATCAAATGAAATAATATAAATGTACAGCTATATATAGATGTGTATACACATCTATATATTCACACACATACACACATACACACACACACACACACACACACACACATATATAATGTTTAAATATATAGTGCTACCTATCTGTTAGTAATAGCAAGAAAATCAGAAAATTCTCAACTACCTAAAAACATTTTCCAAATCTTATTCTAAAAATGCCAACACTTTGGAATGTATGTCAAAGCCAAATCACTTCATTGTTGATACTTACAAAAATGGTATTAATCCTGTGTTTGCTAGAGCATAGGAAAGTCCTAAAATTCCACTGCCTACAATGGAGTTGGCTAGATTAAAAATAGATAAACTCATTGAGGCTGTTCCTTGGATCTGCATAAAGAAAAAAAAAAGTAAGAAAATAAATAAATAAAATCTAAATTACATTTTACAGTACAATATGGAGACAAGATCATTTTGGGGGGAGTTTATTTTGCTCTATATTTAAGTGGCTTCAAGCTGAGAAACAGATAAAATAACACTCGTGACAAAAAACATAGGTTTGGGCATTGGTATAAATAATATATAATATATAATAAATATAGCACAGTATAAAATAGTGGACGTGATGGCAGGAAGGCCTAGTTTGAATCCTGTCTCAGATTCTGAGCAAGTTACTTCATTTCTCTGAGCTGCTTCTTCATATATAAAATGTGGATAATAATAGCACCTACTCTTTAGTAGGATCCAATGAGATAACAAACCACTTTACAAACCTCAAACTTCTATATAAGTGTTAGCTGTTATTATTACTCAGAGTGTTGTTATGAAAGTCAAATGAGACAATGTATACAAATTGCTTTATATACCTAAACATACTATACAAATACAAGCTATTATTTATGAAAGACCTTGGGATCGAAACTAAGATTAGGGGAACTTAAGGAATGTCGAAGTAAAATAGAGGAAATTAAGTCCATTATTTTATATTTATTATTTTTAGATGGTAAAATATCACTAGTATGGTAAATTGCTAATTAATTTATGAAATTATCAAATGAGGCAGATGCCCAATTCTTTGGGCACTTGCCAAAGAACACAATGACAGTGAAAAAGGAGTCTTCAATCACATTTTAATAAAGCACAGAGGGTGCGAGGGTAAACAGCACAGAAAACACAAGTAATGGAAAGTGGGGAGGAGTATAGAGGCCAGCAGTGTGGGGGTGGAGAAGGGGTGTTGAAGGAAGGCAGGTAGTGTGAGGAAGAGAGCAGGGAGGGAAGAGGCACAGAGTAACCCATGGATTACCTGTTGGAAGCACTTGGTAGCATGGACCCAGATGAAGATGGAAGAGTGCTAAGGGCAGGGAAAGAGTTTGGGGTTTCATTTTTACAGTCTTTGGCAGGGGATTAACTCTTATCCATACCACTTTGAAGTTAGCTCATTAATATATCTAAATTAAGGGGCAGCTAGGTGGCGCAGTGGATAGAGCACTGGCCCTGAAGTCAGGAAGACCTGAGTTCAAATCCGGCCTCGGACCAAACACTTGACATGTACTAGCTGTGTGACCTTGGGCAAGTCACTTCACCCCAATTGCCTCGCCAAAAAATATATATATATATATATATATATATATATATATAAACATATATCTAAATTATCTCAAAGTTGTCAGTAAAACATTAAAGTTAACGTATCCACATCATCTCAGAATTATCAGCATCATTTGGCATTCTGCTGTTTTTACTATGGATGTCTAGACTACAGTTTATCTGAGGTTCGTATATCATAGGACAAAAAGGCTCTGACAACAAACACTAGATGGCTTCCCCTGATTTAGCCCATAGTCTCAGGATGTGATTTTTGGTCTATATACTATAGTTTGCAAATTATGTTCCTCTGATCCTTGGGAAGGCCAAGTGTGACTTCCATGTGACTTCCAGGTTTCTTAGAACAACATTATAGTGTTGAAATTTGACTACTGGGGTCACATATCTTTATCTGAAGACATCTTATGGGGGCAGTATCTGAACAATTTGTGACACACACTATGTTGTCAGAAATGCTACAGAGTCCTGTGCTGTTGGGCTGAAGTAGTCCAGGGACAGTGGATGGCTGAAAGGTGTTTTTACCTCATCTGGTTGCAAAGCTTTAGTGAGGTTAAGAGTGCAGGAGTTAGCTGTGTTGGTGAATCATCCTCCCCCAAATTCCGGTGGGTTATAACATGCTCAGCATTGAGTAAGGTTCTGTGTGGAGGCAGGAGCTTTGGCCATTGCCATATGGAGAATGCTCTTTGATAGGGAGCCTCTATACTGGGCCAGCCAGATAAGGGGTAGTCCAGCCTTTTCAGGAAATTGTTGTAAGACAGGTCAGCAAATTTCAAGAGATTTACAGAGTTTGGAGTTTCACATACTCTGGTTTGTGCTTTGGGGTGCTTGTGGAATTCTCCTAGATTAGGGAGTTATAAGAATTGTGTGAACCACACTGACTCCATATTGCAAAACTGACTCTATTCTGAGACCTAAGTTTCATTTTCTTGTAAATCTACCTGTTTGTCAATTGTGGGAATTGAGTGACATCCTATTTCATATCCAGAAAAGTCCACCTACTTGCTCTCCCCCCTCCCAACTCTTGAAATTCACTCATTCCCCTCCCAACTCAGAAAGTTCCTAATCTTTCCTCCTAATTTTGTATCCTGGTTTATATCCTGTTGTTTTCTTTTAATGCATAAAAGGGCAGGCTAGGTGGTACAGTGGATAGAGCACTGGGCTTGGAGTCAGGAAGATCTGAATGCAATCCCAGGCTCAGACACTTACTAGCTGTGTGGCCCTGGGCAAATCCTTAACCTCTACTTGCCTCAGTTCCTCATGGGTAAAATGGGGACACACTGGAGAAGAAAGTGGCAAACCACTCCAGTATCATTGTCAAGAAAAGTGTCACAAAGAGTTGGACACAACTGAACAACAATGTATATATCTCTCCTTGTATTTGGGGTCCAGTGCCAAGCTAAGAAGGTAAGGTCCCAATTTGTTATGCAATTGGCATGCATGGCTTAATAAATCAATATGCCCAGAAGTTCAAACCTTTGTTTCCTCAGTTACTTCAGATTTCACCAATCACAATTTTAGGTGAAGCCAGCCAGGTTGAGGATACAGACCCCCAGAATAGGCTTTCAGAAACTTCACAGACTTCTCCCAGAGGTAGACTCCCCTCCTCAATCTCAAATTCTTCCAAACTAAGGTAAGCCCACACATTGTTGGGGCAGGTGTTTCCTGGGACAATTCACCCCTACACTGTTGGGGAAGAGATACTCCTTTGAAGGGAATGATGGAGTCCAGTAATAGTAAAATACCAAAGGATTTCACCTTGGAAAAAATTTCTTTTGGCATGAGACCACAGGAAGTATCAGCTGTTAAATTGATACCCCTTAAGGGAAATTCTTATTGACTTGGAACTTCCCATACAGAAGTGGAGGAGGCAACTAAAAGATAGAACTCTCAGATTATGCTAAAATACATAAAAATACAAATGGGTCCCAAAATTGGCCTGAGGAAGGGACTTTTAATTATGCAAAACTCTGAGATTAGACTTTCAGTAGGAAATAAGGAGGTTAGAAAGTATGTTTGTCTTATCATTCTGTTTGTGTTTTTTTTTAATTTTTTTAATTTAACTTTTTTTTTTAGGCAATTGGGGTTAAATGACTTGCCCAGGGTCACACAACTAGTGTCAAGTGTTTGGTCTGAGGCTGGATTTGAACTCAGGTGCTCCTGATTTCAGGGTCGGTGTTCTATCCACTGCGCCACCTAGCTGCCCTTTTGTTCATGTTTTTGTTTCTTTGTAAAATGCTCAGAAAATCTTTCTCTTGTGTTATGGTGTTGTTTGTAGATTCTGCTACCTTGAAAGATTTCTAAGGGGAAAATGTAGTCAGCTTTAAAGACTGCTATAAAAAGTTGAAGCCAGAGAGATAACACGTATGCTGGGAAGATTAATGATGTTTCATAATTTCCTATTTGAAAAAGTGATGCCAAAGTCTCTGTTCCAGTAAGAGGGACTAACCCTCATTTTAGGCTTTCAGCAGATTAGGTTAAAGAGGAAAAAAACCCAAACCCTGCAAGATAGTTATTCTCTGTCATTTCAGCCCTGGCTATGTTGGAATTATAGAGATAAAATCAGATAATCAAAGAAAGGAAAATTTTTTCCTGCTTTGTAGGAATTTGTGGCATTATAAATGAATTAGAGATTCCAAATTATGATAACTACTAAAAATATCTAAGCAGATTTTGGACGTTTGGAGATTAAGGAGATTGAAGATTAATCATTTTAAAATTATAGGGGAGAATTCTTAGGACCTTGGGTAATTCTAGGAACTCACCCTCTTTGTTCTATCTGATAAGGCACTTAGCAGAAGTTTAACATACACTGAAATATCTTAGTGAATCTTGGGGATGCCACTTTGTGGAATTTGCTTTAAGGAAAAATAAGAATTAAATTCTGTGAAAGTTTCAAGAGTAAAAAGCACATAGATCACTTTTCTCTGAAGACTGATAGAGTTATTGTTTTAGTATAATGAAGGAAAGCAGATAGTTTGAAAGTAATCCCAGAGAGAAAAAAAATAGTATGTGGTTTCCTTTTTTAAATTTATCTGGAATTTAATAGCTGTCCCTTGGGGCAGCTAGATGGCACAGTGGATAGAGCACTGGCCCTGGATTCAGGAAGACCTAGGTTCAAATCTGGCCTCAGACACATGACTAGCTGTGTGACCCTGGGCAAGTCATTTCACTCCATTGCCTCTCAAAGAAAAAAAAGCAAAAAAAAAAATTAATAGCCGCCTCTTGTTAACCCCCCCACTTTTTTTTTGTTTGTTTGACTAGGCAATGGGGTTAAGTGACTTGCCCAGGGTCACACAGCTAGTAAGTGTTATGTGTCTGAGGCGGGATTTGAACTCAGGTCCTCCTGACTTCAGGGCCGGTGCTCTATCCACTGTGCCACCTAGCTGCCCCTTGTTAACTCTTTCTTGACCATGAAAAGAGAAAAGCCTGTTTAAATCAGGGAGAAACTTTAAAATGAGTAAAATTTAATTAAAGAGTTTTAAACTGAAGAGGGGTCTATAAGGAGGGATTGCCAGCCCCACCCCCACTGTCACCATTGACTGCTAGACCCTGGATAGGTACTCACAATGCTGGGAAGGTGGGAAGTGATCAGGAACTTTTGGGAAGGCTAAAATAAAACTTTTTTTTTTTGGCTGGGCAATGGGGTTAAGTGACTTGCCCAGAGTCACACAGTTAGTAAGTGTTATGTGTCTGAAGCCCAATTTGAATTCAGGTACTCCTGACTCCAGGGCCCAGTGCTCTATCCACTGTAACACCTAGCTGCCCCTTTTTTTTTTTGGCTAAGCAATGGGGTTAAGTGACTTGACCAGGGTCACACAGCTAGTAAGTGTTAAGTGTCTGAGGCCAGATTTGAACTCAGGTCCTCCTGACTCCACGGCTGGTGCTCTATCCACTGTGCCATCTAGCTGCCCCTAAATTTTTTTTCTTTTTCTTTTCTTTTCTTTTTTTTTTTTTAGGTAATTGGGATTAAGTAACTTGCCCAGGGTCACACAGCTAGTGTCAAGTGTTTGGTCTGAGGCCAGATTTGAACTCAGATCCTCCTGACTTCAGGGCCAGTGTGCTATCCACTGCACCACCTAGCTGCTCTCTTCCAAAACAACTTGGAAGCTCGACAGGAAAGGTCTAATGCACCTGAGTGAGAGTGGAGCACAGTCCAGCACAGGCCATGCCAACATAGCCCCAGCCCCAGCAAACCAGGATCAGGTCTTGGGAGTGACTAAATCAGCAGCAGCAGTGGCAGTAGCTGCTCCTGGAGCTCTCAACTCACATTGAACAACTGGTTATAAGGAGATTACAGGGGCCTTTTTGCTAGCCCTGAGGCAGGACTCTGTTGCTTTGCCCATACTAAGATCTGGGTCCTGGATGGCCGTCCCAGTGCAAGGAGGAGCACTAGCATAGCAGAGCTTGGAGCAGCTATGGGAGGGGGGGACCCTCCTCACACAGCAGAAAAGAGTGCTTGTGGTCACTCACAGAGCAGAGCACAGGCCAGGAGAGTAGCAAACACCTCTCCTTAGATCATACATACCACCTTGGAAGAACTGAAAACTTAAAGGTCCCTAGAAGTATCTCTGAAAACAACTGCACAAAACCTCTGAAGTTTGGGACAATGCACCCTCCACCCTGGAAGCAGAGACCTATTTTAACAAAGAGTTAAAAGTCAACTAATAGGCTGGGAAAATTAGCAAACAACAGACAAAAGTTACCATGGTGACAAAGAAGATTTAAAACATACAACCAGAAGAAGACAACAAAGTCAAAATCCTATGTCCAAAGTCTCCAGGAAAAATGTGAATTGGTCTCAGGCCATGGAAGAGTTCAAAAAGGATTTTGAAAATCAAGTAAGAGAGGCAGAGGGAAAACTGGGAAGAGAAATGAGAGTGATGCAAGAAAATCATGAAAAACAAATCAACAGCTTGCTAAAGGAGACCCCAAAAAATACTGAAGAAAGTACCTTGAAAGACTAGGCCAAATGGGAAAAGAGGTCCAAAAAGCCAATGAGGAGAAAAATACCTTAAAAAGCAGAACTGGCCAAATGGAAAAGAGAGTCCAAAAGCTCACTGAAGAAAATAATTTCTTAAAAGTTATAGTGGAGCAAATGAAAACTAATGACTTCATGAGAAATCAAGAAACAATAAAACAAAACCAAAAGAATGAAGAAATAGAAGACAATATGAAAAACTCAATGGAAAAAAAATAGACCTAGAAAATAGATTCAGGAGACATCTTTTAAAAATTATTAAACTTCTTGAAAGCCATGATCAAAAGAGAACCTATACATCATCTTTCAAGAAATTATCAAGAAAAACTGCCTGGATATTGTAGAACCAGAGGGTAAAATAGACATTGAAAGAATCTACTGATCACCTCCTGGAAAAGATCCCAAAATGAAAGCTGCCAGGAATATTATAGCCAAATTCCAGAGTTCCCAGGTCAAGGAGAAAATATTGCAAACAGCCAGAAAGAAACAATTCAAGTATCATGGAACCACAGTCAGGATAACACAAGATGTAGCAGCTTCTATATTAAAGGATCAGAGGGCTTGCGATATAATCTGGAGGGCAAAGAAGCTAGGATTAAAACGAAGAATCACCTCCCTAGCAAAAATGAGTATAATTCTTCAGGGGAAAAAAAATAGACATTCAATGAGATAGAGAACTTTCAAGCATTCCTGATGAAAAGACCTGAGCTGAATAGAAAATTTGACTTTCAAATACAAGACACCAGAGAAGCATAAAAAAGGTAAATAGGAAAGAGAAATCATAAAGGACTTAATAAGCTTAAACTGCTTACATTCCTACATGGGAAGATGATATTTGTAACTCATAAGACCTTTCTCATTATTAGAATAGTTAGGAGTATGTATAGACAGAGAGCACAGTGTGAGTTGAAATATGAAGGGGTGATATCTAAAAAAATGAAATTAAGGGGTGAGAGAGGAATGTATTGGGAGAAAGAGAAAATAAGAGGTAGAATTGAATAAATTGTCTCACATAAAAGAGGCAAGAGAAAGCTTTTATAGTGGAGGGGAAGAGGGGGAGGTGAAGGGGAGTGAGTGAACCTTACTGTCATCAGAATTGACTCAAAGAAGGAATAACATACATATTCAATTGGGGATAGAAGTCCATCTTACCCTATAGGAAAGTAGGAGGGGAAGGAGATAAGGGTGTGTGTGTGTGTGTGTGTGTGACAGAGAGAGAGATAGGGCAGGGCAGATTGATGGAAGGGATAGTCAGAAGCAAAACACTTTTGAGAAAGGACAGAGTGAAAGGAGAGAGAATAGAATAAAAAGAGAATAGAATAAACGGGTGGGGGAAATAGGATGAAGGGAAATACAGTTAGCAATAGTAGCTGTGAAAAAAATTTTGAAGCAGGTTTCTCTATAAAGGCCTCATTTTTCAAACATATAGAGAACTGAGTCAAATTTATAAAAATAAGAGCCATTCCCCAATTGATGATTGATCAAAAATATGATCAGTTTTCAGATGAAAGTAATCAAAGCTATCTACAGCCATATGAAAAAATAGTCTAACTCACTATTGATTGGAAAAATGCAAATTAGAACAATTCTGAGGAACTACCTCACACCTATTAGATTGGCTAATGGGATAGAAAAGGTAAATGACAAATGTTGGAGGGGATGTGGAAAAATGAGACTTTAATGCACTGCTGGTAGAGTTGTGAACTGATTTGACCATTCTGTAGAACAATTTGTGACTATGCCAAAAGGGCTATAAAACCATACATACCCTTTGACCTAGCAATACCACTGCTATGTCTGTATCCCAAAAGAGATAAAAAACAAAAAGGAAAGTACAAAAATATTTATAGCTGCTCTTTTCTAGGGGTAAAGAATTAGAAGTTGAGAGGAAACCCATCAATTGGGGAATGGCCAAACAAAATGTGGTATATGATTATGATGGAATATTATTGTACTATAAGACATGATGAGTAGGATGCTTTCAGAAAAACCTGAAAAGATTTGCATGGGCTAATGCAAAGTGAAATGTACTGTGTACAAAGTAACAGCATATTGTAAGATGATCAGCTGTGAATGACTTAGTTATTCTCAGCAATACAATGATTCAAGACAACTCTGAAGATTTATGATGAAAAATGCTATCCATCCCCAGAGAAAGAACTAATGGTGTCTGAATAGAGACTGAAGCATACTTTTTAAACTTTCTTTATTTTTCTTGATTTTTTTGTCTGTTTTCTTTCACAACATGACTATTATGGATATGTTTTGCACGACTACACACGATTAACCTACATTGAATTGCTTACCTTCTCAATAAGGAGGGGCAATAAGAAGGGAAGAAAGGTGAAAATTTGGAACTCAAAGTTTTAAAACCAAATGTTACAAATTGTGTTTACATGGAACTGGGAAAATAAAATACTAAATAAAAGCTAAAAAAAGATATCTTTATCAATGAGGTCCCTTGAGACTTTATATTCACGCAGAGTCATAAGATCTTATCCCCCCTACTGACCACATATTGCAAAATCTAAAGCACTGACGTTTGAGAATTTTACTGAAAAAATAGGATCCCCTCTTCCACTCCTTGTCAAAAGGCAAGAAATTTATTTATAAGTTTACTATATCAGTGAGTTCTTATTTAAAAATTTTTGGCTATCACTTATAAAATTATAAAAATATATGGGGTAGTTTAAAGATACAGCTTCATTACATTAATTGAGTCAACCTTTATGTATTCCATGTATATCTGAAACCTCAGAATGTGGTTAATTTTCATTTATAAGTAAAAGATAAATGACATGTAATAGTTGGAGAAACATGAGAAAATTAATAATGTTCAAACCCTACATCATGGTTTGTGAAATTTTTCTATTTGAGGTAAAAATGCTTGGGACTGTAATTTCCTTTTGATTATAGGAATGATTGTCTGAACTGTCATGAAGCTAATAGTAGAAAATGGCATGTACCCCAGTCTGAGAATTGCTATGGGTCAATGTCTGTCCCTGGGAAAAGTTGAGGGGACAACTTTGAAGTGCCCTAAGGTAGATACTCAGTTTCCCCATTGTGCTATTTCCTTTCTGGATAGGAGATTTTCCCATTTGGTTAATCTTGAGTCTGGCTTTTGATATGCTGTGAATAACATAGAGTTTTATTACATGAATAGCTGTCAGATATGATGTGCTTGGAATCAAACACAGCTAAGGGAGTTTTTCCTCTGTTATGGTTTGTGTCAGGTCAGTCTGTGTCCTTGAGAGAAAAAGTCTTGACGTTATTATAGCTATGTCCTTTCTTTTCCTTTCATAGCAAATTTCTATAATAAGGACAGGTAAGCAGTAGAAGGTTTATAAGTGCATAAACTAAATATATTAATTAACATATTGATGCTGAGTTCCTATAATAGGGGGCAAGTATGAAAAAATTTTAATCTGTATTTGTGGTCAAATAATATAGGAATAATATCCTCCTATTGTTATTGTTGTCCTTTGTACTTGAAGAGGACCAAAATGACATCATGATGCTGAGATCAGCATACAATGCTTCTGGCTGTGCCTGATCAGGTCAATACGACCTTGGAAGGCTCTATCACAAGTCAGGCACAAAGAACAGTTGAAGTGAAGGTCTCTAAATTTGCATATCTCATGTTTCTTTTTAGTTACTGCATTTCTGCTCTGCTCATAGAACACAGCTCCTTCTTTGATACATGTCTGCCATGCGGATGGTGCTGTGCCAGTGTCTCTGATGTATCACAATCAATATCAAAGTTCTTCAGAGAGACCTTGAGAATGTCTCTGTACTGTTTGTTCTGACTATGAGTTCTCTGCAAAATAGTCTTTTAGGCAAATGTATGTTTGGCTTTAGAACAATGTGGCCAGTCCACTGGAGTTGCCCATACATGGAACCATCAGTTACAGCAAATGGAGAAATTTTGAATGCTGTGGATAAGTTCACTTGTCTTGGCAGTATACTTTCCAGGGATGTACACATAGATGATGAGGTTGATGCATACATTGCCAGAGCTAGCTCAGTGATTGGTAGATTCTGAAAGAAAGTGTAAGAAAGAGGAGGTATTAGGCTGCCTACCAAATTGAAGATCTACAGAGCCATTGTGATGACCTCATTGTTGTATACCTGTGAAACTTGGACAGTCTACCAGTGCCATGCCAGAAGATTAAACTGCTTTCATTTGAATTGCCTTAGGAAAATTCTGAATATCACCTGGCAAGATAAAGTGCTGGACACTGAGGTCCTTTCAAACTCTACTGCAGAGAGAACAACTCCAGTGGGCTGGCCATGTTGTTCAAATGACAAATATATGTTTGTCTAAAAGATATCATTCTCAGTGGAGGAATTAGACAAAGTAACAAGATGAAAATGTAATATAAAAGTTTTCCAATTAAATGGAATAGTAAATTTTGAGAAAGCAACAGGGTTGGACTATTTTCTCTGATAACTATATATATATATATATATATATACATGTATATATGTATATGATTGACTTCCAAATGTATTTAATATGGAAACTCAGTCTTTGAGAATGTTTTAGTAATAAGTTTTCAAAATTGGATTAAGGATTTTACATATAAAATTACATTCATAATTTTTAAAAAGGAAATTATTTTCCCATTTTAAAGTATCTGGTAATTCTAAAAGACAGAAGGGTTCATTTTACAAGTCAGACCCTCATAAATTTTCTTTTTTTAAGATTCTTATATCAGGTATAGGGTTTAGGCAAAGAAACAAACAATAAGCAGTATATAAAAACTGAAATTCTCTGAAGGTTTATATTTAAAGAATCAAATTTAAGAGATTATACTTAATTGTATTATTTTTCTATTAGCAGATTTTAGTAGAATTATCTAGGAATCTCTACAAGTGGCTCTGAACCAAAGGAGCAGAGCTCCCTTCAGAGCTGTCCTAAGGATGAAGCCTATTCCAGAATGTCCAAATGAAGATATTTCCAGGGACCAGATTTCCCAGACATGGGACATCTGAGACTCAAAATGTGATGATTAAATAGACATTGGGAGTGGGTTACTAGGATACAAGAAGATTTGGTGTTATTAATATTGATGATCATCATTGTATTTCTCTGGCCTTTTGTTTCAGGTTGTTTGTGTTTGCTGAGTTTTTTTGGTCACCTTGGTGACATGTAAATCTTCTCTCTCAAAATTAGTCCATTGTGAGTGCTCTAAGTAGTTTGATCTGTAGCCTGACTTAGTTTACCTATAGAGTCTATTTAACAAGGTTTGTTTATCATTATCATTGTTCTTAGACTCCGTGGCTGTTGTAGTAAGCTATTTGAGAGGATGCTTCCCAGCGGTCTTTTCTTGGTACATAATGTTGATGGTGAGCATGAGCACATGAAAAATCTTATAGATAATTGATACATAGGGTGAGTGAGCTGACCATTCCCTTAGGAATCAAAGTGGGGAACTGAAGGAATTACATGAACTAAACTGACTCTATTTTGTAAAACTGACTCCATTTTAAGACCTTAGCTTCATTTTTCTGTAAATCCTCTTGCATTTCGGGTTCAGTGACAAATTTAAGAGGACTGGTTCTGATTTGTTATGTAATTGGCATGCAATGCTTCATAAATTGATCTGCTTGGAACCTTGAACCTTTTTTCCTCAGTTATTTCAGATTTCATCTGAAATCTGATACACGAAGGTCGCCAGGATGTGGGAGCAGGTGCAGGGATCTCAATGGTCCCCACTTGCACCTGGACAGAATGTTGAGCTAACTGGTTAAGACAGGTCCGTTCAGATAGAATAGACCCAGTGGCTATCACTGAATGTCTCCATGTTCCCAAGATTGAGATGATTAGAGGAATGGACATAGTGTGAAGGCTGTATTTGTCAATGTTTAGGGTTCTGGAAAAGATAGCACCTAGGCCAGCAGTCTTGGAGGCTGGTCCCATACAGACTAGTGGGGCTTGGGGCCTGACCCTGGGTTCTAGCTATCTCTTGGCCCTGTACCTAGGGGAGTTCTGGGTTGGTCAAAGCTTCTGGAGTTTCTTGGGGGTCCTCCTGAGGAGTTTCCTATTTAATCACCCAGGGGGCTCCAATGCTGTACACCAAGTTGCTGTACCTTTAGTTGATCCCTCTCCTCCTGCTGTACCTCCTGGTCCTAATGAAAAAGGAAAAAGAAAGTCAGTGGGTTCCTCTCCAGCTGGTGCTGATGGCAAGTAGATTATTAAAGAGGGGATGGATGGGGACTCTGTGGAGGGCAGAGGGGGTCTGGGGGCACCATAGCAGTGGTGCGGCAAGCACATTACCAGGAGTCATTGCCCCTTGAGTCGTGAGTCTGTCAGTTCTGAGTGCACAAGTTTCCTGCACTACCAGTGAAGTAATTTCTTTGGCACTCCCTGTGTTGTGCTGCTTGCTGCCTTCTTGAAGGTTGGGATACATGCTCTAATTTCCTTCTGATACCATCTCAGTGCCCCTTGTTGGAGCTGAGACTATCACCTTGGTATTGTTGGGTGAAGGGATTTCCTGGTCTTATGGTTTATTCATTCTGCTCCCCCCTCCCCGCTGCCGCTGCCACCATGGTTTGGCAGTTAAATGGAAGATGGGGGTGGGGAGGAGAAATCATGCCATCAGTGCTCAGGGTTGCCCTTATCATCCCACCTGTTATGATCTTGGTGGCCTGAGATGACCTGGTCCCTGGTACTACAGGTGTTTCCTTTTCTTCTATGGTTAGGGGATTCCATGGCCACCCATACCAATTCACCCTTCTCCATCCTCTGGTCCATGACCATTATGAGGGGAAAGCAAAGTAGGTTCCCCTTAAAGTTGGTGGTTGGAAGGTCTAGGATTCCCTAAGGTCTAGGAAACCCTAAGTTTCATTTAAGGCTATTGGCCTTGCCCTGTAGAATGAGGCAAGGACAAGGAGGTGGGTTGTAGGTGCTAGATTGGGAGCTAAAGGAGCCATGGGCTGGGGAGGGAAGCATTCGGTGTACAGAATGCTTCAGGCATCTATACCCACTAAGGGTCTGGTTTCCCCCTAGAAGCTTGAGCAGGGTGATTTTTAAAAGTCCTTATGTTTTTCTTTTCTTTTCTTTTTGGCTAGGCAATGGGATTAAGTGACTTGACCAGGGTCACACTGCTAGTAAGTGTCAAGTGGCTGAGGCTTTATTTGAACTCAGGTCCTCCTGACTTCAGGGCCGGTGCTCTATCCACTGTGCCACCTACTTACCCCATGTTTTTCAATAAGTTCAGCAAACTGGGGCCTATAAGCAGGTGGAAAGACTGCAAAATACCAGTGTCCTCTGCCTCTTGCTGCTCTAAAATGCATGCCCCGGTTACTATGGGTGGCTATGGGAGGGTCAAAAGTTGAAAGAATTTCCTTTGACAGTCTAGTTGTGACATTATTGGCTATGGGTCTCCTACATGAGTGATACAGCAAAAGCTCCATATAATTGTCTACTATTTTTGTTGTTCAGTCATTTCAGTTATGTCCAACTCTTTGTGACCCTATTTGGAGGTTTTCTTAGCAAGCACACTGGAGTGGTTTGCCATTTCCTTCTCCAGCTCATTTTTAACAGATGAGGAACCGAGGGAAACAAGGTTATATGATTTTCCCAGGGTGACACAGCTAGTGAGTGTCTGAGGCCAGATTTGAACTTAGGAAGATGAGTCTTCCTGAATTCAGGCCCCGTGCTATCCACTGCACCACCTTACCCCTCCCCCCAAGCGTCTACTATGGTGAGGGCATATTTAATAGCTCCAGCTTAAAAGGGCAAAGATCCTATAAAGTCCAGCTGATGTCCTAGGGCATCCATGCCAATTATGGGCAAGGGGGTGAAATGCTCAGGAACTCTAACTACTGAAGTGGTATACTCTGATTTCTCCCACAATGAGATTCATGGTGGTCTGGGTGCCTTGGATAGTGGCATCCATCATTGCCTATATGGGGTTAGTGGGGCCTCATCGTATATGAGTTGCCTGGGACTAGGGTGACCTGAAATCCAGGGTTTAGCAACATACTACAATACTGCTGGTTTCCAGGGTCCCACGGCACTGTGAGTGTCATGAACAGGTGATTGTCCTGAGGTGGCCCGGTGTCCTTAGAGCTGGCAGGCTCCTACGGGATCCTTCAAAGACTTTGCCAAACACACATGCCTCTGACATGTGTTGGAACTTCCCTGTATTTTTCCATGTACTATATCTATAAGGGCCTGATTTTTTTTTTTTTTTTGGTGAGGCAATTGGAGTTAAGTGACTTGCCCAGGGTCACATAGCTAGTAAGTATCAAGGGTCTGGTCTGAGACCATATTTGAACTCAGTTCCTCCTGATTCCAGGCCCAGTGCTCTATTCACTATGCCACCTACCTGCCCCAGGGCCTGAATTTCTTTGGAGGCTATGGTACAAGACTGCCAAGTTAGAGAAGTCCAAATCCCTTGCTCTCCAGTACAGGGTACCTTGAACTGTCAGATGTCAATCTTTTTCTCCTCTGTCTCAAGGACCCTTTACATGTCTTTTGCTATGCTCAGTTTGGGACTTGAGCCCCTGATCAGTGTTCTCTATTATTACTCCACTTACCTCCCTCTTGTCTGTGATCCCCATTCCCTTGGATGGCAAATACCTGAGACTCAGGCTTACTTTAGTGTCTCTCTACGAGGTCTGTCTAACAGGGACTGCATGGTCTCAGTGCTTGTCATCATGAGAAAGAGGATGGCACAGAGGTTCTCTGGGGCTCTTTTCAGGAGCACGGCCTTGGCTTCCTCAGTACTGTGATAAACCCACAGCATAGGGCCTGCCCATGACCTGAGCCAAAGCCTGGCCTTCCTTAAAGTAGTCCGTTGGGTCTGTGCCTTAGCTGTGATTGACAACAGGGAGGGTTATAGCCCTCCAGGCCCAGAAAACCTTCCTCTGGGCATTGGTGTAATTATTTTCATAAGTTCCCCAGGGTTTTTCAGGTGTGCATTCAGTCACTCTGCACACCTACACATAGAGGCTAATTGTGTCATTTCTCTGGCCTTCAGGGTCAAGTCCTCACTGATCTGTATCTCAAGCTAACTTCATCACTCAGTTCCAATTTGTCATCAGCTTTCTTTCCTAGCTGTCTTTCTACTGGTGAGAAGGAAAGCTTGGTCCAGGGACAGGGGGTTGGATGCCTTACCTCTTAGATCTTCTTCTGTTTCCTCAACTCTGTCTGCCTTAAAGGGGAAGGGGGATGGGTGGGTGGAGATAAGGTGGATATTCAGCCTACCTGCCCAGAAGACATTCTCCTGATATCCTTTATCATTGTGACAAGCAGTGGTAAGGAAATGCAATCACATTTCTCTAGGATCCCGATAGGTATCCAAAATTGGTGATTTCTTAAGGGTTCCTAGTGAATGAGGGAACAAGGGATTCCTCAAACAAAACTCGTCCAGTTTTCAGGACAAAACTCAGACTGGGACCTTCTAAGAATTCAGCAGAAGGCAGAATCCATCAGACTAAGGAAAATAACTCCAATAACAACAATAACAAATACAGGACAGTGACACCTCAAGCCATCTTCTTTGCCTCTGTCATGTCAGTAACTGTGTTGGTTACCAGGGTAACCAGTAACCAGGAATGAGATACATAATCCTTAGAATAGCTGGAGACTCTGGAATGAGAGAGGTGGGACTTCTGTTGACAGTTTTCTCATCCCCTAAAGTCCACTACAGACATGTGGCTTGTGCTTGCATTTTCCCCAAAACTACCTCATGCAGGCTTATTCTTGCACGTGTGTAGGTTATTCCCACTGTTGCCAGCTTTGGAGGGGTGCCAAGCAGTCCACCTGTGACCGTGCTTCTGTGGGGAAGAAGTAATGTCTTCCCTGCCCCAACTAGCCAAAAAACAGCTTAGCACTCAAGACTCATGTTGTTGTTGTTGTTCAGTCGCGTCTGACTCTCTGTAACCCCATGTGAAGTTTTCTTGGCAAAGATACTGAAGCGGTTTGGCATTTCCTTTTCCAGCTCATTTTACAGATAAGGAAACTGAGACAAACAGGGTTAAGTGACTTGCCCAGGTTTACACAGATAGTAAATATCAAAGGCCAGATTTGAACTTAGGAAGATGAGTTTTCCTGACTGTAAGCCTGTCCTATCCCTTTTTCAAGGACTTCTCCATGAGTACAAAAATGGTGCCCTTCTCTTAGACTAAAAGGCCTTACCCTTTAACCAATATTTCCATGTATTAAGGGGAGGTGGGAGAATACAGCCAGGGAATAGTTATGGAGTTGCTTCAGCTTGCTGTGGACGTGGGACTGCAGAAAAAGGGAAAGGACAATCTCTGGTGTGAAGGAGGAGGGGTTGGGGTGATTTAGAGGATGAGGGCTACAGCTTGTGAAGGCAGGTAAGAATTTACTGTGGACAAGAAACGAGCGGTTTGGGGTGAAAATGAGGGAGAGGAGAGGTGGAGTACGAAGACACCAGGTACACAGAATAGAAAAAAAAAACCCTGCCCCTTTAAAGTTGCTTGTAACAGCTTTAACCCTTTATACACACTTCAATTGAGAGGGGGCATACATTCCCCTGGTAGGTTGGGGAATGTGAATGACCTCTGCTTCCTCCAGAAGCAGACAGTACAACATGCAGGCAATAAATACAAGGTAAAGAATGTGATTGCTGGCCCTCTACACCTTTTGGCTAAAATTCCAAATAGTTGGATCCACTTGGCTAATTAGCTGGCCAATACTGTTTCCCTTACAGCACCACTTGCTGTGCCAATTTGACTGAATTGCTAGTTAATCTAAAATTATTAAATGAGGCAGGCAGTCCAGTTCTTCGAGTACTCCTGGGAAAGATCATAGTGGCAGCGGGATGCTAGGTGGCAATCATACTTCAATAAGACGGAGTGTAGGGGAAAAAAAGCACAGAAAGTACAGGGACAAGCATACAAATGGTATACAGAGGCAGATGCTGTGGGGATTGAATAAGGGTGGTGAAGGAAGGAAGGCAGCCTTAGGGTTAGCTCATTAACACACTGCTTCATCTTAAAGTTGTCAGTAAAATTTTGAATTTAACATATCCATGTCATGTCAAAGTTATCAGTACTACTTGGTGTTGACTTGTCTGTGTCTGGAGCTTATTTGAGATATACACATCATAGGACCAAAAATCTCTGATAGCAAAGCCTAGATGGCTTTTCCTGATTTAGCCCATAGTCTCAGGATGTGATTTCTGGTTGATATATGATACACTTCGCAAATTATGCTTCTTTGATCTTTGGAAAGTTTGTACATGATTTCTAGGTTCCCACTTGCAATCTTACATCCTGCTACTGACACTTTATACTATACTAACTAGAAAGGGGGCGGGGGAGATCAGGGGAACCAGAACAAGTTAAAATTTTAACACATGTGGAAATTCTACTAAAAGTCCTATATACATTGTATGGAGCACCAGGACTGTGCAGATCAGTTTGAGCAATGCAACTTTATATATACTGTGTATTATTTTATGCATCTTGTGTTCTGGAAATTAAAACTATACATCCCAGTTTGTATATAAAATTGTTTTTAAAAATAAGCTAGAAGCAGTGTATATGATAAAACCTACACATTCAATGGCATTTCTTTGTTTCCAATGACTATTTTAAAAACTTATTTTGCTTTCACAATCTGAAGTAAATTTGCTAATCAGACAATATATTTTATCTACTTAAGAACATATCAATATTGTACTAACCAAAACATATTGTTCATGAAAAGGTGCATAGGCAAATATCTGTGATAGATGAAATATTATATATAAGATCATCAGCAATTCCATAAAAGCTGTCTGTAGCAGCCTGCTGTGGGAAACATACTACCTACAATATGGGACGAATCATTTTTTCCCCTAACTGGAAGAGTACTTTTTGGTTGTTTTTCAGAATTGTGCACAACAGTAGCTGTACACAGATCTGATCTAATGAAGGCCTTAATGCAGATTTTTATCTGAGCTCTCATTTTTGAGATTTAAAAAAATCTTAAAAAAAGAATTTTTTCAAAAGAACTAAGTAAATTAATTTTGAAAAATTATTGAGCATCTCCTGTGTAAGTTATTGTGCTGGATGTTGTAAGAGATACAAAGAATTACAAAACATATTCCCTACTCTTAATGATAAAAACAAAGGTGACAAGGAAACAAATAGCAAATGAATGATATAGAAATGGTACAGGCTACATGAAAGCAGCTAGGAGGCTCAGTGGATAGAGCACTGGACCTGGAAGCAGATAGATTCATCTTCTTGAATCCAAATCTGGCCTCAGATGCTTACTCTGTGTGACCCTGAGTAAGTCACTTAACCCTGTTTGCCTCGATTTCCTCATCTGCAAAATGAGCTGGAGAAGGAAATGGTAAACATTCTAGTATCTTTGCCAAGAAGACCCCAAAAAGGGTCATGAAGAGTCAGACACAACTCAACAACATAGTGAGAGAAATTATTATTTTTCTCTTATATTAACAATTATTAAATTAAGATTAAGGTTTTCCCTTACTCTTTCCTCATTTAGAAACTAGACCCTGTAGGTTATTCAGTCAATCTCTGAAGGACATTGCTGATAGATGAGATTGGCCAAATCCTCAGGGCACATGCTTTTAGATCTTGGGTGGGACCCTACCCAATTAGAAGACCTTACAAAAAGAAACCAGTCTAGGTGAGATCTTGCCCTTAGGAAATAAGCCCATGTCCTTGGAACCTTCCATTAGAATTTAAGGTGACCCAGTTTATGAAGGGGAAAACTAGTCAGAATGGACTGGGTAGAGATGGATTCTTTTGGCTGGACTGCTGGAAGCAACTGAGTCTCATGATTAAGTCATATTCTCAGCAGGAGCTGAAGACTTTTTGCTCATTCCCTCATTAATATGTCTACCCCCTCATTGATTGTTAACCAGAGTTGTTTTCTATTCTCAGGTACACCCCCTGTTTCTAAAGGCATTTTAAGCATTCGATGTTTTTCAGGGGATATCTTTAGTTTATGAGAGGAAGCCAATGACCTCATTCTGTTATGTATTTGTTAGCCATAATTAATAAATTTATTATAAATTACCCAGAAATTATATCTCTCAGACTTTTCATTCATCACAATATGAAGAAAGTGAACCTTGAATTGGACCCTGAAGGATAAATCAGGAGAGGTTCAAAAAATCAGAAAGAAGAGACAAAGCAAGGCAGGGAGAATGCATTAAAATCTATAAGCTATAAATAAAGTTAATTCAGCATTGCCAGACACTTGGGTTTTACCTTTATTTTAAATAATTAATTAATTTTTAGTTTTCAACATTCACTTCCATAAGATTTTGAATTTTAAATTTTCTCCACTTCCCTCCTCCTCTCCTTTCCCAACACAGCAAGCAATCTGATAAAGGCTCTGCTTATACATTCATATTAAACATATTTTCACATTAGTCATGATGTATGGAATAATTAGAACTAGTGGGAGGAACCACGAGAAAGAAGAAATAAAACAAAACTACAAAAGAAAAAGAGAACAAATAGTATGTTTCCATCTGCATTTGGACTCCATAGTTCTTTCTCTGGATATGGATACCATTTTCCATCATGAGTCTTTTGGAGTTGTCTTAAATCCTTGCAATGTTGTGAAGAGCTAAGTCTTTCAAAGTCAGTCATGACACAATGTGGCTGTTACTGTGTACAATGCTCTCCTGGTTCTGCCCATTTCACTCAACATCAGTTCACATAAGTCTTTCCATGTTGTTCTGAAGTCTACGTTCTCATCATTTTTTATTGCATGATAGTATTCCATTACATTCATATGCCACAACTTGGTCAGCCATCCCCCAATTGATGGGCAGCCCCTCAATTTCCAATTCTTGGCCACCACAGAAAGAGCTGCTATAAATATTTTTGTATATGTGGGTTCTTTTCCCATTTTATGATCTCTTTGGGATACAGACCTATAAGTGGTATTGTTGGGTCAAAAGGTCACAATTTTGTAGCTCTTCGGGTATAGTCCCAAATTGCTCTCCAGAATAGTTGGATCACTTCACAACTCCACCAATACATTAGTGCTCCAATTTTCCCACATCTCCAACATTTATCATTGTCCTGTTTTGTCATGTTAGACAATGATAGATGTGATGTGGTACCTCAGAGTTGTTTTGATTTGCATTTCTCTAATCAATAGTGATTTAGAGCATTTTTTCATATGACTACAGAAAACTTTAATTTCTTGCTCTGAAAACTGCCTGTTCATATCCTTTGACTTTTTATCAGTTGAGGAATGACTTGTATTCTCATAAATTTGACTCAGTTCTCTATATGTTTTAGGAATGAGAATTTTATCAAAGACTCTGGCTGTAAAAATTGTTTCCCAGCTTTCTGCTTTTCTTCTGATCTTGATTGCATTGTCTTTGTTTGTGCAGAAACTTTTCAATTTAATGTAATCAAAATCATCCATTTTGCATTTCATAATGTTCTCTATCTCTTGTTTGGTCATAAATTCTTCCCTTCTCCACAGATCTGATAGGTAAACTATTCCTTGCTCTCTTAGTTCGCTTATAGGATCAGTTTTTATATTTAAATCATGTACCCATTTTAACTTTATCTTAGTATAGGATGTAAGATGTTGGTCTATGCCTAGTTTCTGCCATACTATTTTCCAGTTTTCCCAGCAGTTTTTGTTAAATAGTGAGGTCTTATCCCAGAAGCTGGAGTCTTTGGATTTATCAAATAGTAAATTACTATAGTCATTGACTATTGCATCTTGCATACCTAAATTGTTCCAATGATCCACCACTCTATTTCTTAGTCAGTACCATGTAGTTTTGATGATTGCTGCTTTATAATACAATTTAAAATTTGGTACAGCTAGGCCACCTTCCCTTGCATTTCTTTTTCTGGACTTTTTGTTCTTCCAGATGAATTTTGTTGTTGTTTTTTCTAGCTCTATAAAATAATTTTTTTGGTAACTTGATTGGTATGGAACAGAATAAGTAATTTATTTTAGGCAGAATTGTCATTTTTATTATACTAGCTTGTCCTACCTTTGAGCAACTGATATATTTCCAATTATTTAGATGTCACATTATTTGTGTGAAAAGTGTTTTGTAATTGTGTTCATATAGTTCCTGAGTTTGTTTTGGCAGGTAGACATCCAAATTTTTTATAATGTTTACAGTAAATTTAAATGGAATTTTTCTTTTTATCTCGTGTTATTGGGCTTTGTTGGTAATATATAGAAAGCCAATGATTTATGTCAGTTTATTTTATTTTCTGCAATTTTGCTAAAGTTGTTTATTATTTCAAGTAGTTTTTTATTTGCTTCTCTAGGATTCTCTAAGTATACCATCATATCATCTGCAAAGAGTGATAGCTTTGTTTCTTCTTTGCCTATTCTAATTCCTTCAATTTCTTTTTCTTTTCTTGTTGCTAAAGCTAACATTTCTAATACAATAGTGAATAACAGTGGTGATAATGGACATCTTTGTTTCATCCCTGGTCTTACTGGAAGTGTTTCTAGTTTATCTGCATTACATATGATGCTTGCTAAAGATTATAGGTAGATGCTACCTATCATTTTAAAGAATTCTCCATTTATTCATATGCTGTCTAGTGTTTTTAATAGGAATGGATGTTGTATTTTGTCAAATGGTTTTTCTGCATCTATTCAGATAATCATATAATTTTTGTTAATTTTGTTGTTGATATGGTCAATTATGCAGATAGTTTTCCTAATATTAAATAGCCCTAAATTCCTGGTATAAATCCTACCTGGTATAGTGTATTATCCTTGAGATTAGTTGCTATAATCTCTTTGTTAATATTTTATTTAAAGTTTTAAAATTTTATTTAAAATTTAAAATATATTCATTAGGGAAATTGGTCTATAATTTTTTTCTCTGTTTTGACTCTTCCTGTGTTAGGTATCTGCACCATATTTGCATCATAAAAAGAATCTGATAGGACTCCTTCTTTGCCCATTTTCCCAAATACTTTATGTAGTGTTGGATTAATTTTTCTTTAAATGTTTGATAGAATTACCTTGTAAATCCATCTGACCCTGAAGATTTTTTCTTAGGGAGTTCATTGATGGCTTGTTCAATTTCTTTTTCTGAAATGGGGTTATTTAAGTATTTTATTTCCTCTTCTGTTAATCTGGGCAATTTATATTTTTGTAAATATTCATCCATTTCACTAAGACTGTTAAATTTATTGGCATACAGTTGGGCAAAATAGTTCCTAATTACTGTTTTGATTTGCTCTTCATCGGTGGTGAGTTCACCCTTTTCATTATTGATCCTGGTAATTTGGTTATCTTCTTTCTTTTTTTTTAAACTAATTAACCAAAAGTTTATCTATTTTATTGGTTTTTCATAAAACCAACTCTTAGTTTTATTTATTAGTTCAATAATTTTCTTAATTTCAATTTTATTAATCTCTTCCTTAGTTTTCAGAATTTCTAATTTGGTATTTAATTAGAGATTTTGAATTTGTTCTTTTTCTAGCTTTTTTAGCTGTAAGCCCAATTCATTGATCTCTTCTTTCTCTATTTTATTCATGTTAGCATTGAGAGATATAAAACTTTTCTTAAGAACCACTTTTGCTGCATTCCATAAGTTTTGGTATGTTGTCTCATTATTGTTATTCTCTGAGATGAAGTCATTGATTGTTTCTATGATTTGTTGTTTGATCCACTCATTCTTTAGGATTAGATTATTTAGTTTCCAATTAATTTTTAGTCTATCTTTCAATGGCCCTTGTTGCATCATGAGCCTAAAAGGATGCATTTAATATTTCTGCCTTTCTGCATTGGATTGTGAGGTTTTTATGTCCTAATACATGGTCAGTTTTTGTGCAGGTGCCATGTACCACTGAGAAAAAGCTATATTCCTCTCTATTCCCATTCAATTTTCTTCAGAGGTCAACCATATCTAATTTTTCTAAACTTCTATTCATCTTAACTTCTTTCTTGTTTATTTTGTGGTTAGATTTATCTACTTCAAAGAGGGGGAGGTTGAAGTTCCCCAGTAGCATAGTTTTGCTGTCTATGTCTTCCTGTACCTCCCTTAACTTCTCTAAGAATTTGTATGCTATACAACTTGGTACATATATGTTTAATAATTATATTACTTCATTGTCTATGGTGCCTTTTAGCAGGATGTAGCTTCCTTCTTTATCTCTTTTAATAAGATCTAATTTTGCTTTTGCTTTGTCTGAGATCAGGATTGCTACCCCTGCTTTTTTTACTTCAGCTGAAGCATAATATATTCTCCTACAGTCTTTTACTTTTTTTTTTTTTATCTTTTACCTCTGTGTGTATCGCTCTGCTTCAAATGTGTTTCTTATAAACAACATATAGTAGGATTATGGTTCCTAATCCACTCTGCTATCTACCTCCATTTTATGGGAGAGTTCATCACATTCACATTCACAGTTATGATTACTATCTGTTTCTCTCCATCCTATTTTCCCCCATTTATGCTTTTCTCCCTCCTTTCTCCCTTTCTTTATCCACTGGAGTTTTGCTTTCAACCATGGCCTCCCTTAGTCTGCCCTCCCTTCTATTCACCCCCTCCCTTTTTTTCCCTTTCCCCTCCTACTTCCTATATGGTAAGTTAGATTTTTATACCTAACTGATTATGTTGTTCCCTCTTTGAACCAAATGTGACGAGAGTAAGGTTCAAACAATGCTCATCTTTCTCATTTCTTTCCCTCTACCATAATAGGTTTCATATGATGTCATTTACCCTTGTCTACCTCCTCCTTTCCCCTTCTCCCAGCACAGCTCATTTTCACTACCTAATTAGATTTTTTTTATCATTACATAAAAGTCAACTTATACCCACACCCTCTATCTATGTATATCCCTTTTAAATGGTGCAATAACAATACAGTTTTCAAGAGTTACAAGTGTCATCTTTTCTTGTAGGGATGTAAACAGTTTGCCCTTATTAATAACCTGGTTTCCACTGGTTCCCCTGCTCATACTGAGGCACTCAGGGGTGCTGGTGTTGGTGCTTGCCTGCTCCACCGCCCTGGGGTTCAGGATCTGCCCTTAGTGTGCTGAGGTGGGGCTTTCCACAGGCTTGCTGGGATGCCTCCCATTCTGTGCTACTGTTCCTCCCCCAGAGTAAGAGGGGCCTTTCCTGTTAATCTCCCAAGCTTCCTGGGCTATAGGACTGCTGCAACCATCTTTCGGCTGGTTCAGCTGTTCCAGGGTTTTTCCTGGGTGATATTTTCTGGGCTTTCAGATGTTATTTAGGGAGGGTGAGGGTGACTTACTTCTTACTCCGCCATCTTGGTTCCCAGAAGCAGAACTCCTTGCACTCGTTTCTTTGGCTCTTGCTCACCCAGGCCTTTTACTCCTTTATTTGGCTACTGAAGGATGTCTGTCAGCCTGGAGCTTTGTGTCCTGGAGTTGTGCTTCCTGGAATTGTGCTGAGGCACTGGGACATTTGGCTGCTGGAGAATGCTGTTCAAGTGGTGGTTTTCTGAGCTGGTGTCTACCAGTTCCCCTGCCTCTACTGAGGCACTGGGGTGGGGAGCTAGTGTTGGCACTTGCCTGCTCCACTACCCTGGGGCTCACAATCTCCCCTTGGTATGCTGAGGTAGGGCCTGCCACTGGCTTGCTGGGACGTCTTCTGCCTATACTGCTCCCCTTCCCACAGAACAAGAAGGGCCTTTCCCATTAATCTCCCAAGCTTCCTGGGCTACAAGACTACTGCACCCTGCCTTTCTGCTGGTTCAGCTGTTCCAATATTTCTCCTGGGGCAATATTTTCTGGACTGTCAGAGGCCAATAAGGGAGGGTGAGAGCAACTTACTTCTTACTCTGCCATGTTGGCTGCCGGAAGTGGAAGTTGGTTTCATTTTTTCTTAGACTCAACGGCACTAAATTATCTAACATATTAATGCTTGGTCAATTTGAAACAGAAAATGTGAAGCTATCGCATGCCAATCATACAATACCTTTTGACATATAATTATCACATGTCTGGGAAGCATGAATTTCCATTGAGAAAAGAAATATGTAAAACAAGTAAGAAGCCTAAAAGTTATAATGTTTCTAGTTGGGTTTTTTTTTTGCCACTACAATAAGATCTGCTAAAGACAAGATTCTAAAAGCTGACTTGAAGCTTAACATAAAAACAAACAAACTAAGATCTTGGCAACTGGCCCCATCACTTCCCAGCCAACAGAGAGAAAAGAAATGGAAGCAGTGTCAGATTTCCTATTTTTGGGCTCAAAGATCACGGCAGATTGTGACTGAAGCTAGAAAATTAAAAGATGTTTTCTCCTTGGAATGAAAGCTATGGCAAATCCAGACAACATACTAAAAAGCAGAGAAATTACATTGCTGATAAAGGTCCATATAGTCAAAATGATCATTCAGTAGCAATGTATGGTTGTGAGAGTTGGACTAAAAGGAAAGCTGAGCATTACAGAATCAACACTTTGAATTATAGTGCTAGAGAAGTCTTTTGAGAGTTCCTTGGATAGCAAGGAGATCAAATCAGTCAATATTTAAAGAAATTAATTTAGGCTACTCACTGGAAGGTCAAACACTGAAACTGAAGCTTAACTACTTTGGCTACATAATGAGGAGACAGGACTCATTGGAAAAGACCCTGATGTTGGGAAAGATAGAAGACAAAAGTAAAAGGGGATGGCAGGGATGAGATGGATTGATAGTGTGATGCAAGCAAGGAACATGAACTTGGACAGACTTTGAGAAATAGTAGAGAATAGAAGAGCCTGGAGTGCTAAGACATGGGGTCACAAAGAGTTGGACATGGCTGAGCAAATAAGCAAGAAGAAGATACATTTTTAGAGTGTATATTATTCCCTCTTTGAACTGATTCCAATGACATTAAGGTTATAGCACCCTCTCTACATTTCCTATCTTCCCCTTAACTGTAAAAGCTCTTTCATGCCTCTTTTATGTGAGATAATTTATCCCATTCTACCTCTCTCCCCTTCTTCCAGTGCATTTGTCTTTCTCATTCTTTAATTTTACTTTTTTAGGTATCATCCCACCATATTCAACTCATACCTGTGCCCTCTGTCTATATATGCTCCTTCTAACTACCCTAATAAAAAGAAAGTTCTTAGAAGTAACAAGTATCATCTTCCCATGCAGGAATGTAAACAGTCTAACCTTATTGAACCCCTTATGAGTTCTCTTTCTTGTTTCTGTTTTTATGCTTCTCTTGTGCCTTGTATTTGAAAGTCAGATTTTCTATTCAGCTCTGGCATTTCCATCGAAAATGTTTGAAAGTCCTCTATCTCATTGAATATCCATTTTTCCCCCTGAAAAAAAATATTTTGCTGGGGAGGTGATTCTTGGTTGTAATTTTAGTTTCTTTGTCCTCCAGAGTATCATATTCCAAACCCTCTGATTCTTTAATGTAGAAGCTGCTATATCTTGTGTTATCCTGACTGTGGCTACATGATGTTTTAGTGGTTTCTTTCTGGCTGCTTGCAATATTTTCTCCTTGACCTGGGAAATCTGGAATTTGGTGATAGTGTTGCTGGCAGTTTTCATTTCTGGATCTCTTTCAGGAGCTGATCGGTAGATTCTTTCCATTTCTATTTTACCCTCTGGTTCTAGAATATCAGGGCAGTTTTCCTTGATAATTTCTTCAAATGTGATATCCAGGTTTTTTTAAATCATGGTTTTCAAGTGGTCCAATAATTCTTAAATTATCTCTCCTGAATCTATTTTCCAGGTCAGTTGTATTTCTGATGACAGAAATAAAATTTTCTTCTATTTTTTCATTCTTTTGATTTTGTTTTATTGTTTCTTGATGTCTCATGGAATCATTAGCTTCCACTTGCCTAATTCTAATTTTGTACCTCCTTTTCCATTTGGCCAATTCTGCCTTTTGTTTATTTGTTTGTTTCAGATTTTATTAATTTATTTATTTTTAGTTTTCAACATTCACTTCCACAGGATTTTGAGTTCCAAATTTTCTCCCTATCTCATCCCTTCCCCACCCCAAGATGGCATGGATTCTGATCTGCCCTCCCTTCTATCTCCCCCTCCTTCTCTTATCCCCTTTCCCTTCAATTTTCCTATAGGGAAGGATAGATTTCTATACTCCATTGCCTGTACATCTTATTTCCCAGTTGCATGTGAAAACAATTTTTAACATTTGTTTTTAAAAATTTGTGTTCCAAATTTTCTCCCTTCCTCCCTCTCCATTCACCCTCATTGAGAAGGCACGCAACTCAATATAGGTTATACATGTGTAGTCATGTGAAAGTTTTCATAGTAGTCATATTGTGAAAAACTAAGTATATTTCCCTTAATCCTATGCCAACCCTCATTTATTCTATTCTCTCTTTTGACCCTGTCCCTCCTTAGAAGTGTTTGCTTCTGATTATCCCCTCCCTCAATCTGCCTTGCCCTCTATCATCTACTTGCTCTCTTGTCCCTTTCTCCCCTATTTTCCTGTAGGGTAAGATAGATTTCCATACCCAATTGAGTGTGTATGTTATTCCCTCCTTAAGCCAAATCCTATGAGAATAAGATTCACTCATTCCCTCTCACTTTCCCCCTCTTCTTCTCCACTGTAAAAACCTTTTCTTGTCTGTTTTATGTGAGATAATTTACCCCATTCTACCTCTCCCTTTCTCCTTCTCTTAGTATAACCCTCTCTTACCCCTTAATTTTATTCTCCAGATATTACCTCTTCATCTTCAACTCACCCCGTGCCTCTATTTATCTATCTATGTATATATACATACATATAATTTTTCCCTCCAACTACCCTAATACTGACAAAGATCTAATGAGTTACAAATATCATCTTTCCATGTAAGAATGTAAACAGTTCAACCTTAATTAGTCCCTTATGATTTCTATTTCCTGTTTACCTCTTCATGTTTCACTTGAGTTTTGTATTTGAAAGTCAAATTTTCTATTCAGCTCTGGTCTTTTCATCAAGAATGCTTGAAAGTCCTCTATTTCACTGAATATCCATTTTTCCCCCTGAAGGATTATACTCAGTTTTGCTGGGTAGGTGATTCTTGGTTGTAATCCTATCTCCTTTGTCCTCCGGAATATTACATTCCAAGTCTTCTGGTCCCTTAATGTAGAAGCTGCTAAATCCTGTGTTATTCTGATTGTGTTTCCACAATACTTGAATTGTTTCTTTCTGGATGCTTTCAATATTTTCTCCTTGACCTGGGAACTCTGGAATTTGGCTACAATATTCCTAGGAGTTTTCCTTTGGAGATCTCTTTCAGGAGGTAATCAGTGGATTCTTTCAATTTCTATTTTGCCCTCTGGTTCTAAAATATCAGGGCAGTTTTCCTCGATAAATTCTTGAAAGATGATGTCTAGGCTCTTTTTTTTGATCATGACTTTCAGGTAGTGCAATAATTTTTAAATTATCTCTCCTGGATCTATTTTCCAGGTCAATTGCTTTTCCAATGAGATATTTCACATTGTTTTCTATTTTTTCATTCTTTTGCTTTTGTTTTACAATGTCTTGATTTCTCATAAAGTCACTAGCTTCCAATTGCTCCATTCTAATTTTTAAGGATATATTTTCTTCAGTGAGCTTTTGAACTTCCTTTTCCATTTGACCAATTCTGCTTTTGAAGGCATTCTTCTCCTCATTGGCTTTTTGGACCTCTTTTGTCATTTGGGTTAGGCTATTTTTTAAGGTGTTATTTCATTCAGCATTTTTGGTCTCCTTTAGCAAGCTGTTGACTTGTTTTTCATTATTTTCTTGCATCACTCTCATTTCTCTTCCCTATTTTTCCTCTACTTCTCTTACTTGCTTCTCAAAATCCTGAGCTCTTCCATGGCCTGGGACTGATTCATATTTTTCTTGGAGGCTTTGGATGTAGGAGCTTTGACTTTGTTGTCTTCTTCTGGTTGTATGTTTTGATCTTCTTTGTCAGTAAAGAAAGATTCTATGATCTGACTTTTTTTTTGCACTGTTTGCTCATGATCCCAGACAATTACTTGAGTTATAAACTCTTTGTTAAGGTAAGGGTCTGCTTCCAGTGTAGATAATGTACTATCCCTAGCCTTGGGGGTTTTGTGCAGCTGTTTTCTGAGATACTTCTAGGGACCTGTAAATTTTCAGTTCTTCCAAGGTGGTAAGATCAAAAGTGAGGTGTTTATTCTTTTCCTGGCCTGTGCTCTGGTCTGTGAGTGACCACAAGCACTCTTTTCTGCCTTGGAAGTGTGAGGCAGATTCCCTCTCCATTGCCATTACAAGTTCCACCATGCCAGCACTCCTCCTCGCCCAGGACCACCACCCAGAACTGTGACCCAGATCCAAGTAGGGACAAAGCAAGAGATTCCTGCCTCAGCACCAGCAATGATATCCCTGAAATCCTGCTCTGATCAGCCACTCAATTCCCCCTCTGTCTGTGGGCCTAAAGCTCTGGAAGCAGCTGCTGCCCTGGGGCTGAACTGTGTTCCTCTCTGAGCCTGGTGTGATAGACCTTTCCAATCAACCATCCAGGTTGTCTTGGGCTGGAAATTTCTTTCACTCTTTTTGTGGATTCTGTTGCTTTAGAATTTGTTCGCAGCCATTTTTTACAGGTATTTGGAGGGTTTGGAGGGAGAGCTCAAGCAAGTCACTGCTTTTACTCTGCCATCTTGACTCTGCCCCAATTCTACTTTTTAAGGAGTTCTTATCTTCATTGTGTTTTTATGCCTCTTTTGTCATTTGGCCTATTCTGTTATTTTTTTTTTCAGTATTTTTGGTGACTCCTTTACCAAGCTGTTGATCCATTTTTCATGATTTTCTTGCATCACTCTCATTTCTTTTCCCAATTTTTCCTCTACCTCTCTTATTTGATTTTTAAAATCCTTTTTGAGCTCTTCCAGGAATTCATTTTGGGTCTGAGACCAATTTACATTTTTTCTTTGAGACTTTGGATATAGCAGTTTTGACTTTGTTGTCTTCTGAATTTGTGTTTTCATCTTCCCTGTCACCATAGCAATTTTTATGGTCAGTTTTTTTTTTTGTTTGTTTGTTTGTTTGTGTTTATTGTTGTTGTTGTTTGTTCATTTATCCAGCCTATTTCTTGGCTAATAACCTTATGTTAAAGTTGGACTCTGCTCCTGGGGTAAAGTGGGCACCACCTCAAGCTTTAGGATTTTTGTGCAGCTATATTCACAACTAGTTCTGTGGGTCTGTAAGTTTTCAGTTCTTCCAAAGTGGTAAGATCTAGGGAGAGGTATGTTTACTACTCTCATGACTTGCCCTCTGGTCTATGAGGAACAACAAGCACTCTTTTCCACCTTGCAACTGTGACCAGGTTCCCATCCTGCTGTGGCTACAAGCTCTGCGTTCTTGACTTGGGACTGGGACCCAGGACTGTAACCTGGATCTGCTTTTGAACAATGCAACAAAGTCCTGCACCCAGTGCCAGCAAAGGGACCTCATAGTCATTTTCTGACCAGATGTCCAACCCTTTACCATCTGTGCACTGACAGTTCCCAAAGCCACTTCTGCTAATTTAGTTACCCCAAAGGCCTGCTGCTGGCTTACCAATAAGTGGTTTGCTGCAGTCTTGTTTCTGTCTTGCCAGGGTTGCCTGTGCTAAACCAAACTCTGCTCTCACCCCAGTGGCAAAGACCTTTCCTGCCACCTTTTTAACTTGTCTTGGGCTGGAAAAGTTTCACCGTGTCCTTTTGTGGGTTCTTCTGCTCCAGAATTTATCTAGTATTTTATTTTCCCCCAGTTTTATGTAAAAACTATTTTTAACATTTGTTTTTAAAACTTTGAGTTCCAAGTTCTCTCCCTTCCTCCGTCACCCCCACATTGAGAAGGCAAGCAGTTTGATTTGGTTATACATCTGTAGTCATGTAAAACATATCCATAATAGTCATGCTGTGAAAGGAAACACAGACAAAAAATCTCAAGAAAAATATAGAAAGTAAAAAAAATATTTTTCAATCTGTATTCAGACACCAATCAGTTCTTTCTCTGGGGATGGATAGCATTTTTCATCATAAGTCCTTCAGAGTTGTCTTGGATCATTGTATTACTGAGAACAGCTAAGTCATTCACAGCTGATCTACCTCCAGTATTGCTGCTACTTTGTACAAAGTACATTTCACTTTGCATGAGCCCATGCAAGTCTTTTTAGGTTTTTCTGAAAGCAACTTGCTCATCATTTCTTATAGTACAACAGTATCCCATAACAATCACATAACACAACTTATTCAGCCATTCTCTAATTAATGGGCGTCCCCTCAACTTCTAATTCTTTGCCCTCAGAAAAGAGCTGTTATAAATATTTTTGTACATATAGGTCCTTTTCCTTTTGTTTATTGTCTCTTTTGGAATACAGACCTAGTAGTGATATTGCTAGCTCAAAGGGTATGCAGGGATTTATAGTCCTTTGGGCATAGTTCCAAATTGTTCTACAGAATGGTTGAATCAGTTCACAACTCCACCGATTGTACATTAATGTCTCATTTCCCCCACATCCTCTCCAACATTTATAATTTTCCTTTTCTGTCCTATTAGACAATCTAATAGGTATGAGGCAGTTCCCCTGAATTGTCTGAATTTGCATTTTGCCAATCAAGAGTGAGTCAGAATATTTTTTTTCATATGGCTAGAAATAGCTTTGATTACTTCATCTGAAAACTAATCATATCTTTTCATTATTTATCAATTGAGCAATGGCTCTTACTATTATAAATTTGACTCACTTCTCTATGTTTGAGAAATGAAGCCTTTATCAGAGAAACTTCCATCAGATTTTTTCACAGTTACTATTACTAACTGTATTTCCCTCCATCATATTCCTCCCCCCACCAGTTTATTCTATTCTCTCTCTCCTTTCACCTTGTCTCTCCTTAAAAATGTTTTGCTTCTGACTTCCCCCTCCCCCAATCTGCCCTCTTTTCTATCAATTCCCCTTCTCTTATCCCCTTCCCTTCCTACTTTCCTGTAGGATAAGATAGATTTCTATACCCAATTGGGTGTGTATATTATTTTCTCCTTGAGCCAGTTCTGATAAGAATAAGGTTCACTCATTCCCTCTTACCTCCCCCTCTTCCCTCCACTGTAAAAGCTTTTTCTTGCTTCTTTTATGTGAAATAATTTATCCCATTCTACCTCTCCCTTTCCCTTTCTCCCAGTATATTCCTTTCTCACTAATTTTATGTTTTAGATATAATCCCTTCACTTTCAACTCACACCTGTGCCCTCTGTTTATATATACTCCTTCTAACTACCCTAATAATGAGAAAGGTCTCATGAGTTACAAATATTATCTTCCCATGTAGGAATGTAAACAGTTTAACCTTGTTAAGTCTCTTATGATTTCCCTTTCCTGTTTACCTTTTTATGCTTCTCTTGTGTCCTGTATTTGAAAGTCAAATTTTCTATTCAGCTCAGGTCTTTTCATCAAGAATGCTTGAGAGTCCTCTATTTCATTGAATATCCATTTTTTCCCCCGAAGGATTATACTCAGTTTTGCTGGGGAGGTAATTCTTAGTTGTAATTCTGGCTTCTTTGCCCTCTGGAATATCATATTCCAATCTCTATGATTCTTTAATGTAGAGCTGCTATATCTTGTGTTATCCTGACTGTGGCTACATGATATTTGAGTTGTTTCTTTCTGGCTGCTTACAATATTTTTTCCTTGACCTGGAAACTCTGAAATTTGACTATAATAATCCTGGCAGTTTTCATTTTTTGATCTCTCAATAGGTGATCAGTGGATTCTTTTTTTAAAAAAAAATTTTTTTAAATTTTTAGGCAATTGTGGTTAAGTGACTTGCCCAGGTCACACAGTTAGTTAAATGTCAAGTGTTTGGTCAGAGGCCGGATTTGAACTCAGACCCTCCTGACTTCAGGGCCAGTGTTCTATCCACTGCGCCACCTATCTGCCCCGTTAGGCTCATTTTTTTTAATCATGGCTTTCAGGTAGTCCAATAATTTTTAAATGATCTCTCCTGCATCTATTTTCCCCATCTGTTTTTTTTTCCATTGAGATATTTCACATTGTCTTCTATTTTTTCATTCTTTTGATTTTGTTTCATAATTTCTTGATTTTTCATTAAGTCATTAGTTTCTATTTGCTCCATTCTAATTTTCAAGGAATTATTTTCTTCAGTGAGCTTTTGGACTTCCTTCTACATTTGGCCAATTTTGCTTCTTAGGGTATTCTCCTCATTGGTTTTTTGGATCATTTCTCTTCCCAGTTTTTCCTCTACTTCTCTTACTTGCTTCTCAAAATCTTTTTTGAGCTCTTCCATGTCCTGAGACCAATTCACATTTTTCTTGGTGGCTTTGGATGTAGGAGCTTTGACTTTATTATCTTCTTCTGAGTGTGTGTTTCGATCTTTCTTGTCACTATAGTAACTTTCTATAATCAGAGGTTTTTTTTTTTTTCTGTTGTTTGCTCATTTTCCCAGCCTATTAGTTGATTTTTAAGTCTTTGTTAAAGTAGGGATCTGCTTCCAGAGTGGAGGGCACAGTGCTCCAAGCTTCAGAGGTTTTGTGCAGCTATTTTCAGAGATACTTTTAAGGACCTGTAAGTTTTCAGTTCTTCCAAGATGGTATGTTTTAATGAGAGGTGTTTACTACTCTCCTGGCCTGTGCTCTGGTTTGTGAGTGACTACAAGCACTCTTTTTTGTCCTGGAACTGTGAGGAGGGTCCCTGCTTCTTGTGTGCTAGTGCTCCTTCTCACCCTTAGCCTGCCACCTAGGACTGCAACTCAGATGTGAGAATGAGCAAAGCAATAGGGTCCTGCCTCAGTGCTAGCAAAAAGACCCCTGTAATCTCTATCTGACCAGTTGCTCAACCCCCTTACTGGGCTGAGAGCTCCAGAAGCAGCCACTGCTGCTGCTGCTCCTGATTCAGTCACTCCCAAGGTCTATACCTGGTTTGCTGGGTCATGGGCTTTGATGGCATGGTCTGCACTCCACCCTCACCCAGGTGCATTAGATTTTTCCAGTCAACCTTCTAAGTTGGCATCTGTGGGCTGAGAGGGCTGGAAACTGCCACTGCTGACACTGATTCAGTCACCCCAAAGCCTGCTCTGGGTTTGCTGGGGCCTGGTCTGCACTGGCGCAGCCTGCACTGGACCGTGCTCCTCTCTCATCCTGGTGTAACAGATCTCTCTTGCCAATCTTCCAAGTTGTCTTTGGCTGGAAATTTATTTCACTCCATCTTTTTGTGGGTTCTGCTGGTCTAGAATTTGTTCAGAGTCATTTTTAAAGGTATTTGGAGGGGTTTGGGGGAGAGCTCAGGTGAAACCCTGCCTTTACTCTGTCATCTTTGCTCTACCTCCCTGCTCCAGAATTTATTTTGAGACATTATTTAAAGTTGTTTGCAAGGGAATTTGGGAAAGCTCAGGGGAGTCCACGTACTTTCTCTCTTATCTTGGCTCTGCCACTCTGATGGTCTTTCTTTTTGCTTACATTTGTATTCCCAGAACTTAACATTGTGCCTGACACTTTGTAAGGGCTTAATAAATGTTCATGGACTTGACTATTGGTACGGGCTAATCTGGAGTAATTTGGATGGTGATTTTTACAAAATGAACTAAGTATTGTTTCAGAGTTACTCTAAAAAAGTTTTGAAATGCTATATTATGGCCCTACTTTACTTAAATGCTAAATTGTCACTTAAAAGGATATAATATATTGTCCTTAAGGTTGTAAATTTAGAGACAGTTTGGGATCTTCTGTACTAGACCAGTGGTTTCATTTTTACCAGTGAGAAACATATCTCTACCAAAGCAAATCAGTGCCTCATTTGCAACTTATCATTCTAGAGAGCTGTGTAGGACACTGAGAAGTTAAGTGACTTCTTTAGGGTTATGGGCAAGACTTGAACCCAAGACTTCCAGATTTGGTGGTTCTCTATCTACTATATCACACTTTCTACAAGGGTGGTACATTTTAAAAGAGAAACAGAGCCAGGACACTTTTAGGAAAAGTATGAATGATAAACTCATAGATTATTAAGGGAAGCTAAATGTTTTGGTAGGACATCCTTAACTTTCTGAGGTTGACATTATAAAGGATACTTAAATAATTTTCTTTTGTAGGAGTATGCAACAAGGAGATAATTGATAAGAAAAGCCTTCACATACACTAAAATATTATTAGTAGCACTTTTTCATGCAGCAAAGAATTAGAAGCAAAGCAGATGCCTATCAATTGAGGAATGGCTAAAGAAAATGTGATACACAAATATAATGTAATATTACTGTGCCATAATAATAGCTAATATTTATATAGAGCTTGCTATGTGCCAGGCATTGTGCTAAGTGCTTTATATTTATTATTTCATTGGATTCTCATAACAAACCTGGGAGGTTGGTGCTATTATCCTCATCTTTGTTCAGTTGTTTCAGTCGTGTTTGACTCTTTGTGACCCCATTTGGGATTTTCTTTGCTAAGATACCAGAGTAGTTTGCCATTTCCTTCTCCAGCTCATTTTACAGATGAGGAACTGCAGCATATAGGGTTAAGTGAGGCAAACAGGGTTAAGTGACTTGCCCAGGGACACGCAGCTAGTAAGTGTCTCAGGCCAGATTTGAACTCAGGAAGAAGAGTCTTCCTGACTCCAGGTCTGGAGCTTTATCCACTGCACCACCTACTAAAAAAAATACCCCCAATTTAAAGATGAGGAAACTGAGGCAAATGGGTTAAATGACTTGACTAGGGTCATACAATCAGTGTCTGAGGTTGGATTTGAACTCAGGTCTTCCTGATTTCAGGCCCAACATCATTGTACCACCTTGCTGCCCCTATAAGAAATGTTAATGAATGAATGAATTATTAAGATCTTACTATATGCAAAGATTGTGCTAAATGCTGGGAATACTAATAGAAAAGTGAGACAATCCCTACTCAAAAAACTAACATTCTAATGGGAAAGACAAACACATATGTATGATTTCAACTGAAAGTCAGATGGAAAGGATTCATAGTCCTAAAGCTATAATGACAAAACAGATGGCAATTATTCTTCTTTAATGTCATTTCCACTGATAAAATCACATTGATCTCTGATACTGAACCACAGGCTTTGTAACAATGGGGATGGATATTGACATCAATAAAAACATCAATAAAATTTATTTTTAAAAATATCCATATTTACCTTATTAGATAGCCTTTCTAAGTTTTTGTTTCTGAAAAATTCATTACTTCATTGCCAACTTGGCGAAAAACTTCTCCAAACTTAGCTGAACTGTTCCTCTTGTGATGGATTTACATTTTGTCACCAGGTCTGTACTCCATTGGCATTACTTTTAAAAAACAAAAGAATTGCTTCACATAATGAGTTCTATCAGAGTAATTCTTCTTTGAAGATATAAGGGATACTCTCTCACCAAATGTCTCTTATTGTTACTCTGCCTAGGTCAATTTGTCAGGCTGTTGTTATTTATAGGGTTCTGTTTCAATGAGTGAACTGATGTACACTGCAACATAACATAGTTATATTTTTGGTTTTTTTTTTTAAATGTGAACTTACCTGATGAGTTTCTCGTTGAGGAAGGATGTGTCAATGAACAAAAATTATTTTCAGCACCTTAACATTTTTAAAATTTCCTCTGAATTTAACTTTCACATTTTATTTTTAGTTTTATAAGTCTCTTATTGTCTCAATAACATGTTAATTTTTAGAAGTAACTCAGATATTAAGTCACACCTTAAGAATAACTCATTCTGCTTGCCCCAATAAGGTCAAACACTTTTCTTTCCTAAGGTGTTTCATAAATTTCAGTTGTTTACTTCTTTTGTGGAAGTAGCCAGGCCATAGACTGTTTTCTGAAGAATTTTTTTACACTGAAATATAATGAAAAGCTTAAAACTTAAAAGCAAATTGGTACCAAAATATTTAACTACATTTGACAAAAGTTTGGTCGGAGTGCATCTGTAATAACTGTAGTTGGTAAGACAAGAATATGAGACAGAGAGAAGGGGAATGGCAGGTGGACGTTGCACATATCTCAGAAGCTGCACAACATTAGCAACGATGCCAAAATTCTGACATACCTCAAAAGCAAAATGAAAATATCCTACAAAGATGTCATGAATCAATCCACGGTGGAGACTATGAAAGGGTTTATTTAGCCTCCATGATATTTTCTGCTCCAGATTTCCATTCTGGGTTTCACGTTCTGTCTTGCTCTCACTCATACAGTGGATCCGGAAGAGGATGCTCTGATGTACAAGGGGATTGAACATACTCATTCTTAGTTATTTAGCATTAGTTCTATTGGACTTTAGTAATTAGCTGGCAGTGGTTGTTAGATGTTGTCTTTATATGAACTTATACTTTTATTAAATAAAAGTTAAAAGTGAAAACATGTTAATAGGGGTGGTGATATAGTTCACTTTTAGGGTAATGGTCTACTAGAAAAGAAGGTCATGTTTGAAATCAAATAGCAAAGCTTTTTCTTGCTGTTTATCTTATCAGCTCAGCTCAAAAAGTTTAGTTTCTTTGGTTTACCATTTGGAGTTTTAAGTAATTCTTTCAGAGAATTATTTCTGTTCTGGCCAGAAACTCTGAGGGTCTTCCCATCCCAGACTGATTTTTTAATGAAGGCAAAGTAGACCGACCATCTTTTGCCTCAATTCTTACCAAACTTGTAACTACTGAATGGGCTTTGCCTCAGACACACTGAGACCTGGGAAAGACCTTAGCTTAAAAAAGCCAAGGTCTTCCACTGCATTCTTTTTGTTTTGTTTTGTTTGGAGGCAATATATATTCATATTTAAACACTAAAATTTAAATACAAAATAAGAAAAGAAAAAAAAAGGATTGCCATGTGCACAGTAGAATGTAAGTGGATTCAGAATATACAGGAATAAATTTCCATTTCAAGAAAGCATATATAATAAATACTATGCATTGTGTTCAGAGCTGTTCATCTTTTCTTTGCTTCCTTGTAAGTTTTCCTTTGTCCTCTGCTATGTACTTTTTACTTTGTTCTTTTTTTCCCCCTTCCTCCCCCATCCCCCGAGAAGGCTACAATTAAGTAAATATATATATATACACACACATATATATTATACATATATATACACACACACATATATATGAATGCATATATATATGCACACATACACATGTATGTATATATGTATATGTATACACATATTACATACATATACAAAACTGTTATACACACACACTATATATATACACGTGTATATATATATACATATACACATATATATACACTTAGGTATCTATAATCATACTCATATGTAGACATATACATTTAAATGTATCTATGTAAGACCGTACTATAGTTATCTGTCCTCTGTTTCTCTGAGGGTGGATAACCTTTTCTTTCATAAGTCTGAGTCCATCTTTTTAAAATCTGCTAACTTATCATTTCCTACACCACCACAATATTTCAACATGATGAACATGGCTGACATATAATGTAATTTCCCTATTTTTCTCTTTTGATTAAATCTATTTTAGCTTTAACTTTATCTGAGCTTATGATTACTACCCTTGCTTTATTTTTCCCTAAAAATTCTACTCCTGATCTTTATTTTGTATTTGTGTATATCTCTTATTTTGTATCCCTCCTAACTCCTCTACTTTACTTCTAGCCACTACCTTGACCTCCTATTACTTAACCTATCTCCCCCCTCCAAGGATCCCTCCCTTAACCTCCCATTCTTGTTAAACTAAACACTCCACTATACTCACTTCCTTATTCTATTCCCTCATCCTCCCCTCTAAAAATCTCTCCCATATCCTCTCCCCTTCCCTATCCTCTGAGCCTTTTATTTCTTTCTAAATTTAGACTTTTATAACTTCCCAAATATATATGTACTATTCTCTCTTTTTTAAAATAATTAATTAATTTATTTTTAGTTTTCAACATTCACTTCCATAAGATTTTGAGTTTTGAATTTTCTCCTCCATGCTCTCCCCCTGCCCCAAAGGCAGCGTGCAATCTGATATAGGCCCGACTTATACATTCATATTAAACATATTTTCACATTAGTCATGATGTAAAGAAGAATCAGAACTAATGGGAGGAACCACAAGAAAGAAGAAACAAAACAAAACAACAAAAGAAAAGGAGAGCAAATAGTACGCTTCCATCTGCATTCAGACTCCAAAGATCTTTCTCTGGATGTGGCTAGCATTTTCCATCATGAGTCTTTTCGAGTTGTCTTAGATCCTTGCATTGCTGAGAAGAGCTACGTCTATCAGTCAGTGATTGCACAACGTGGCTGTTACTGTGTACAATGTTCTCCTGGTTCTGCTTATTTCACTCAACATCAGTTTATATAAGTCTTTCCAGGTTTTTCTGAAGTCCACCTGTTCATCTTTTCCTATAGCACAATAGTGTTTCATTACATTCGTGTACCACAATTTGTTCAGCCATTCCCCAATTAATGGACATCCCCTCAATTTCCAATTCTTTACCACCAGAAAAAGAGCTGCTATAAATAGTTTTGTACATGTGGGACCATTTCCCATTTCTAAGATCTTTTTGGGATACAGACCTAGAAGTGGTATTGCTGGGTCAAGGGGTATGCATAGTTTTGAATT
The DNA here is from genome assembly GCF_900497805.2 of Vombatus ursinus. Classification (NCBI taxonomy): domain Eukaryota; kingdom Metazoa; phylum Chordata; class Mammalia; order Diprotodontia; family Vombatidae; genus Vombatus; species Vombatus ursinus. The sequence continues at coordinate 2,519,977 of NW_020953728.1, forward strand.
GGTCTCCAGAATAGTTAGATCAGTTCGCAACTCCACCAATAATGCATTAGTGTTCTAATTTTCCCACATCTTCTCCAACATTTATCAGTGTCTTGTTTTGTCATGTTAGCCAATCTGATAGGTGTGATGTTGTATAAATCATCAGAGTTGTTCTGATTTGCATTTCTTGAATCGATAATGATTTAGAACATTTTTTCATATGACTATAGATAGTTTCAGTTACTTCCTCTGAAAACTGACAATTCATATCTTTTGACCATTTATCAATTGGGGAATGCCTTGTATTCTTACAAATTTGACTCAGTTCTCTACATATTTTAGAAATGAGGCCTTTATCAGAGATGCTGGTTATAAAAATTCTTTCCCAGTTTTCTGCTTCTCCCCAAATCTTGGATGCAATGGCTTTGTTTGTGCAAAAACTTTTCAATTTAATGTAATTAAAATTATCCATTTTACATTTCGAAATGTTCTTTATCTCTTGTTTGGTCATAAATTCTTCCCTTCTCCATAGATCTGACAGGTAAACTATTCCTTGCTCTCCTAATTTACTTATAGTATCATCCTTTATATTTAAATTGTGTACCCATTTTGACTTAATCTTGGTATACAGTTTAACATGTTGGTCTATGCCTGATTTCTGCCATGCTATTTTCCAGTTTTCCCAGGAGTTTTTTGTCAAATAGTGAGTTCTTTTCCCAGAAGTTGGGGTCTTTGGGTTTAGCAAACAGGAGATTACTATAGTCATTGACTATTTTGTCTTGTGTACCTAACCTAGTCCACTGATACACCACTGTATTTCTTAGCCAGTACCAAGTAGTTTTGATGATTGCTGCTTTATAATATAATTTAAAATCTGATATGACTAGGCCACCTTCCCTTGCATTTCTTTTAATTAATTCCATTGATATTCTGGACCTTTTGCTCTTCCACATGAATTTTGTTATTATTTTTTCTACCTCTATAAAATGATTTTTGGTAGTTGGATTGGTATGGCACTAAGTAAATTAATTTAAGTAGAATTGCCATTTTTATTATATTAGCTTGGCCTACCCATGAGCAACTGGTATTTTTCCCATTATTTCGATTTGACTCTATTTGTATGAAAAATGTTTTGTAATTGTGTTCATATAGTTCCTGGGTTTGGCTTGGCAGGTAGACTCCCAAATGTTTTATATTGACTATAGTTATTTTGAATGGAATTTCTCTATCTCTTGCTGTTGGGCTTTGTTAGTAATATATAGAAATGCTGATGATTTATGTGAGTTTATTTTATATCCTGCAACTTTGCTAAAATTATTTGTTATTTCAAGTAGTTTTTTTACTTGATTCTCTAGGATTCTCTAAGTATACTATTATATCATCTGCAAAGCAATAGCTTTGTTTCTTCTTTGACTACTCTAATTCCTTCAATTTCTTTTTCTTCTCATAACTAAAGCTAACATTTCTAGTGTAATACTGAAGAATAGTGGTGATAATGACATCCTTGTTTCATCCCTGATCTTATTGAAAATGTTTCTAGCTTATCCCCATTACATATAATGCTTGTGGATAGTTTTGCATAGATGCTGCCTATTATTTTAAGGAAGAGTCCACTTATTCCTATGCTCTGTCATGTTTTTAATAGGAATAGGTGTTGTATTTTGCCAAATGTTTTTTCTGCATCTGTTGAGATAATCATATGATTTCTGTTAGTTTTGTTGTTGATATGGTCAATTGTGTCGATAATTGTCCTAATATTGAACTAGCCCTGTATTCCTGGTATAAATCCTACCTGGTCAGAGTGTATTATCCTCAAGATAAGTTCCTGCAATCTCTTTGCTAATATTTTATTTAAAATTTTTGCATCTATATTCATTAGTGAAATTGGCCAATACTTTTCTTTCTCTGTTTTTGGCTCTTCTGGGTTTAGGTATCAGCATCATATTTGTGTTATAAAAGGAATTTGGTAGAACTCCTTCACCTATTTTCCCAAGTAGTTTAAATAGTATTGGAATTAATTGTTCTTTACATGTTTGATATAATTTATGTGCATATCTGTCTGGCCCTGGAGATTTTTTGTTAGGGAGTTCATTGATGGCTTGTTCAATTTCATTTTCTGAAATGGGGCTATTTAAGTATTTTATTTCCTCTTCTGTTAACCTAGGCAATTTATATTTTTGTAAATATTCACTCATTTCATTTAGATTGTCAGATTTATTGGCAGTTGGGTAAAATAGCTCCTAATTATTGTTTTAATTTCTTTTTCATTGGTGGTGAATTCAACCTTATAATTTTTGATACTGGTAATTTGATTTTTTCTTTTTTTAAAATCAAATTAACCAAAGGTTTATTTATTTTATTGGGTTTTTTTTTCATAAAACCAGACCTTTTTTTATTTTGCAAAATCTTCACGTGTAAGATGGTGCCTGAAAGAAGAACTGGAGGTAAAGAGGGAATGTATTCCAGGAGAGGGGAATGACTAGTGCAAAAAAAAAAGAGGAAGAAGGGAGATGGAATGTCTAATGTGAATAACAGAAAGAAGGCCAACTTGGCTGCAGCAGAAGAGTAATATGCCTCGAAGCAAGAAAAATTGGTTGGTGCCAATTTTCAATTTCATTTCCCCTCAGATGCAAGCACATGTCTTTTCCGGTCTCTGGGCAGCTCATTAAACCTCACAGTGCCCCCAGGCAAGGCTATAAGTTTCAGAGCATGTTTTTCTCTGGTTGAGGGTATCCAACAGGCCTATCGGGCTACCTCAAGTATGTGAAGTTTTGCCTGGCAGAATAGGAGGATAAGAGGAAAATTTGTTATCAGATCCATGAAGGTGGCTGAAACAGAAATTATAGATTGCTGAGGGCTTAGTCAAATATTGAAGATGCCATGGTCATCCACTACATCCTGGGTCAATCAGTTGTCCTCACTTCTGTCCTGCCACTGGATTTCAATGACTCTGGAAGAGGGAGTGAGGCTGACAAATTCATCACATACAAGACAACACCCTTGATGTCATCGGTCCTCTTTGAAAACAAAGGACAAAAGACAGCCAGAACTGTATCAGTGGAGGGAGTTTCCTCAGGGAAAAAAAAAATTTGTTACCAGGATACACTTGCAAGTTGTTAGTGGCACATATTTGGACATGAATATGATGTCAAAACAAAAGGCATCAAAAACATTTCATTTTTTAAAAAAATGTCTAAAGTGTATGTTCCCATATTTATCTGCAAGATTGTGCAATTCTAAAAATAAACTATATAAAACATAGGAGCACACTGAAGAATGAAGGAACTCACAATTTTGGCACCTTCTTCAACCAGTGAGTTGAATCTTTGAAAATGAACATTATCCACAAAAAGTCACAGCTAGGAGGGACCCTAAAAAATCTCTTTACAATGTCTAACTTCCAAAAGAAATCAAGTCCCAAAGAGAAGAAGTCAATGCTCGGCTAATGGAAAAACCAGAACTAAAACAAAACTAAATCTGCTGATTTCTAGTTTCTATTGGTCTCAGCCCCGCACCTTCCATTTAGAGGACTATAATTCGCCTGTTTTAGTAGAGAATGGTGAAGCTTAAGAGAAAAAAAAAAAAATCCCGAACATTAATGTAGTGCCAAAGAACTTGGTAATTTTTTTTTATATTCATAATCATTTCCTACCTTTTCTAATCGTCACTTAAGGATAATCAATAAAGCAACGAGATTATGCATGAAAGCTAATGCAATCCGAAGTCATGGATAGGTGTAATGGCTGGGAAGAATGGTAAAAAAACAAAAGCAAACAAAACGTCCAATTGAGAAAGGGCTCGTGCCTTCGCTGCAGGAAAATGAGTGTTAAATATCTTTGGTGGTTCACAGAGCAAGGAAACAAACTACAAACTGTGCAAAGAGGTAATCTTTAGTTCTGGCCCAAGGCGTGGATTTTTTTTTTTAAGTGATTTGTAATGATAGTTCAAACTCAGGCAGAGACACACCATTCCCTGAGAAAGGAAGGAACTTCCTTTTTCTTTCCCGACTCCTCCCCATATTGAGAGGAATTCTGAGCAGGAAATGGATAGAGAGTCATTGTCCGTATGTAATCCTGCTCATAATTAATCATACAGAAAAGTGTTAGAGAGTGAGGGAGAGAAAGAAAATGTGCCTCTCTAGACTCGAGGTGGGTGGATCTATGTGTTCTGAGTCCCTTCTGCAGCCAGGGTAGCCAAGGCACCCAGCAACCCAGGGAAGCAGGTGGGCGGCAGGTGGGGAAGAGGAAGGGTGAGCTTCCCCCCCCCCCCCAAGCATGCGAGAATCCACCAGCAAGGGAGCCTGCCAGCTAACCTCTTCCTTTGTTGACCGGCATTAGGGCTGGTCACAGTCACATACACACCCGTTATAAGATAAGGGAGGGAGGGAGGAAGGAGGGAGGGAAAGAACGAAGGAGGGTGGAAAGGAGGAAGGAAAGCAAGGCGGCTCTTGTACTCTGGTGCAACTCTGCCGAGATGCTTGCGAAAATAAAGGGAAGAAAAAAAGCCCAAACCCAAACTCAAGAACAACGAGAGAATACAAGTTTGTTTGCTAGACCCTGCAAAAGCTCAGGGAAAAGTATTTTTTTCCCCCTTTAACAAACAAACAAAAAAGGCGGGGGGGGGGCGCTATTTATTAGACTTAACCTTCCTAACTCCTTTCTCATCACACAGCACAAATGCAACTTCCTACATTGCTTCTTCTACTATACATCTAAATACGTCATTCCCTCCAACATCCTGGGGAAAAAATCCTCAATGAAAAAATTGTTTACCTTAATAACGTAAGAGGTAATCATGTCCTTTATGGAAAAGTCTGGTTATCCTGGTAGGCAGCAGGAAAGCAGCAAATATCCTGCTATAGAAAAGTGGGGAGGAGGGATAATCTATTAATATTGCTCAGCTTTGAAGCATATAGGCAGAAGGTGAACGAAGAAAAGGCGAGCGACCTTCCGAGCAGGAGCAGAGCAAGGCATAGGGCTGGCTCTAAACAGCTCTAAGCTTATCTTCGTCTCAGGGGCAGATTGCACCAGAAATCTCCCCCCTAGCAACGCCAGCACATCAGGCCCGCACCCTCACTCCTCTCACTGGTCCCGCATTTAACATTAACTGACATGGGTGTTAGTCTTCTTGATCTTTTAGATATTCTCTCCCAGGATCAATTGCCAACCTTTCACACGTATGGTTTAGCAGGGTTTGTGCAAGAAAATTCAATCCGTTCTTTCTCTTCCTGGTTTTCATGCACCATCCTTCCGGGCTTGAAATAGACAAAGCACAGTCACTGAATTACACTCATCACATGATGGCACTGCTGCTGAAGCCCCTGTTTCCTTCTCTTCCCAGAGAGGTGCTGCTGCTGCTTCCAGAGACTGAGCATCTGTCAAATGTTTTTTTGCTTTGTATATTTTCAGTCTAACAACGTAGCAAAGGAGGATGCCCTGTTTTCCGCCAGTGATTCTCAGGGAGCCCTGGTAACGTTTTAAGAGAAACTACTGCAACCAGGCTTGGCCACTGCCGGAGCTTGGGAGTTTGATAAAGGGAGGGTGGGGAGTGGAGGGGTGAGGTTGTGGGCGAAAGAAGGAAATGGGAGGAGAAGGAAATTGTACGTTAGGGTGCGGAAGGCTCTTGCTACATTGAAGGGATCTGAGCAGAAGGGCTTGCTAGCCAGTCTGGAAATTGCATTTGTGGGATGAAAGGATGAGGATGGTCAGAGAGGACACCTGCCAGGAACTAAAGGCAGCTGGACCACCAAGAAGTAGGTTTTTGGTGCACCAGCTACAGTAAGACTGCCCAGTGATAATCCTGTCTGATCGCATTTGTCTGCTTAACTGGGATGGCTCACTGTCCTTGGTCACCCTTCTTCCAAATGAAACAGTTAAAGACCTCTCTGCCCGCCAAGAAAACGCCACGGGAAATCAGCGCCTTGGGATTCAGTTGTTTCACTGTCTTCATGGCAGAACCAGTGACAGACTGTGGTCAGCGCTGGGCCTAACACCTCCATCACTGCCCCACCCTTGATCCCTGCGGAGTCTGCATGGTCAGTGACATTGCTTATCCTTGACAGAAGAACCGACAGGAAGTTGGTTCACCTAAGTAGACAGCCTGTGTAAATTACTCAGTTACTTCCTGCCTTCTTACTGCTCTCTTATGTTTCAGGGACCACCCTTTGGAACCTACAAAGTTCACTTACAAGAGCCGGAAAAGATGGAGACAGGAAATTCCAGCTGGATATTATAGACAGCATTTGGAAGAAACCTCTCTGTTTCAGAAGGACCATCTGGTTCAGATCTAGTGTTCCTCAAAAATAGGAAGGAAGGAATATATACAAAGAATAACCTACCTGTTATTTCAAGGAAGCAGGGTTTTTTTTTTTAATAATGTAGCGCCTGTTTGCTGACTGATAGCAAAATGAAAAACTGAAACTGAAATCTCAAATACTCCAGCTAAACTTTGAATTTTGTAGGACCATAAATTTAGAGGAGACCTTAGTCCAACTTCTTCATTTTACAAATGAGGAAACGGGCCAAGACTTGCCCAACCTCACAGAGATGATAAGTAAATCCACCTAGCCCCTTAGACTCTGTATCAGTTCCTCAAAAAGCTACCAGTGTTTCAGATAGAGTCATTTATGTAGCAGCATAGTGTAGTGGGAAAAGCCTGGACTTTGGGTCCACTTGGAACTGGAAGGCCTAGATTTAAGTCCTGGTTCTACCACTTTCCAGTTCTGTGAATTCCACTTTATTAGCCTCAGTTTCCTTATCTACAAAATGAGGGGATTGGTCCAAGTGATTTCTAAGGTCCTTTACAAAGCTCTAACAGTCTGTGGGACCATCCTCCAGTTTTCAAAGTACTTTCAAGTATGTTATTTAGTACTGTACAAATCAAACTACCGCGGGGATACTTTATGAGGCTAAATAAAATAATAGCAAAATTCATTTTGGAAGAACAAAAGATCTAGCATATCAAAGGAATGAAGAGTACCTCCTGTCCTCAAATTATATTATAAAACAATGATCACCAAAATTATTTGGTGCTGGTTAAAAAAATAGAAAAGTAGATCAGTGAAGCAGATTAGAAAAGGAAAAATTAGAAATAACAGAACTCTGCTACCCAGTGTTCTACAAATTAGAAAACATAATTTACCTAGGAAAGAACTCCTTATTTGACAAAAAAAAACCGAACAAACAAAAAAAAGGAAAACTGGAAAGCTTGTTGGTAGAAATTAGATTTAGAGTAACATATTATAACATAAACCAAAATAGACTCATAATGAATACATGACTTGAACATTAAAGGTCACATTATAAAAAATTAGAGGAGAACCAAATCAGCTTCCTTTTATGGCTAACTGCAGCTAGGGGGTAAATTCCTAACCAAACAAGGGAGAGAGATCATTACAAAATGTAAAATAAGTCATTTCAGTTACGTGATACTGAAAAACTTTTTCAGAGACAAAATGCAACTAAGATAAGAAGAGAAGGGGGGGAAATCTATGCATCAAGTATTCAGATAAAAGTATGTAGACAACTAACAAATTTATAAAACCAAAAACCATTCCTTGATAAATAAGTAGTCAAAGGATATGAACAGAGTTCTTATAAGAATGACAGCAGCTCTTGTCTTTTGTCAGTTGGGGTTAAGTGACTTGCCCAAAGTCACCCAGCTAGTAAGTGTCAAGTGTGGAAGGCCAAATTTGCCCCTCTTGACTGTCTTTTGCAAAACAAACGAACCAAAAGATTTGTAAGCTCTTAATAACTATAGAAAAGGATGCCCCAAATCACTAATAGTAAGAGAAATGCAAATCAAAACAACTCTGAGGTTTCACCTCATACCCAGCAAATTAGGAAAAATAACAAAGTATGGGAATAGTAAATGTTGAAAGGGTAGCAGAAAGATAGGCATATAATGCACTATTAGCGAAGCTATGAATTGGTCCACTCATTCTAGAAAGAAATTTGGAATTATGTTAAGAAAGTGACTAAAATGCCCATATTCTTTATCCCAAAGATTTCAGTGCTAGGCATATATCTCAATGATAAAAAGAAAGACCCAACATACACCAAAATATTTTAACAACTCTTTATGGTAGAAAAGAACTAGAAACAAAGTAGATGCCTACACATCAACAGGTGCAAGTTACGGTACATTAATGTAATAAAATATTACTATGTTGTAAGAATTAATAACAAAAACAAATATAGGTAGACATGAAATAGAATCAAGGAAAATATATACGTATACACATATGCATATACATATGTAGGTATGTGTGTGTGTGTGTGTGTGTGTGTGTGTGTAGACTACAACAATGTAATGGGGAAAAACCCAACAAAACAATCAACGCTAAATGCTGTGAAATTATAGTGACCAAGCACAGCCCCAAACAAGAGAGAGATAAGACAAGGCACATCCCCCCTCTTTGCAGAGGTAGGGAATATTAGTATAGAATAGTACATTAAAAGTCAGACTTTTTAATGTGTTATTATTGTTCAGTCATGTCTGACTCTTTGTGACCCCATTTGGCATTTTCTTGGCAAAGATATTGGAGTGGTTTGCCATATCCTTCTCCAGTTCATTTTACAGATGAGGAAACTAAGGCAAATAGGGTTAAGTGACTTGCCCAGAGTCACACAGCTAATAATTGTCTGAGGCCAGACTTGAATTTAGGAAGATGAGTCTTACTGATGGCAGGCCTGGCGCTCTATCCACTGCACCACCTAGCTGTCCTTTTACTGTGTTACTCAACTATATTTCTTCCTTTTTTTAAAAAAAAAAATTCTTTGTCTTAAAGAATAACTAACTCTCCAGGAGGGGGAAGAGAAAAAATATATTGGGAAATCAAGGTGTTATAAGAACACAAGACATGAACTAGAGTTACAGAATGAGGGACATTTTCAGAAAAGGTAAATTTGTGTATTTGCTTTTCTTGACTATATACTTGTTACATGGAAGGGCTTCTATTGGGGGTGGGGTGAAGTGACAGCTGGTGAATAGTGATAATGATACCACCCCCAAAACCACAGAAAGAACATCAATGAAAGATTTTTAGAATTCTCAGAAAAGAACGTGAGGAAGGTCAGAAGAAGACAATCTGGGCAATTACTTTCTTGTTACATTTAATTTGCCTTTTTAAAAAACAAGCTAAGTAGTTCAAATGAAGTTTCATATTCTTTCATTGTTGAACATATTGAAACATTCATGTTGATGTTTCTTATGTTCATAATTAAATTTTTCTGGAGGTCACTTTATTTTTTTTAATTAATTTATTTTTAGTTTTCAACATTCACTTCCATAGGTTTTTGAGTTTTAAATTTTCTCCCCCTCCCTCCTCACCTCCCTGCCCAAGACGGTGTGCAATCTGATAGAGGCTGTACATATACATTCCTATTAAAAATATTTTCAAATTAGTCATGTTGTAAAGAAGAGTTAGAACCAATAAGAGGAACCACAACATAATTAAATTTATTTAAAAGATATCAATAAACTTAAATATTAGATTTTAATAATTAAATTTAATAATTAAAATATGGTCACATATCATATAATACAATAATATGTATTATCATTAAATATTTAAAAACACTTCCACATTACCTCATTTAATTTCCTTTCATTTATGTCACCTCAAAGTAACTCTTTTTGTTTCATTTTCAGCCAGGATGGGGTCAAGAAAGATGCAAGAAAGACAGCCCGTGATCTGAGCCTCAATACATGGTGCTCCCTGGAAACCAGCTGGTAAGCAGGGCACTGTCATGATGGACCTATCCAGATCTCAGAATCAGACGTTTAGATCAAAGCGAGACTCTTCCTGATCACATATACAAAGCAATTAAAAAGACCATCTAAATTTTGAGGGTCTGGGGGTGGGTTTTTCTTCCCCTGACAAGTCCCCACAGCCCTGGTCTCCTCAAGCCTCTGGGGAATAGGGAGCCTGGGCAGCTGTTTCTGACCTGGCTCCAACTCTGCTTCCAAAGAGCTCACCTAGTGGGTCTCTCCCTAAGTGTCCTACTGGGGTAGAGGAAAGAGCATATTACCAAGGGACAAGATTGAAACATCAGAAAACACTAAGAGTCTTGTTGGTCTGGTCACTTTCATGGTTCTGGAGTCTCCATTTTTAAAATAATTTAAAAAATAATATCCATCTCACTTGTCTTCCCACTCAATTTGAACAACAAAAAGATAAAAAGAGGAAGAAAACCTTCATCATAAGCATACATAGTCCAGGAAAACAAATTCTGTGGAAATATATGTATCTCTCGGCATTTTAAGTTAATCACCGCTCTGGAAGGTAGTGAGTGGCATGTTTCATCTTCATTCTTCTGTACTCATGGTTTATCAATGCATCAATCAGAGTTGTGAAGTCTTTCAAAGATGTTTTTCATTATGGTGTTTCTATCATTGTTCTTCCACTTATAACTTCACTCCATCAATTTATAGAAGTCTTTCCAGTTTTCTCTGAAACTGTCCATTTCATCTTTTCTTAATACATACTAATATTCCATTATATTTATAAACTATAATCTAACTATTCCCCAATAGGAAGAAAGTCTCTTAATTTCCAATTTAGAGCTACTATAAAAAGAGCCATTTTAAATACATATAATATATATATATATATATACATATATATGTATGTCCTTTTCCTCTTTCTTTGATCTCATATTGCAGCCCAATCTCTAGCCTCCTTTTGGAAGAAGAGTGTTGACTTTCACTCAGTGATGAACACCTGGCCATACCTTACATATCCCAGTGATTTTGAACTCCTATAGGTCATCATCCAAACTTCATTACCCATTCACCACTATTTGATTCATTATTTCCCATTCCCCTTAACCTTCCCATCCCAAAGTTTCAAACAAACATCAACCTCCCCTTCCACAATGCCCCCTGAATGGCAGTTCCATAGGCAACAAACTTTATCCTAAGTCTTTTCCTCTCCTACTCCTGTCATTTTATAGCTATTACTAAAACCTGGTTCCCCTGGCTGCTATGCCATGCCCCTCCATCCTTTGTGCCTTTGTCCCTATACATGTACTGCTGAAAAAAGGTGTAGAAAATCATGCCACCATTCATTATGTTACATAACTTCAACTGGGTCCTCACTGTTATTAGGTAATCCTATTATACCTCCCTTATCAACTCATATCCCACTCTCCACAGCAGCTCTTCTAAATATTTTGTCCCTCCTCAATTGTTCCATGGTTCCCCCTACTTGTTTCACATTTAACAGAAAAAATTGAGGCCATTTGCCATGAGCTCCCTCTTCTTTCATCTGCCTCATCTCATATCACTTATATGACTTTGGCAACCATTTCCTCCTTTACCACTATCTTATGTGATGAAGTGGTTTTTACTCCTTACCAAAGCTAACTCCTCTACCTGCTCAAGATCTCATTTCATCCCATTTCTTCCAACAGATTTCCCCCACTGTCATTCCTACCCTCACTCTCCTCAATCTTTCCCTGTCTATTGGTTTCTTCCCTGCAGCCTACAAATATGCCCATGTCTCCCTCATCCTCAAAACATCCTCATCTGATTCTTTCATCCTTGCTAACTATTGCCCAACATCTCTTCTGTCCTTTGTGACTAAATTCCTTGAGCCACCAATTGGTGGCTCCACTTTGTCTCCTCTTACTCTCACTCTTAACCCCTTACAATCTTGTTTCCAACCTTATCATTACTCTAAAACTTCTCTCTTCAAAGTTACCATTGATCACTTATTTACCAAATACTTTTCTCAGTCCTCATTCTTTCGACCTCTCTGCAGCCTTTGACGCTGTTGATCACCCTCTCCTTCTTGATACTTTCTTCTCTTTAGGTTTGTAGGACACTACTTTCTCCTGGTTCTTCTCTTCCTACCTGACTACTCCTCAATCCCCTTTGCTAGATCATTCTCCAAAGCATTGCCTCTAACCATAAGTGTCCCCCAGGGGTTGTCTTGGGCCATTTTCTTTTCTTTCTCTATACTACTTCAGCTCCCATGAATTTAATTACCATCTCTATGCTGATGATTCTCAGGTCTACCTATCCTGCCCTAACCATTTGTTGATCTCCAATCTCACATGTTCTACTGCCTTTCAGATATCTTTAACTAATATCTTTAACCTTTAAACTCAACATGTCCAAAACTGAACTCATTATCTTTGTCCTAAATCCTCCCTACCTCCTTCCTTCCCTGTAGAGGGCAATATCATCCTTCTAATCCCTTAGACCCACAAGCTAGATGTCATCCTTGACGCTTTATTAGCTTTCATTTCCAATTTGTTGCCAAGGCCTGTTAATTCTACCTTTCAATATCTCTAGAATAGAATCTATCTCTAGAACCCTTACATCCTCAGTCACTGTCACCACTCAGGAGCAGGCCCTTATCACCTCAAAGCTCTTATTTCTCCCCACTCCAGTCCATCATCCACTTAGCTGACAAATAGCTCTTCCTAAAATGCAGGTCTGACCATGTCATTCTCCTATTCAATAAACTCCAGTGGGCTCACTATTAAATCCAGGATCAAATATAAAATCCTCTGTTTGGCTTTTAAAGCCCTTTAAAACCTGGTCCCTTCTTACTGTAACACCTGTCCCAAAGCCCATTACTATGGGACTCTCTATTTATCAGTGGAGGTGAATGCCCTGTCCTGAAGGGCAGAGTAGGCAAAACTAAGAAGCCTTCTTTAGTTTCCTTTAGGACTCTTCAAGATTCTCTTTGAGCATCAAGTCACTCTGAGTACCTCTGGCTTCCAGCTTCAAGAGAGAAGATGAAAGAAGCCAACCCCACCTTCAGTTCCTGAAGGAAAAGATGCTGGGAAAACATAGGAAGAGCTGGCAGTCACCATCATCTTTGTCATCAGTTTTCAATGCTAGAGACTTCAGGGAGTTTTTCTTGGGTGAGATCTAAAATGCTCTCCCTCTCCCAATGGGAGAGCTGTTTCATGCTATATTGTCTGGTATATATTCTCCTGTGTATACCCTCTCTGATTTCTCTTTAGCTACCAAATTTGAACAAATGGTTTTTTCTCTACTATTTGCTATGTGTGCTCATTGTGGAACTGGTATTAGGTTGGAAGGGGTCAAGTAAGCCTTGGATATCCTCTTGGGAGCTTGGGATTTCCCCTTCTCCCCAATAATGACAAAGTAATCAGACGTTAGCTTGAACCCCATCTTATCCCCAAGACTAAAAATATTTAAGGGAGCAGATATATATAATTCTAGTCTGGTACCCCCTGTCTCTGAGGAGAGCAGAGTAGCATCTAGTTCCAATTTCCTACTTCCCCTCCTGGCAGAAATTAAAGTCTCCCTTGGAGAAGGGCGGGAGGAGAAGTTGGAGATTCTGTTCTGCCTCTGTTCAAGTCACACACATTCAGGCTAGTCTTGTTACACCTTACTTCTCTCCTTGCACTTTGTCATTCAGCAACACTCTGACCTTGCTGTTCCTCATACATAACATTCCATCTCCAAGCTGAGTATTTTCATCAGCTGTCTCCCACGTCAGAAATTCTTTCCATGTTTATTCCTGCCTCCTGCCTTCTCTGGCTTCCTTGAAGTCCCAACTAAAGTCCTACCTGCTGTGAGAAGTCTTTCCCAGGTACAGTGGATAGTGTTCTGAGCCTGGATCAAATCCAGTCTCAGACACTTAATAGCTGTGTGATCCTGGGCCTTAGTTTCTTCATCTGTAAAACAGGGATAATAACAGTATCTCCCTCTCAAGTTTGTTGTGAGGATCTAATGAAATAATAGTTATAAATCACTTAGCACAGTACCTGGAACATAGTAAGCACTATGTAAATGTGATGTAATATAAATTCATTCATTCTAAGGTTATCTGTAATTTGTCCTATATGTAGCTTTTAAATATATAGTTGTTTGCATGTTGTATCTCCCATTAGACTGTGAGCTCCTTGAGAGAAAGAACTGTTGTTGGGGTTTTGTTATCATTGTTTTGTTGTGCTTTGCTTTGTTTCTCTAGTGCTTAACAGAATGCCTGGCAAATAAATGCTAGTTGACTATGACTGGAATACACTAAGACAAATGAAAAACCAGAGAGACAGAGTTTCTGGGTAATTAATAATCAATGTATTAATTAGAGTAGCTGATAATCAGTAAATTGATGGTCAGTGGTTTCTCTCAGCAACCAAAGACAAAACCATGGAGATCACCAAATGCTTAAATACCTTTGGAAAAACAGGTGCCCCTGGATAGGTGGAAATCAAATCTGATTCAAACAAATTAATGAGAGGATAGACTTCAAAATGGGGAAGTGGACTGAAAGCCTTCAGCAATTCTTGCTGAGAACCTGGCTTGAGCATGAGACTTAGCTGCTTTCAGCAACTGAACAAATGAATCTGTACCCAGACCACCTTGATTGTTTTTCTTCTTTATAAAGTGGGTCACCCTAAACTTCAATGGAGGGGTACAATGATATGGGCTTATTTCCTAAGGGCAAGAATTCACCCAGATTAGATTCTGTTTACACTCTAAACAGAAGTAAGGTCTTCTAGTTGAGTAAGATCCCACCCAAGATCACAGAGCATGTAAATGAGATAAGAATCTCATTTATCAGCACTGTCCTGAAACTGACTGGCCTGCAGGGGCTGGTCCCTGAATTGAGGAAATAAAGGGAAAAATCTTTAATCCTAATTTAATAATTGGTTATTAGTATAATAGAAAAATAATTACTTCTCTCAAAACCAAACACAATTATATGACTCAATGAAAGAGCAAGTCATATTTCAATATAATCAAAAGACTGAAAAATTGAAAAAAAATGTAAGCTGATAGTTGGTTGTTGTTTTTTTTTTTAAAAAAAACTCATGTGGAAAACATGTCAAGGAGAAATCATTTAACTTCCTGAAAACCATGATTAAAAAATCCTTAACACTAAATTTAAGGAAATCATAAATAAACTGCTCACATTTATTAGGGCAGCTAGGTGGCACAGTGGTTAGAGTGCTAGGTCTGTAGTCAGGTAAGTTCCTATTCCTGAGTTCACACCCAGCCTCAAACACTTACTAGCTGTGTGACCTTGGGCATGAAAAAAAACTGGAGCTGAATAAAAATTTTGAAATGCAAACACAAGCCTGAAGAGAAATCTAAAAAAGCAAATGTGTTTTAGTAATTGAGAGGAGATATAAAATGACTAAGACCTAACATTCTAATAAAGGAAAAGACTTAACTCTGTTTGCCTCCGTTTCCTCATCTCTAAAATGAGAAGGAAATGGCAAACTGCTCTAATATCTTTGCCAAGAAAAGCCCATAAGGGGTCAAAAAGAGTTGGACATGACTGAAAAATGACTGAGTAACAACAAGATCTATTAGAACCACAGGACAATGAAAAGATAGAAAGAGGGGCAGCTAGGTGGTGCAGTGGATAGAGCACTGGCCCTGAAATCAGGAAGACCTGAGTTCAAATCTGGCCGCAGACCAAACACTTGACATTTACTAACTGTGTGACCCTGGACAAGTCACTTAACCCCAATTGCCTAAAAAAAAAAAAAAGAAAGAAAAAAAAAGAAAAGATAGAAGGAATCCCCTGATCACATCCTTCAAGAAGCCCTAAAAAGAAAATCCCAAGAATGTCAGAGGCAATGTCCAGAGCTCCCATATCAAAGATAAAATATACTGCAAGTGTCCAGGAAAAAGCAATGCAATTATAGTACAGAGGGACTACAGTCATGATCACACAAGAGATGGCAATTTCTACTTAATAAAAAGGAATTCTTGGAATACGGTAACCCACAATACTATAATACATAATACAACCAGGAATAACCCTGCAAAGTTGAAAACCATGTTATTATCTATCTATTGGGGGGTGGAGGCTGGTAGGGGGAAGTGAGTTTGAGGATATGAACCTTCAATGGAATAGAAGGCTTTCAAGAATTTCTGATGAAAAAACCGGAGCTGAATAAGAACTTTAAAATGCGAACACAAACCTGAAGAGAAATCTAGAAAGGTAAATGTATTTTAGTAATTGAGAGGGGATATAAAATGACGGAGACCTAATGTTCTAATAAAGGAAAGAAAACAAATGTCCTTTCAGACCCTTAATATACTCAAAAGGTATTGAGAGGGTTAAAAAAAAAAAAGGCCTGTGGATGGATTACTTCTTTCCTGAGGATTTCAAGAAAGGAAGGTAAATGGAATGCAGTAATGTAGAAAGAAGGAAGAAGGGGGTAGAATTTGTTATATCTTGTAATTGGAGTGTATAAAAAGAAAAACATCAAAACATGTAGAAAGGGGTGGGAGGAGTGAGAATCAGATGAATCTTACTTTTATATGTAACAGTCATAGGATGATTGATACGCTAAAAAACAGTTTGATGTAGAAGTGCATCAAATCTAACAAGGAAATAAGTGGAATTGGGGGAATGGGGGAGGATGTATGAGAGGGAGGATAACACCAGGGAGAAAATAGTTACAAAGAAAAACAAATTTTGTAATCCTGAAGGGGGCAGTTGAAAAAAGAGAGAAAACTCCAAGTAAAGCAAAGAACTGGAATCTAAATAGATGTCCATCAATTGAGCAATAGCTGAACAAATTGTATGTGAATACAGTGAAATATTATTGGATTGTAAAAAAGTGACAAAGTAGACAATTACAGAGAATCTTGGTTAGTATGAAAGCTTTGGAAGACATAAAAAATATGATTTAAAAAATGACTAACCAGGTCTCTAGAGAACCTATGAGGAAAGATGCTACCTTTTGACCAAAGTTAATGGACATAAGAAGCAGAAAGAAGCATGAATTTTTGGAACTGAGTACTGTATAAATCCATGTTCTTGGCTATGCTTATTTGTTACAACTGTTTATTAATGGTATTAAGGGTTAGAAATAGTTATACCAAAAAATAATATGGTCATTCAAACATTTTTTTAAATGATCAAAAAGCAGAAGTTCAGAAGCAAGTACAAACAGGACAGTTTTGAAAATAATGTGAGGAATTTACGATATTTTTTTAATTAAAGAAAAAAAGCAAGCCAAGTAGTATGAAAAGAAGATTTGTGGTGTCACATACAATACTATTTTTGTGTTCTACTGTGTATATGAAAATGCTCTTTTTTTTGTATTTGCTTAGAATAAAAAAAATTTAAAGCATAAAAAAACTCAGCTCAAATCTTACCTTCTGCATCAGGTAGTCTCCTCCTTTCCCCTCCTCCATTAGTCCCTTCTCTCTGAGATTACCTTCTATTTACTGCAGCTCTTGTTATTAGTTGTTTGCATGTTGTCTCCCCCACTAAATTGTGAGGTACTTGAGAGTAAGGGACCTTGTTTTTCCTTCCTTTGAATTCTTAGCACTTAACATGATACCTGATAGGTTGAGTAATAAATGTTTGTTGAGTTACTGGTTGAATTTTGGTTGCTGAAAGCTTAGGCATGGTGTAGTTTTTTTGCTGGGTTGCTCGATGTCATGAAATTGCCTTTCCTCATTGTTTCTGCTTTATCTTGGATTCATGCAGACATTGCTTCTATTCCCCTCTCCTCTAAGGATGCTGCTATTATGCCAATGAAAAGCAATTTAAATCTTCCAGCCTGCCAAAGTTCACAGTCTTCCTCTGGTCAAGGGAACTGCAGAGTAAGGTGGAAGAGACTGAGACGAAGGCAAATGCTGAGACTTTTCTTCTCCCTGATTCCTCCCTCCCCAAAACAATTCCTTCTCAGGAGCTTGGTGGAAATGGCTTTTGTTACTAAGCCTCCAGACTGCTCCGTTCCAAACTATAGCTTGCTAGCTTTATACAACCTCCACGGGATGTAACCAAGTCTAAATATATTTCGTTTGCAATGTCACTCCATTTTATCCAATATCTTCTAGGAACTTCTAAAATTATTCAAGGACTTTTTAAAGCCTTTGATCGATTGCTTGATTGATTCATTAGAGATGTTCTCACTTGCTTGTTAATTTCAGTAGTGTGGGGTGACTGGATGGTTGATTTAATTGATTCCCATTCTTACATTTAAAATGGGGATAGTAACAGCACCTACCTCACAAAGTTGTTTTAAGGATTAAATGAAAATTTAAACAATATAACATCAGTTTTAATAGCTTCAATAGACTCTCCCAAAGAGACTATAAATA
This sequence comes from Vombatus ursinus, assembly GCF_900497805.2. Taxonomy (NCBI): domain Eukaryota; kingdom Metazoa; phylum Chordata; class Mammalia; order Diprotodontia; family Vombatidae; genus Vombatus; species Vombatus ursinus. The sequence continues at coordinate 2,538,019 of NW_020953728.1, forward strand.
TTGTTAGTGTATCTTCAAGAGGCAATTTCCAGGTTAATCGTCATTCTAGAGAACCTAAGATGGCTAAAAAGAGAGAATATTAGGATAAGATCCAAGACAACTTATTTCCTGAAAGTACTAGCTTTGACCTTTTAACTTGCTAAACTGGGCCTGAGGGGCTAGGATGCCCTCTCCTTCTCCACTAAAGTGTCCCTCTTAAATCTGGACCAAGACATGTAGACTCAGTTCAGTTCTGGGGGAGCCTGACTTCTAAGGAGAATTAGACTCTTTTTTCCTGCATTCTTGGCTCTTCACTCTAAACCAGGAGCCCTGGGGGAAATTACTTATATCTTAGGTTTGGTCTAAAGTTGCTCCAAGAATGGGGTAATAGAAAGCTACTTAATGTGCAATGTAAATCAAGTATAGGATAGCTATTTATTTCCTCCACACACAAAAACACCAAAGATTAACAAATGTTCACTGTACATTTTATACATTAATAAGCACAAATTTAAGCAGCAGTAACATAACTATTATTATTGTTATAAGTTATAACTATTATTATATCACATATAACTATTATAGTCTTCCAGGAGGTTAATACTTCTAAAAGGTACAGACTATTTAATATGTATGTGATTTGGTTGTTGAAATTAACAGAAAATAAGTTCTTATCTAAAGAAAAATTATTGAATCAACTTGTACAGTGTAAAATACTACCTCTTTTATTTGGTAACAACTTGGAGTCCAAAAGAAAAAGAATGGTGTACATCAAAAAATGTTAAAATTTTTTGCATTTAAATGTGAAAAGAGATATGGAAAGGATCTGAAGAAAGAGAAATGACAGGTTGCAGGGCATTGTGGATTCCTAACCTTATTTGCACATGACTCTTTGGAGCAGGAAAGGTTAAAACTTAATAAGTAGTCAATTAAACAACTTAAGACTTTGAGGCAATTAATAAGGATTGTTTGTTTCATTACTGAAGGAAAAAAATTGGATTTCATCAAATTTCCTTCCGAAAGGAACCCAGATGGAGAGGAATTAAGAAGACAGATGCAGTAGTAATCAGTCACAGAGATTTCAGCTGTGGTTCATGAGAGGCTGCTGTTTGGAAGAGAAACATTGCTTTGTGAATTGGTTGAGGAAAGGCTGGAAGGCCACCAAGTAAAGGGGAGCTGAACTTTGTTGCAGTCTCAGCTATTTACCTTTGTTACCTACAGTTTAAGAGAGATGAAACCTTCTAGAAGTACCTGCTTCCCTCTCTGGTTTAAAGGGATAAGCAACTAAGAAAAGGCAAATTTGACATGAACACTACTTTGCTGTAATAAGATGCAGAATCCTCTTTACTAATGAGGGGAGCTTGTTTGTATTGCCCAGAGCAGTGGTGTCAAACTAAAATAAAAACAAATCTCTTCAGAGGAGTTTGATACCTCTGGCTCAGAAAGCTAACCTGAGTTTTTTCTTTTCTGAGTTCTTTCTGTCTTTTTTGCTGGAACCAGATGTTATAACCTGATTGGATGTTGCAGAGTCCAGTTGAGTAAAGAGTTGGCTGGACTTGTCTTTATTGCCCAAAGTTATTGTTAATTTTTTAGTTCTCTGTCTTAAAAGAATTGCTTATCATTCTAATAACTAAAATTTTTTCAGAGTGTGTGTGACTTTAAAAGAACTGACCATTTTCATCAAGCAGAGGACAGAGGAGTAGATTTTCCCGTGTAGGAGAGTAGTAAGGACTGGAAGCAGGAAAGTTAGCAGAGAAGCCACTTCTTGTGGGGAAGGTAGCTCCTAAAGGGGACAAGTACATAAATGGTGTCGAGGGCTGCTAGGTGGCACAGTGGATAGAGCACCAGCCCTGGAGTCAGGAGGACCTGAGTTCAAATCTGTCCTCAGACACATAACACTTACTAGCTGTGTGACCCTGGGCAAGTCACTTAACCCCAATTGCTTCCCAAAAAAACAAACAAACAAACAGAAAGAGTAAATGGTGTCACATCCTGATAATAGAAAGGAGGAGGTTATAGCTGTCTACAGAAGAGAGTTTTACAGTTTAGTCCCAACAACTTGATATTTTGTCAGCTTGATGAATTCAGTATCATTGAAAACTTTCCATGTTCATTGCCTTTTTCTAATAATTTGTATAAAAAAGAAAGAAAAGCAAAAAGGAAGAAAGAAGGAAAAGAAAAAGAAAAAAAACTTCAATAAACTTGGTCTTAGCCCAGACCCCTGTGGTACTCTACTATTCCCTGTTCTTAATCTCTCTTCATATCCCTTTCTCCCTACCTTCTCCCCCTCTCCCCCAATAGTGCTCTTACTCCTTTGATATTTCAAGTCCTAAAATAATTGTTGGTGGCAGAGCCAAGGTGGCGGAGCAAAGGTAGGGACCCACCTGAGCTATCCCCCAAACACCTTTAAAAATGATTTTAACCAAATTCTAGAGCAGCAGAACCCACAAAAAGATGGATTGAAACAAATTTCCAGCCCAAGACAACTAAGAAGGTCAGCAGGAAAGGTCTGTTACACCAGGGTGAGAGAGGAGGATGGTCTAGCACAGATCACACCAGCATAGGCCTGGGCCCAGCAAAACCAGGAACAGGCCTTGGGGTGACTGAATCATCATCAGCAGCAGCAGTGGATATTTCTGGAGCTCTCAGCCCACAGATGATAAGGGAGTCAAACAACTGGTCAGAAAGAGATTACAGGGGTCTTTTTCCTAGCACTGAGGCAGTATGCTGTTGCTTTGCCCAGATTCAGATCCAGGTCTTGGGTGGCAGTCCCAAGGTGAGGAGGAGTACTAGCATAGCAGAACTTGCAGCAGCAGCGGAGCTGGGACCCTCCTAACAGTGCCAGGGCAGAAAAGAGTGCTTGTGGTCTCTCCCAGACCAGAACACAGGCAAGGAGTGCATTAAACACCTCTTCTTAAGTCATACCACCTTGGAAGAACTGAAAACTTAAAGGTTCCTAGAAGTATCCCTGAAACTTAGGACAGTGCATCCTCCACCCTGGAAGCAGACCCCCTACTTTAACAAAGACTTAAAGTCAACTAATCAGCTGGAGAAAAGAGCCAACAAAGGAAAAAACTCTGACTATTGAATATTACTTTGGTGACAAGGAAGATCAAAACACACACTCAGAAAAAGACAACAAAGTCAAAGCTCCTACATTCAAAGCCTCCAAGAAAAATATAAATTGGTCTCAGGCCATGGAAGGGCTCAAAAAGGATTTTGAAAACCAAGTAAGAGAAGTATAGGAAAAATTGGGAAGAGAAATGAGAGTGATGCAAAAAAAATCATGAAAAACTAGTCAATAGCTTGGTAAAGGATACAACAAAAAATACTGAAGAAAATAACATCTTAAAAAATTGACTAGAGCAAATGGCAAAAGAGATCCAAAAAGCCAATGAGGAGAAGAATACTTTAAAAAGCAGAATGGGCCAAATGGAAAAAAAGGAGGTAGAAAAGCTCATTGTAGAAAATAATTCCTTGAAAATTAGAATGGAACAAATGGAAACTAATGTCTTTATGAGAAATTAAGAAACAGTAAAACAAAACCAAAAGAAGAAAAAAATAGAAGAAAATATGAAATATCTCATTGGAAAAACAACTGACCTGGAAAATAGATGCAGGAGAAATAATTTTAAAATTATTGGACTATCTGAAAGCCATAATCAAAAAAAGAGCCTAGACAGCATCTTTCAAGAAATTATCAAGGAAAATTGCCGTGATATTCTAGAATCAGAGGGTAAAACAGGCATTGAAAGAATCCACTTATCATCTCCTAAAAGATCCCAAAAGGAAAACTCCTAGGAATATTATAGTCAAATTCCAGACTTCCCAGGTGAAGGAGAAAATATTGCAAGCAGTCAGAAAGAAACAATTCAAGTATCATGGAGCCACAGTCAGGATAACACAAGATTTAGCAGTGTTTACACTAAAGGATCAGAGATCTTGGAATATGGTATTCCTGAGGGCAGGGGAGCTAGAATTGCAACCAAGAATTACCTCCCCAGCAAAACTGAGTATAATTATTTAGGGGAAAAATGGATATTCAATGAGATAGAGGACTCTTAAGCATTCTTGATGAAATAAGACCAGAGCTGAATAGAAAATCTGACTTTCAAATACAAGACTCAAGAGAAGCATAAAAAGGTACAAAAAGGAAATCATAAGGGACTTAATAAGTTTAAAGTGTTTACATTCCTACATGGGAAGATGATGTTTGTAACTCATAAGACCTTTCTCATTATTGGGGTAGTTGGAGCATATATGGACAGAGGGCACAGGTGTAAGTTGAATATGAAAGAATGATATCTAAAAAATAAAATTAAGGGGAGAACAGATGAATATATGGGGAGAAAGTGAAAGGGAGAGGTAGAATGGGGTAAATTATCTCACATAAAAGAGGCAAGAAAAAGCTTTTGCAGTGGAAGGGAAGAGGGAGGAGGTGAGGGGAAGTGAGTGAATCTTACTCTCATCAAAATTGGCTCAAAGAGGGAATAACATAAAACTCAGTTGGGTATAGAAACCTATGTTCCCTACAGGAGAGTAGAGGGGGAAGGGGATAAGAGAAGGGCAGAAGGTGGGGAGTGTGTGATAGAAGGGAGGGCAGATTGGGGGAGGGGTAGTCAGAAGCAAAACACTTTTGAGGAGGGATAGGGTGAAAGGAGAGAGAGACTAGAATAAATGGGTTGGGGGAATAGGCTGGAGGAAAATACAGTAAGCAATAGTAACAGTAAAAAAAATTTTGAAGCAAGTTTATCTGATAAAGGCTTCATTTCTCTAACATATAGAGACCTGAGTCAAATTTATAAAAATAAGAGCCATTCCTCAATTGATAAATGATTAAAAGATATTATCAGTTTTCAGATGAAGTAATCAAAGCTATCTATAGCCATATGAAAAAATACTCTCACTATTGATTGGAGAAACGCAAATTAGAACAATTCTAAGATACTGCCTCATACCTATCAGATTGGTTAATAGGACAGAAAAGCTAAGTGACAAATGTTGGAGGGAACATGGGAAAAAATGAGACTTTAATGCATTGTTGGAGAAGTTGTGAATTGATTCAGCCATTCTGTAGAGCAATTTGGAACTATGCCCAAAGGGCTATAAAACCATGCATAACCTTTGACCTAGCAATACCACTTCTAGGTCTGTATCCCAAAAGACATAAAAAAAAAAAAAAACAAAAAGGAAAAAGATCTGTATGTATAAAAATATTTATGGTGGCTCTTTTCTGGGGGTAAGGAATTAGAATTTGAGGGAATGCCTATCAATTGGGGAATGACTGAACAAATTTTGGTATGTGATTATGATGGAATACTATTGGTACTATAAGAAATGATGAGCAGGATGCTCTCAGAAAAACCTGGAAAGACTTGCATTAGCTGATGCAAAGTGAAATGTACTGTGTACAAAGTAACAGCAATATTGTAAGATGATCAGCCACGAATGACTTAGTTATTCTCAGCAATACAATGATCCAAGACAACTCTGAAGGACTTATGATGAAAAATGCTATCCATACCCAAAGAAAGAATTGTTGGCGTCTGAATACAAATTGAAACCTATTCATAACAGTCATGTTGTGAAAGAAAAGAGATTAGAAAAAAAAACTCAAGAAAAATAAAGTAAAAAAATATGTTTTGTGTGACTACACATGTATAACCTATGTGGAATTGCTTGCCTTCTCAGTGGAGATGGGGGTGGGGAAGGAAGAAGGGAGAGAATTTGGAACTCAAGGTTTTAAAAACGAATGTTAAAACTTGTTTTTACATGTAACTGGGGGAAAAATACTGAATAAAAGCTTAAAAAATTGTTGGCATAGAATTCTTCAAACACTTTTTAATGCTCAAAATTGATCATATTTACTCATTAAAAAAATAAAACATGGGGCAACCAGGTGGTGCAGTGGATAGAGCACCAGCCCTGGAGTCAGGAGGACCTGAGTTCAAATCTGGCCTTATCTCGCTAGCTGTGTGACTCTGGGCAAATCACTTATTTCCAATTGCCTCACCAAAAATAAATAAATAAATAAAAATTTAAAAAAAACATGCTGAATTCCTTTGAGGGAGGGAAAAAGTGAATGTTATCATGGTGATTTACTTTATATAAATTAGAATAACTCATGAGGGTTGAGGAATTACAATGGCAAGTTCTATAGGATAGTATCTCTCCCACATCCTTACCTCAACAGTGTTGCCTTAGGAACCTGGGAAAGTTGAATAGTAACTGCAAAATGGTAGATAATCTCTGGGAAATTCAGACCTGCCAATATTGAAAGTTTAGGGTAAACAAATCAGCCTGGGGAAAAGTGGGAGGCTGGAGAATATTCCAGAGGCTACACTTAAAACATAAAACATGCAGCATTTTTGGTACTTCTAAGCCACAATTTCACATTTCATCTCATTTCGGCACTGTCTGAACAACTCCCCCAAATCCATGTGTTTTGGAAAGCCATGGCAAGGGTGGAACTCCTCCTGACTTGAGGAATTCAGAAGCTCCAATCTTTCACACTCATAAGGCTGCCTCTCAGTGTCACAGATCAGTCACTTATGCTGAGGAAAGAAACAGAAAGAAGAGGAGGCTGCCAGGGACTCCCCTTCTCCCACAGTCCCACAGAATTCTAATGAGGGAGAGCTGCCTCCCACATAGAAAAGTCAAAAGAACAGAGAGTGAGTTACATAAGCTCTCTCTCCTTTTTAACTAATGCATCACCCCTCCTGACTACTACTATCATGGAGCAGAGGAGAGGCCTGACCACTTTGAGGGTACTCCTAAAGCCTTGTCAGAGTTGAACCAAATGCTTCCCCAGAAGAGGTCAGAGAACAGATTCAGCACTCCATATGATTATGTTCTACCCAAAGTCATCCAAAGAGGCCTACTGTTTACCCCTCCCCTCCATTATGTTGGGAAGAAATATAAGAAGAGTTTTTGAGAAAAGAATTTAATTAATATCCCAAAAGGAGTAAATTGTGGGTATGAGAATTGAGAAACCAGCAATGATAGTGAAAGTTAGAAATTATTTTGGCCACAATCTTTCTCACATATGATATATTATAAATAATTTGAATGCTTTTCTTTTATTGTTTTCTGCACTGTTAATAAATACTATACCCAGCAAGTTTGGTGTTTAAGCCTAGGAGATTAGGAGATTTAATATGGTTACAAAGCTGAACAAGTACTTACGGAAAATGAAGTTTCTCCACTTGATTAAAAGAATAATATTTAATTATTGAGAAAAATGTCCCAATTTTAGTTAATGTGGAAATAACAGAAAATATCCTCTTCCCACACCCCCCTTCCAACAAATAGCCTTACAACCCAGAATAAGTAAAGAAAATGGGAGAGAGAGGAGCTCGAGCTCTCCCACAAACTCCTCCAAATACTTGTAAAAAAAATGGCTCCAAACAAAGTCTAGAGCAGCAGAACCCACAGAAAGACACAGTGAAACAAATTTCCAGCCCAAGACAACTTGGATGGTTGATTGGAAAGGTCTGTTGCACTGGGTTGGGAGAGGAATGCAGTTCAGCGTGGGTCACACAGTCAAAGACCAGGCCTCAGCAAACCTGGAACAGTCCTCAGGGGACTGAATTCAAGGGGAGTTGTGGTGGTTTCCAGACTTCTCAACCCATAATCACCAAAGACAACTTAGAAGGTCAATAGGAAAGGTCTATCTGACCATGGTGAGAGAGGAGCTCAGTCCTGCCCCAGTCCCAGCATAGACCCAGGGCAGCAACTGCTTCCAGAGCTCTCAGCCCACAGATAGAGGGGGAATCCAGTGACTAATCAGATGGGGATTGCAGGAATCTCTTTACTGGTGCTGAGGCAGGATTCTCTTGCATTGCCCTTTCCTGGATCTTGGTCACAGTTCTGAGTGGCAGTCCCAAGGTGAGGAGGAGCATGGTGGAGCTTGTGGTGGCTGTAGAGAAGGAATCCTCCTCACAATTTCAAGGCAGAAAAGAGTGCTTGTGATCACTCACAGACCAGAGCCCAGGCCAGAAAAAGAGTAAACACCTTGCCCTTGATCTTACCACCTTGAAAGAACTGAAAATTTACAGCTCCCTGGAAGTATCTCTGAAAACAGCTGCACAAAACCCCTGAAGCTTGGGATAGTACACCCTTCACACTGGAAGCAGACCCCTGCCTTAACAAAGGGTTTAAAATTCAAGTAATTGACTGGGATCATGAGCAAACAGTGCAAAAAAACAAAGATCAAAACATAACAACCAGAAGAAGATAACAAAGTCAAAGCTCCTACATCCAAAACCTCCAAGAAAAATATGAATCAGCCCCAGGCCACAGAAGAGCTCAAAAAGGATTTTGAGAAGCAAGTAAGAGAAGTAGTGGAAAAATTGGGAAGAGAAATGAGAGTGATGCAAGAAAATCATGAAAAACAAGGCAACAGCTTGCTAAAGAAGACACAAAAAATACCAAAGAAAATAACACCTTAAAAAATACCTAACCCAAATGGCAAAAGAAGTCCAAAAAGCCAATGGGGAGAAGAATGCCTTAAAAAGCAGAACTGGTCAAATGGAAAAGGAAGTCCAAAAGATTACTGAAGAAAATACTTCCTTAAAAATTAGAATGGAACAAATAAAAGCTAGTGACTTTATGAGAAATCAAGAAATTGTAAAACAAAAACAAAAGAATGAAAAATAGAAGAAAATGTGAAATATCTCATTGGGGAAACAGCTGACCTGGAAAATAGATCCAGGAAAGATCATTTAAAAATTATTGGACTAGCTGAAAGGCATGATGAAAAAAAGAGCCTAGAAATCATCTTTCAAGAAATTATCAAGGAAAACTGCCCTGATATTCTAGAACCAGAGGGTAAAATAAAAATTTAAAGAATCTATCAATCACCTCCTGAAAGAGATCCCCAAAGGAGAACTCCTAGGAATATTATAGCCAAATTCCAGAGTTCCCAGGTCAAGGAGAAAATATTGCAAGCAGCCAGAAAGAGACAATTCAAGTATTGTGGAAACACAATCAGGATAACACAAGATTTAGCAGCTTCTACATTAAAGGACCGGAGGGCTTGGAATATGATATCAAGAGGTCAAAGGAATGAGGATTACAACCAAGAATCACCTACCCAGCAAAATTGAGTATAATCCTTCAGGGGAAAAAATGGACATTTAGTGAAATAGAGAATTTTCAAGCATTCTTGATGAAAAGACCAGAGCTGAATAGAAAATTTGACTTTCAAATATAAGACTCAAGAGAAACACGAAAAGGTAAACAGAAAAGAGAAATCATAAGGGACTTATTAAAGTTGAACTGTGTATATTCCTACATGGAAAGATAATATTTATAACTCATGAGACCTTTGTGAGTATTATGGTAGTTGGAGAGGGAAAAAATTATATGGCTAGATAGATAGAAAGATAGATAGATAGATAGATAGATAGATAGATAGATAGATAGATAGATAGATAGATAGATAGAGATAGATAGAGGGCACAGGGTGAGTTGAAGATGAAAGGATGATATCTAAAAAATAAAATTAAGAGTTGAGAGAGGATTATGCTAGGAGAAGGAGAAAAGGAGAGGTAGAATGGGGTAAATTATCTCACATAAAACAGACAAGAAAAAGCTTTTACACTGGAGGGAAAGTGGGGGAAGGTGAGAGAAAATGAATGAATTTTATTCTCATTGGAATTGGCTTAAGGAGGGAATAATATACACACTCATTTGGGTATGAAAATCTATCTTACCCTACAGGAAAATAGGGGGGAAGGGGATAAGAGAGCAAGGGGATGATAGAAAGGAGGGCAGATTTGGGGAGGAAATAATCAGAAGCAAGCACTTTTGAGGAGGGACAGGGTCAAAAAAGAGAATAGAAATGTTTTATATGACTATACATGTATAACATATATTGAGTTGCTTGCCTCTTCAAGGAGGACAGGTGGGGAGGGAGGAAGGGAGAAAATTAGGAACCCAAAGTTTTAAAAACAAATGTTAAAAATTATTTTCACACGCAACTGGGAAATAAGATATACAGGCAATGGGGTACAGAAATCTATCCTGCCCTACAGGAAAATAGAAGGGGAAGGGGATAAGAGAAGGGGGTGGTGATAGAAGGAAGGGCTGATTAGAGGAAGGGGTATTCAGAATCCACACCATCTTGGCATGGAGGGAAGGGAGAGATGGGGAGAAAATTTGGAACTCAAAATCTTATTGAAGTGAATGTAGAAAACTAAAAGTAAATAATTTTTTTATAAAAAGGCAAAAAAGAAACAAGAGAGAAAAGGAGAGAATAAAAGCAGAACTAAAACTTGCAGCCAGATAGGGGGAAGGAACTGACAGCACACACAAGACCTTCAAGACTTAGAAGCTCACTGTCAGAAGGAAGGCTGTAAGAGCCACTCAGAGGTATTTAGTTCTCACTGTGAGTTGCTGGATGGTGCTAATTAGACACAACATGTGAACACCTGAACTCCAACAGCTGAGTAAAAGCAGAAACAGGAAGCCTGGGCCAGAAGGAGGAAAAGATGCTTGGGGCAGGCTGTTTGTGAGCTAAAGAAAATCATCCAATGTTTAGAGAAGGAGCTAATGACAGTCATTAATGTGGTACATAATTTGTACTTAAATGTGTCATGTCTTTCAATAGTAGCTCCATGGGGAATCTTTGTGCAAGCATACGTGTGTGTGTGTGTTTTGTTAGGCAGAGCAGACACGAACAACTTATCATTATTATCTAAATAAAATTATGTTTTAAAATAAATTACTAAAGAAAAAAAAAAGAAAATGGACTAGTAGTAGGTGGATGGGGGAAATAACATGCATAAGGGGCATTGAGTCCCAAAACACTGGTATATAAGTAAAGATCCTTGGAAAACTTAAAGTACTATATAAATGTTAGATATTATCATTGCTTTGGTGCAGGGTGGTAAGGATGTGTGTCAGGAACACCACATACTAAGGTCACTGTCATGTCATCTGGGCTAGTTTTTCCCTAAAAGATTTGGTTATTCCAGGAGATGATTGGCTTGGGCCATTAAAATGGCTTTCTTGTCATCTATGACAAAGGTGTCAAACACACCGCCCCAACACTCCTAGAGCTTGAACCAGATTAAATTGAAGTGAGAAATATTTAATGAAATAGAAGTACAATAGGACATAGATAATGTTAATATGTGGTTTTCTAAATCAATATGTGTTGGGGTAGGATAAGAATCTTTATGTGAGATTTGGTTGCTTTGCTTCTATTTAAGTATGACACAACTGATCTAGGGCATAAAAAGGTAAGCCCAAAAGGAATCAGTGCCCTGAACTCTTGACGGATGTTCAACTGTTGTGAAAGACCACACATCCTTCTATGGTATTGCTAAGTAAACTTCTTTTTAAAAGTGTTCAGTAACCTACTATCATTCAATCATTTCATTCCCATCCTGAGACTGCTCTGTCCAGAACATTTGGCATTAGTCATCATAACTAGATTGGGATGACCTTGTAGAAAACTTCATGTCTAAAGTTAGAGGAAGGATTCAAAAGAAATCAGGGAATAGTGGAAAATCAAGAAATAGTGTGGCAATATATGGCAGCCGGTAGCCACAACCCTTCTAGTTACATGTGGAGAGAGGGCCCCAATGGATCCCATTGGATTAGCCTAGTACATGTAAAAGAAGGTTAAATTAAGGATAAAGATAACACTAGAGTGAACATTCCCAGCTATTGTTAATGGAATTAGAAAATCTTGATCATCAGCATGAGGAACATGATAGTAAATTGTCCATTCAGCAACTAGATATTGAGCTCTTAGTTTTTAAGGACCATTCTTTGTAGGGAAAGGGGCAGCTCCTGGAATTATTAACAACATAAGTAAAAGGGCTGATATGAATAGAGGCAGGCACCAATAGGCTACTGGGGGTAAATATGGTCTCTAGAGGTCTTACTGGAAGATGTGTTGAATCCTTCTGAGATCAGAGCTACAAGCATAGGTGCGGGATAAGGTTGAGAACTGGGAACCATCCCATAGTAATTGAGCCTCAAACTTATGCTATTAATAGTCTCAAGGAACTTATAAGGCTGCAGAAGTTAAAACAACCTAATGAGTCATTGGAACGATGGTAGATAAGGACTTTGATCAATTGTGCAAATGCAGAGCTCTTAGCCTCAGAGTTCCATTTACATTGGAAATTCACAGAAGACTTGTTTTTGCACAGCCAGTTAAATCAGTTAAAGGTCTTGAGTGGGGATGGTCCTTTATTCCTTTTTAGGTGACTAATATGTAGAGTTACGCATACTTGTCCCTATGATGGGAGGTTATGACGAATTACCTCAGTAATGGATTCCTTGATTGTTGTAAAAAATCAGGGGGTGAAATTTCTAAAAGAAATCTATGTCACTCTATCTCAGCCATCAACCTCTTACGCCCACCCAGTATTTAAAGCAATTGGATCCCTACATTTTGGGTACATTCCTACCCAAATGGCATCAAGCTTTAATTATAGCTTTGTTTTAATATTTCTTATCGTCTCATTGCATTGTTGTTTTCTGTTTGTCTATTATAATGTTTTGTGCATTTAGTTCTGGAACATGGGAATGATAAGGAGACAACCAAAATACTATGCTGTAGGCTAGGCCTGATTCAGGCTGCTCTGGTACTTCGGTTCTGGAACTGGAGCAAAATGAGGCACTCATAGACCATAAACCAGTTAATAAAAGAAGGCTTCCTTTGCCATAATGGGAAAGGATAATCAGCAAGGAGACAGCACTGCTTTTGTGGAGCACAGGTAGGGACCTCTGTGTTGGCCATGCTGACACGCAAGTGAGGCCTAAGAAAGAGCAACTCCTGCCATTTCGTGTGCTGCCTTTTGCACTTAAGTCAGAGAAAAGCTCTGTCAACAGCTCAAGCCTTAGTTTCCCAAGACAAATGTCTCAAGGACAATTTCAATATTTTTATTTTTAATGTTTTTATTGATATCTTTTGTTTTTCACATCACCAGTTTCCTCCAGTAACCCCTAGAGAGCCATTCCATAAGTACAAAAAAATGAAAAAGAAGAAAAAATTAGTGTAACTGATCAATACATTAAAAAGGTCAAAATAGGGGCAGAGCCAAGATGGTAGAGTAAAAGCAGTGACTTGCTTGAGCTCTCCCCTATACCCTTCCAAATACCTGTAAAAATGGCTCTAAACAAATTCTAGAGCAACAGAACCCACAAAAAGACAGAGTGAAACAAATTTCCAGCCCAAGACAACCTGGATGGTTGATAGGAAAGGTCTGTTGTGCAGGGCTGGGGGAGGAGCACAGTTCAGCATAGGCCCCACAAGGCAAAGATGGAGCAGGCTTCAGGAGACTGAATCATGGGCAGCTGTGGTGGTTTCCAGACTTCTCAACCCACAAATGCCAAAGACAATTTAAAAGGTCAGTGAGAAAGGTCTGTCGTACCTAGGTCAGAGAGGAGCGTGGTGCAATAGTGGTGCTCTCGGCGCACAGATGGTGGGATAATCTAGTGACTGATCAGAGGGGATCTCTTTGCTGGCACTGAGGCAGCATTATGTTGCTTTGCCCATGCTTGGATCTGGGTCACATTCTGGGTGGTGGTCCTGGGGCAAGGAGGAGCACTGATGAGGTAGAGCTTGTGGCATGGTGGGAAGGTCATCCTCCTCACACTTCCAAGGCAGAAAAGAGTGCTTGTTGTCACTCATAGACCAGAGCAAAGGCCAGGAACGAAGGGAAAGAATTTGGAACTCAAAGTTTTAAAAAAAAATGTTAAAAATTGTCTTTACATGCCACTGGGAAATAAGATATATAGGCAACGGGGTATAGATATCTATCCGACCCTACAGGAAAATAATTTCATAATTGCCTCTATCCCTTGTTTGGTTAAGGATACATACCTTATCTAAAATTGTGAGAAGAACTAGTTCTCAACCTTATCCCACACTTATTCTTGTAGCTCTGATCTCAGAAAGATTCAACACATTTTCCAGTAAGACCTCTAGAGACCATATTTACCACCAGTAGCCTATTGGTGCCTGCCTCTATTCATATCAGCCCTTTTACTTATGTTGTTACTGCTTTTCTTCTAAATTTTCATAGTATAATCTTCAATATTAATATTAAAATTGGTCACATATCCACTTAGACTGTATTCAGGAATATGATGTAAAAGGTTGGTCTAAGCTAAATTTCTGTCTGACACTTTCCAGCTTTCCTAGAACTTTTTTAATCAAATAGGGAGGGTTTTTTTCCTATGTAATTTATGTCTTCCACTTTATCAAACAATAGGTTATAAAATTCCACTGTTTGTTATTCTCCATTTGCCCAGTGCATTCCATTGATCTACCTTGTTATTTTTTAACCAATACCAAATTATTTTGATGGCTGCTACTTTATAATAGAATTGGATATCTCTAAGTGCTATTCCTTCTTTGTCCCTACATCTTTTTATCATTTTCTTTGATATTCTAGATTTTTTGTTCTTCCAAATTAATTTTATTATTATTTTTATCAAGTCTTATAAAATATCTGATAATTTGGTATAGCCTTAAAAGTGTATGTTAACTTTGTCTTGTGATTTTTATTATATTTGTGCAACTTAGTCATGAGCAATAAATATTCCTCCAATTATTTAAATTGTTCTTTATTTCTTTAAGGTGTACTTTATAATTGAATCTAAACAAGTCATTTGGGTGCTTTGGTGGATTGATACCTAGGTACTTTATGCATCTTGTTTTTTCTTTTCTATTATTCTTTCTGGATTTTGTTATATAGGAATGCAGTTGATTTTTGAAGGTTTACTGTATAGTCTACTAAAGCTATTGTCTTGATTAGAATCTTAGCTAATTCCCTAGGATTTTCCAAGTTTACCACCATATCATTAGCCAATAAGAGTACTCTTATTTCCCCTTTCCTATTTTTCTGGTTTTAATTTCTTTCTCTTGTCTTATTGCCATTGCTAGCATATCCAGAACTGTATCAGATAGTAGTGGGGAGATTATCTTTGTTTTATTCCTGTATGTGTGGGGGTAAAGTTCTAGTCAATGTATTCCCACTGTATATGATGCTTGCTTTTGATTTTAGAGGTATACTTTTTGTGATATTAAAAATGGTCCCTCTTATGCAGGAGGGGGTGGGAGGGTTAAGCATAAGTGAATGTTATGTTTGGTTTGGGATTTTTTTATTTTTAAAATGATTACTTACATTGACTGTTTGACTAATATTGAACCATTCTTGCATCCTTGGTATAAATCCAACGTGGTCCTAAGGAATGATTTCTTGGATGAATCATTGTAGTCTATTTGGCAGGATTTTATTTAAAATTTTTGAGTCAATATTCATTAATTATACACACACACATATGTGTGTATATATGTATATATTAATTCTATAGTCTTTCTGTGTTTTATCCTTCCCTGGTTTAGGCATTAGGACTATATTTGTCTCATAAAAGGATTCTTGTAGGGAACTTCCTAAATTTTTTAGAATAATTTGTGAAAAAGGGAATAAATTGTTCTTTAAAAGTTTGACAGAATTCTCCTGTGCATTTGTAAGGAGCAGGAGATATTTTTCTTTGGTAGTACCTTTATACCTACTTCTATTTCCTTTTCTGAGATTAGGTTATTTAAGAATTCTATTTGGTCTTTTGTCAGTTTGGGTATTTTATATTTGTGAAGATACTTCTCTCTATCTTTTGTGTCTCAGTTTTGTTAGCATATAACTGTGTATAATAGGTTCCAATTATGTTTTTTATTTTGTCTGGTTTTATTGTGATTTTTGCCTTGCTCCTTTGCTGTTTTTGTTGATTTAATTTTCTGCCCTCTTGTTTTTTAATCAGATTGGCTAACTTTTACTAGTCTTACAAAGAACAAACTTCGAATTTTATCATTTCTATAGTTTTTTATTTCCTGTTTGTGTATTTCTCCTCCAAATTTTAACATCTCTTCTGTTTTAAATTTATTTATTTGTTGCCTTTTTGATTTTTGAAAAATGTATATGCAGTTTTCCTCCTTTTCTATTTTGTTCATTTACCCTTTTACGGTTATATTTTTACCCTAAGGACTGCTGTTACTGCATCCCAGAAATTTTGGTATGTGGTTTCATCATTATCATTTTGTTTCATGTAACTATTAGTTTTTCTTATGATTTGTTCTTTGACCCATTCATTATTTAGAATTTCATTTTATGTCTCCATTCGGGTCTGTGTCTTTTGCTTGTGATCTCTGAACCAATTACATTTTTTTTTGCATTATAGTCTATAAAGGATGCATTTATTTCTGTCTCTTATATTTGTTTGCAACATCACTGTTCCCTAATAATATATGGAAATTTGTGTAAAAGTTTCACATGATTATGAAGTATGTATATTCTTTGCAGTCCTATTTAGAAGATACAGCAAGTCTCTTAGCTCTAGTTTTTGAAGCAATTTACTCAGTACTCTATTTTCCTTTTCATTTATTTTTCTCTTGGATTTATCCAAACTTGAGAAAGAAACATTGAAATCCCCTGACATTGTGTTACTCTCTATGTATTCTTATAGCTCAGTTAATGTTTCCTTTATGAATTTAGATGCTAAGGTACACAAGCTTAATACTGTTATTGGTTTGTTGTCTATGGTTCCCTTCAACACAATGTAGGTTCGTTGTTTATCCCTTTTAATTTTGTGAATGTTTGTTTTTCCATTATCTGATTACATGGTTGCCACTGCTGCTCTTTTGGATATACTTAATGCATTGTAAAAAAATTTTTACACCCTTTCTTTTTTTATTCTATGTATTTTTTGTTTTTTCAATGCATTTCTTGTAAGCAACAGATTGTGGGATTTTTTTATTCCTTATCTAATATCATACTTTTTCTTTTATAGGATTGTTTAATTCATTCACATTTAAAGTTATGAGAGTTAGGTTTATATTTTTCTTCATTTGTCTTTATCATTGTTTTTTCCCCCCCAAAAATAGGATTTCCCCCCACATACACTTCTAATGTAAATGCAATACAATGTCCCTTTAGTTATGTTAACTTAATCTATTTTAAGGCAGCCTTATTCCTACTAGCTCTCTTCCCCTCACCATTGAGTCATTATCCTTCTCCCCTTTGTTTCCCCATCATCCCATTCTGGAGTTTACTTATCACTTCCTTTTTTCTTGCCTTTATCTAGTTATTCAATTTCCCCCTCTGTTTTCCTCTTAATTAATTAGTCATTTAGAACCTCCTTCTCCTTTCAACTTGTTTTGTTCATTAGTTTTAAAAATCTAATTTTCTGAACTTTTTTTCACTGGGAGGTAGCATATTTTTCTATTTTAATTAAATTTTATCTCCTTCAACTAATAGAAATCCATTTTCTCTCACTTTTAGCCCAACCCACGGGGGTACGGTAGGGGGGCAGTGGGCAGGAAGGAAAACAAAACCTTTGTAACAAATTATATAGAGTCAATAAAAACAACTTCCCCCATTAACTATATCCAAAAAACATAAGTCTCATTCTTGGTGAATTCGTTATTTTAATAGTTTTAATGTTTTTTAATCAAAACATTGGCCATGTCCAAAAAATTTTTATTTCATTCATCTGAATCTTTCACTTCTTTTTCAGGTGGGTAACATGTTTCATCAGTTGTCCTCTGGAATCCTGTTGTGTTCAGCACAATATTATTCCATCACATTTATGTACCATAGCCTCTTCATCTATTCTCCAATTTATAGGCACTCCTTCAGATTCCTCAAAAAGAGATATAAATATTTTTGTACATCTTTAGAGTTGTTTTGCCTAGGATTGACTATTCCCTCCCTTAATCTACCCTCTCTCTAATTCCCTGCTCCCTTTCTTCCCTTACTCTCCTATTTTGCCGTTGAATGGAATGTATTTCTGTACCCAATTATGTGTATATGTGTATATTCTTTCTTTTGACTAATTCAGGTGAGTGTGAAGTACAAATATCACTAGCTCCCCTCCCCTACTCCAACTCCCTCTTCTTTGCCAGTATAGATATCTACTTATGTACTTATGTGAGGCAATTTCCTCACATAAATATTCCTCACCTTCCTTTCTCTATTCCCTTGATCCACAGGTGTATTTCTCTTCCCGTAGCTTTCTGTTCTTTCCCTAAGATCTTTAAGAAAAAACAGAACCACTCCTAGGCCGATAGAGGAATTGGACATCCTCTATGAACTATGATGATGATAGAGATCAGAGGGATATATGTGTCATCTCTCCATCATTGAAGGTGAGCAGTTTTTCTTTGTCTGTTCCTTTATCATTATTCATTCATGTTTACCTTTCTATGTTTTTCTTCTATGTTTGAATTTTAAAGTTTCTCTGTAGCTCTGGTTTTTTCATCATAAATGCTTGGAAGTCATCTATTTCATTAAATATACATTCTTTCTCTCTGTAGTATTATACTCAGTTTTGTTGGGTAAGTTATTCTTAGCTGTGTGCCCATAGCCTTTGCCATCTGGAATATTTTATTCCAAGTTCTCTGGTGCTTTAAAGTGATGGCTGCTAATTGATGTGTGAACCTGACTATGGCTCTTCAGTACTTAATTTCTCATTTTTTATTTTTATTGATACTTTTTGTTACATCATATTAATTTCTTTTAAAAATATATAGTACATTTATTTATTTTTGCATTCATTTTTAAAAATACTGAGTTCCAAATTCTCCCCCAAGCTCTAACCCCTCCTCACCCAATGAAAAGACAAGCAATATGATATCAATTGTACAAATGAAATTATGTCAATCACATTTCTATTATTAGCCATGTTGCAAAAAAGCAAGAAAAATAAAAGGAAAAAAGTTTGCTTTAATCTTCATTCAAGAGTTCATCAATTCTCTTTCTGGAAATGGACTGCATTTTTCATAATGAGTCCTTTGGAATTGTCTTGAATCATATTGATTAGTGTAGCTAAGTCTTTCAAAGTGGATTATTATTACAATATTGCTATTTTCTGTGTACAATGTTCTCCTGGTTCTGCTCACTTCATTTTGTATCAGTTCAATTTGTATCATTTTGTATGTCTTCCAGGTTTTTCTGAAACCATCCTCCTCATCATTTTTTATAGCACAATAGTATTCCTTCACAATCTTATAATACAATATGTTCAGCCAGTCATTCCCCAACTGATGGGCTTCACCTTAGTTTCCAGTTCTTTGCCATCACAAAAAAGTACAGCTATATTTTTACACATATAGGTGCTTTTCCTTTTTCTTTGATCTCTATGGGATGTAGATCTAGTAGTAGTATTGCTGGGTCAAAGGGTTTAATTGTTTTATGGCCTTTTGGACATAGTTCCAATTTGTTCTGCAAAATTGTCGGACCAATTAACAAGACCATCAACCACACATTAATTTTTCCACATACTATCAGCTTTTTTCATTTTCCTTTCCTGTCATGTTAGGTAAACTTATAGGTGTGAGGAGGTACTTTGGAATTGTTCTAATCTGCATTTCTCTAATCATTATTTAGAGCAATGTTCATATAAATATTGATAGCTTTGATTTCTTCTTCTGAAATCTGCTTGTTCATATCCTTTGATCATTTATTAATTGGAGAATGACTCTTATTTTTACAAATTTGGCTCAATTCCCTATGTATTTGAGAAATGAGTCCTTTATCAGAGAATCTGCTGCAAAAATCCCACCCTCCACCAGTTTCCTGATTTTCTTCTAATTTTGACTACATTGATTTTGTTTGTGTAAAAACTTTTCAATTTCATATAATCAAAATTATCCATTTTACTTTCCATCATCCTCTCTATCTCTTATTTGGTCATGAACTTTTCTTTATCCAGAAATCTGACAGGTAAATTTTTCCATGCTCCCTTGATGTCTAAATCATTTATACATCCTGACCTTATCTTAGTGTATGTGTGAGATATTGGTCTAAGTCTAATTTCTGCCAAACTGCTTTCCAGTTTTCCCAGTAATTTTTGTCGAATAATGAGTTCTTGATCCAAAAGTTTGAGTATTTGGGTTTATCAAACACTAGATTATTATAGTCATTTACTACTGTATCATTGAGTACCTAATCTATTTCACTGATTCATTGCTCTATTTCTTCAATTCCAGATTGCTTTGTTGATCACCACTTTGTAATATGGTTTGAAATCTGGTACTGCTAGATTACCTTCCTTCATATTTTTCATTGATTCCCTCAATACTCTTGATCTTATTCTTTCAGATTAATTTTGTTATTATTTTTATAGCTCTATATTTTGAATTCTTATATTTGTCTTTATTTGTGTGAAAAGTGTTTGGTAATTGTGTTCATGTAGTTCCTAGGTCTGTCTTGGCAGATAGACCCCCAAGTATTTTATGTTGTTTGCAGCTATTTTAAATGGAAATTTTTCTGTCTCCTACTGATGGGTTTTGTTGGTACTATATTAAAATGCTAATGATTTTATATTCTGCAACTTTGCTGAAGTTAATTGTTTCAACCAAATTTTTAGTTGATGCTCTAGGGTTCTGTAAGTATGTTATCGTGTTGTCTACAAATAATGACATAGTTATCTCTTCCACATCATGATTTCCCCACTGAAAATAATAGATTGTCTACTGGACATGTAAATCTCAAAACTCATCTCTGACACTAGCCATGTAACCTTGGATAAGTTATTTAACTGAGCCTGTATATGAATTTTTTCATCTGCAAAATGTGAAAATTTGGACTTAATGGTTATAAGGTCTCTTCCAGGTCTAAATCTATGATCCTATAAGATCAGGCTAAATGTTGAGAATAGCACAAATAAATTCTATACTTAAAGAATCTGTTCTTCAACTATTGAGGTGACGGAGAACATGAACCATGGTGGATAGTCATCAAGCAGAGCAGCATTATTCAAGATAAGAGACAGTGGCTGATAGAGACCAGATCTCTGAAAAAAGATTCAACATATTATCTATGACTGCCTTATGGCTACTCTACCTTTGCACAAACAATGGCAACTTTTGTTTTCATGTATCCTAGAAGAACCCTATAATTCAGGAAAAAGCATTTTTATGGAAAAAATTACTAGAAAACAGCAATAATTGATGCTACAGCAGCTGGCAGTTAATATACAGGGAGTTGAAAGGCATATTTCCCAACAGACAAGTTTATAGACAGCATCCCCACCACTTTTTTTTAGTCATGCAAAATATCTCCAAAATAGTCACATTGCCAAAGAAATTATAAGCTAGAGGAAAAAAAACTCAAGAAAAATAAAAAAAAGTTTTAAAAAGTATGCTTCAATTTGTATTCAGACACCAACAATTCTTTCTTTGGGTATGGATAGCATTTTTCATCATAAGTCCTTCAGAGTTGTCTTGGATCATTGTATTGCTGAGAATAACTAAGTCATTCGTGGCTGATCATCTTACAATATTGCTGTTACTTTGTACACAGTACATTTCACTTTGCATCAGCTAATGCAAGTCTTTCCAGGTTTTTCTGAGAGTATCCTGTTCATCATTTCTTATAGTACAATGGTATTCCATCATAATCACACACCACAACTTGTTCAGCCATTCCCCAATTGATGAGCATCCCCTCGACTTCTAGTTCTTTACCCCCAGAAAAGAACTGCTATAAATATTTTTTGTACATATAGTTCCTTTTTCTTTTTTTTCTCTTAATCACTTAGTAGTGATATTGGTAGGTCAAAGGATATGCCTTTTATAGCCCTTTGGGCATAGTTCCAAATTGCTCTACAGAATGGTTGAGTCAGTTCAGAACTCCACCAACAATGCATTAAAGTCTCATTTTTCCCACATCCCCTCCAACAGTTGTCATTTACTTTTTCTGTCCTATTAGCCAGTCAAATAGGTATAAGGTAGTACCTCAGAATTGTTTTTAATTTACATTTCTCCAATCAATAGTGAGTTAGACTATTTTTCATATGGCTACAGATAGCTTTGATTATTTTAATCTGAAAACTGATCATATTTTTTATTGATTATCAATTGGGGAATGACTTTTTTTTTATAAATTTGACTCAGTTCTCTATATGTTTGAGAAATGAGGCCTTTATCAAAAAAACTTGCTTCAAAAAATTTTCACTGTTACTATTGTTAACTGTATTTCTCTCCATCCTATTTCCCCCTTCCGTTTATTCTATTCTGTCTCTCCTGTCACCCTGTCCCTCCTCAAAAGCGTTTTGCTTCTGACTTTCCCCTCCTTCCATCTGCGCTTCTTTCTATCACCTCCCCTTCTCTTATCCCTTTCCCCTCCTACTTTCGTGTAGAGTATTGTTATATCCAATTAAGTGTGTATGTTATTCCCTCTTCGAGCCAATTCTGATGAGAGTAAGGTTCACTCACTTCCCCTCACCTTCTCCCTCTTCCCTTCCACTGCAAGAGCTTTTTCTTGCCTCTTTTATGTGAGATAATTTACCACATTCTACCTTTCCCTTTCACTTTCTCTGCATACTTTTTCTCTATCCTTAATTTTATTTTTTAGATATCCCTTCATATTCAACTCACACCTGTGCCCTCTGTACACATAATACTACCTAATAATGAGAAAAGTTTTATGAGTTACAAATATCATCTTCCCATGTAGGAACGTAAACAGTTTAAACTTATTAAGTCCCTTATGATTTCCCTTTCCTTTTTACCTTTTTCTGCTTCTATTGCATCTTGTATTTGAAAGTCAAATTTTCTATTCATCTCTGGTCTTTTCATCAAGAATGCTTGAGGGGCAGCTAGATGGCGCAGTAGATAGAGCACTGGCCCTGAAGTCAGGAGGACCTGAGTTCAAATCCAGCCTCAGACCAAACACTTGACACTTACTAGCTATGTGACCCTGGGCAAGTCACTTAACCCCAATTGCCTAAAAGAAATGAAAGAATGCTTGAAAATTCTCTATCTCATTGAATATCCATTTTTCCCCTGGAGAATTATACTCAGTTTTGCTGGGGAGGTAATTCTTGGTTGCAATTCTAGCTCCCTTGCCCTCTGCAATATCATATTCCAAGCCCTCTGATCCTTTAGAAAAAAACCGCTAAATCTTGTGTTATCCTGACTATGGCTCCACGATACTTGAATTGTTTCTTTAGGGCTGCTTGTAATATTTCTCACCTTGACCTGGGAACTCTGGGATTTGGCTATAATATTCCTGGCAGTTTTCAGTTTGGGATGTCTTTCAGGAGGTGATTGGTAGATTCTTTCAATTTCTGTTTTACCTTTTGGTTCTAGAATATCAGGGCAGTTTTTCTTGATAATTTCTTGAAAGATGATGTCTATGCTCTTTTTTTTGATCATGCCTTTCAGGTAGTCCAATAATTCTAAAATTATCTCTCCTAGATCTATTTTCCAGGTCAATTATTTTTCCAATTTCACATTGTCTTCCATTTTTTCATTCTTTTGGTTTTGCTTTATTGTTTCTTGATTTCTCATAAAGTCATTAGCTTCCATTTGCTCCATTCTAATTTTCAAGGAATTATTTTCTTCAGTGAACTTTTGGAGCTCCGTTTTCCATTTGGCCAATTCTGCTTTTTAAGGTATTCTTCTCCTCATTGGCTTTTTGGACCTCTTTTGCCATTTGCCTAGTCTGTTTTTTAAGGTGTCATTTTATTCAGTATTTTTTGGTTCCTCCTTTAGTAAGCTGTTGACTTGTTTTTCATGTTTATCTTGCATCAGTCTCATTTCTCTTCCCAATTTTTCCTCTACCTCTCTTACTTGATTTTCAAAATCCTTTTTGAGCTCTTCCATGGCCTGACACCGATTCCTATTTTTCTTGGAGGCTTTGGATGTAGGAGCTTTGACTTTGTTGTCTTCTTCTGAGTGTGTGTTTTGATCTTCCTTGTCACCACAATAATTTTCAGAGTTTTTTCCATTGTTTGTTCCTTTTCCCAGACTATTAGTTGATTTTTAACTCTTTGTTAAAGTAGGGCTCTGTTTCCAGGGTGGAGGATGCACTGTCCCAAGCTTCAGGGGTTTTGTTCAGCTGTTTTCAGAGACACTTCTAGGGACCTGTAAGTTTTCAGTTCTTCTCAGGTGGTATGATCCAAGGAGAGGTGTTTACTACTCTCCTGGCCTATCCTCTGGTTTATGAATAACCACAAGCACTCTTTTCTGCCCTGGCAGTGTGAGGAGGGTCCCAGCTCCACTGCTACTGCAAGCTCTGCCATGCTAGCGCTCTTCTTCACCCTCGGATTGCCACCCAGGACTGTGACCCAGATCTGAGTATGGGCAAAGTAACAGAGTCCTGCCTCAGTGCTACCAAAAAGACCCCTGTAATCTCTTTATGACCCCCTTACCATCTGTGGGCTGAGAGCTCCAGAAGCAGCTGCTATTGCTGCTGATGATTTAGTGGCTCCCAAGGCCTGCTCTTGGCTTCCTGGGGTCAGGGCTGTGCTGGCATGGCCTATGGTGAACTGCACTTCACTCTCATCCAGGTGCAACAGATTTTTCCTGCCAAACTTCCAAAGTTGTCCTTGATGTCTGTAGGCTGAGAGGTCTGGAAACTGCCAATACTGTCAATGATTCAGTCACCCTGAGGCCTGTTCCAGGTTTGGTAGGGCCAGGTCTGTGCTGGCGTGGCCTGTGTTGGACTGCCCTCCTCTCTCACTCTGGTGCAACAGACCTTTCCTGCTGACCTTCCAAGTTGTCTTGGGCTGGACCCAACACTTTTGATGATGATGAGCTATTCCTTGCTGACTCTATGAACATACTGATTGTGGTAGCTCCAATAGATTGA
This sequence comes from Vombatus ursinus, assembly GCF_900497805.2. Classification (NCBI taxonomy): domain Eukaryota; kingdom Metazoa; phylum Chordata; class Mammalia; order Diprotodontia; family Vombatidae; genus Vombatus; species Vombatus ursinus. Next base: position 2,562,618 of record NW_020953728.1, read on the forward strand.
CCTTATGTTGGCAAGATTGAAAAAGTTTTTATCAAGTATACCCACCGTCAGAATACTTACATCCTTTCCATCCACAAATATTTAGCAAGAATAAAAATAGCCATACTATCAATCTGAACATTAAATACAATTCTTTTTAGAAACTTCAGGGATAAATTTTAGATACCTACACTATCTCGATAAACATACCCCAACAATCATGTTTCTTTCTGGAGGCCTTCCATGATGCCCCAATCAGACCCTGTGGTTACCTGTTAGTGAATGTGAATGCACCAAAGAGTATCAGTTGAGAATCAGCCTTTTTGAACCAGACTCTGTGTGTGTGTGTGTGTGTGTGTGTGTGTGTGTGTGCATATACACGTGTCTGTTGAGAAAATGTTCAGAGAAATTTTAAAGAGTTTAGGACCCATAGTCCTAAAGGGGATGGCAGAGGATCAAATGGGTAAATAGTGTCATGGATGCAACAAACATGAGATAGGACAGACTTCAGGAGATAGTGGAAGACAGAAGAGCCTGGTGTACTATGGTCCATTTGATCACAAAGAGACATATGTGACCGAACAACTGAACATATTCTTCTCAGCTTCATCATTTGCCAGTATAGCATGACATGTTTCAGCAAAATCTTAGCCTGCTGAAACAGTCTGAGTCAGGCCCGCACGAAATCGGCCTACAGGCCACAAGCAGCCTGCCAAAGGATTTTAGGCAGGCCACGAAAAATATAGGGGACGTAAAAGAAAGTGAAGATGTAATTAGTGTTTTGTCCATGCCCCACTTAACCAGCCTTCCACTAGTCACTATTGTGCCCGTCATATAACTTGGTGAGTGGGTTGCCACTGTGCACTCTCTCCTGTCTTTCACATGACCCACAGCAACCAAACATCATCAGTCTGTCTTTAGTCTCAGAGCAGTGAGAGTCACCTTTTTGCTGTGTTTTCAGTCATTACTGGCATTGAACAAGGACAGAGTGTGGCCATGTGCCAACGTAGCTGACATCCGCTATGCGATGAGAGGCAAGAACACAAGGGCTTCTCCCCCTGCCTCCTTGCGTGGTTGCTTTCTAAGTGACATGGGTGTCTGGCGCACTGTCCCAGGTCAGTGCAGTGTTTCTTTGTATGTGAGCAGTTGCTGCGGAGATTTTTTGGTTCTAACATTAAAGTTTTTGGGGTGACTTTGTAAAATGGGTGATAAAAAGAAACAGAAGATCGAATCAGAACATAAAGTGTTTAATCAGGAGTGAACAAATAGATACTTGTTTACTCACATGAGAGATAAAATATGTGCCTTGTTTGCTGAGAAGTAATAGCCATTCTGAAGGAATACAATCTCTGTCGCCATTTCAAATCAAAACATGCTGACTTAAGCAAATTGGACACCAATGAAAACAAATTAAAGCATCCAAATTATTGAAAAATCTCAGTGGGGAACAATGGTTTTTCAAGAAAGTAAACTCAGAAAGTGAGGTGGCTACTAAGGTTAGTTTTCAGATGTCTAAAGAAATCGATTTCAACATGATTCTGGAGTATGATAAACTGATTGCTGACAAGAAGTGTAATATGTCCCATTAACTGAATGTAAACAGTAAGAAAACCTGAAAAATATATTAAAGCTTGTACCACTTAGCAAAGTAATTTTTAATATCAATGTGATTTCATGATTAATAAATATCTTAAGTAATAAGTGTAATTAATTGATATTAACTAAAATTTCCCTTTTTAAAAATATGGTTTATTTGTAAAATAGTTCAATTATTAATTATACCTTCACTTGGAAAATGAGCTGCTAAAAACTTTTCTGCAGCTCGAAGAAGTTCAGCCTATTTTAATTTTGGCCACTACCTATTGCCAAGTTGTGCAGGTCTGGTATTTGCCCTTAACAGAGAGAAGTTAGATAACCTGGTGTTAGCCATCAATGAACTCATCCTCAGCTCAATAAAAGGCAGTAACTTCACACTGATGCCATAGCAGATACATATTTTTGAAAAGCAGTAAAAATTTAAGCAAAGCCTGGATGACAATGGTGTCACCCTTAAAACCAAGAAATAGTTGGTGAAACAATTGAAATTTCCTGGAAGTGCTGTTGAGTTTTGACCTTGCTCTGGGCACAAGTCTCTTGACCAATTAGTGATGGAATACTCATAGAAACTATATCTCGTTCTCCATTACCAGATGGAAAAACTAAGGCATAGGCTCATACTCCCTGAGAAAAGCATGATCGCTAATATGATCCAGTAGTTGAATTCTGATATACAAGACACCTTGCACTGGTCAAACTTAAAAGATTTTGAAAAGCTGAAGCATTATATTTCACTGATTCAGAAATATCTCACTTATGTCCCCAAGGGTGAACAAGAAAAGGAAACCATAAACCATTTTTCTTTTACCTATTGGGGATAACTCTATTGAGCTAATAATCCAACAGATGCTGGAGAAAACAATATCTCCTAACCTGATATACTCTGAATGCCATTCCAGAAAAAAAAAAAATACAGAGTTGATTATATACAAATTACAACACAAAGATGTTACATGATGGACTGAACAGGGATCATTAGTGTATAAAGAGAGTTGTATCTAGGGTCACTAATCTGGCCCGTTTTGTCAAGCCGACTTGCATAGCCAATGTCCTCTCTAAAGGGTGGACTGTTTTAATGAGGGTCCTAGCAGAATTGAATATATTATCTTTTATCATTGGGAACCCTACTATAGAAATTGGTTGTGTTGTCTGAAACTGCAGTCACCTCTATATGGCTTCTCCATGTGGATCTCCATAAACTGGTGTCCCCCATATTCTCTCTGAAGAAGAAGTGACTGCTGACCAGGTCCAAGATGACTGTCATGAGGAATGAAATTGAGGGAGGGGAACTCAAGTAAAGTTTGGCTTAAGCTCTAAATAAAGATTGGTTTCTTTTACGTATGATCCATAGGATATTTATTTATTTATTTATTGTCTTGGGTGGAAGAGGAATCTATATTGATGAGCTCAAGAGAGTTGTTTTGGTCAGAGATGAAAGGCAAAGGGTTAGGGAGTGGGAGAGAAGAATTCCAGGAGGCAAAATAAAATTTGTGACTGATGAGAATGCTTTATTATCATCAGAGGTGAAAATTTTGAAAAGAAAATACTAGAGACCTCCATCCTGTGGAATGATATGGTGTTAACACAGTGTTTCTCTCATAAATTAAATGTCCATTTGGCCAATATTATCACTGATGATAAAAGGTAAAACATACAATGGTAGCTAACCTCTCTTGGAGCTGTCTATTCTGAAATGTAATGTCTTCAATAATTTTTAATAAGAAAGGCAATGAGGGATTTTGAAAAGCTGGAATCTTTGGTAAAGTGTCTACAGGAATCAAAAAATTCCATCACACAGTTTTCAGAAGGTTGATTTGTAAATTCCAGTGCTTTCCAAGAATAACCTTTCTTTTAGCAGGGGGTCACTAGGTATAAACATTCAAAAATCCTCTTCATATTTGGAGATGGTTTAATCAAATGGTTGAAGGTTGTAACATGCCTGTGATCTGAACAATATATACTAATTTCCCTGACACAGCTTCTTTCCTCTTATCCATAACATGGGGTAGGACAAGGCCTCTCCTTATTCCTTTCTTCAACAAGTATTAGCTTTTTCCTTACAGGAGACAAAGATGTCCTCAGGACCTGATTGGCCATGGTTCCCCAATGCAGCTTCCTAGTCACCTAAAGATATAAAAAGTCCTACCCATGGGCATTTGGGGCCCCTCTAACTTGGAAGATTTCTGAAGACCATGCAGGTCATCTTGCCCTTCACTATATCCTGCCCTAATGACTAGACATATTTCTGTATGGAGATGAAGGAGGCCACATTTAGACAAGCTAAGTGGCACTGTGTTTTTGTTGAATAATACAAATTAAACCTCCTTTAATTGTGCAATGACTTTTAAGTGCCTCATTTCATCCCAACATCCAATCTGAACTAAAATGAGCTACCTTCCACATTTGGTTTTCTAACAGCAGTTGGGGACCAGATGAGATGAACTTGTGATTACACTGCAGTTGAGTTAAGGGAAGGGACCTATAAATACAAAAGATGACAGAATACCATATAGTCCCTGGTTACAAGAGCTCTGCTGAATATATATGGGGAGTCCTTTCTGTGGGACAGAGAGCTGTATATATATGTATATATATGTGTATATATATACATATATATATATATATGCTTAATTATAGCCTTCTTGGGCCGGTACTCTATCTACTCTGCCACCTGGCTGTCCCCCATCTCCAATTCTTCATCAATCCCTAAGTAGGAGAGGAAGAGGAAAATGGTGGCAGTATCAGGGCTGAGGTTTGCAAAAGCAATAAAGTCAAGAAGGTAAGGGGATTCATGAATAGAAAACAGTGTAGAGTTCAAATAATATTGGTTCAAGATTAGAAATGGAGGGAAGAGAGGTCAAAGCAGGGATAATAGAATGAGAAAATACTGTGGAATAGAGAGATTGGCAAGCTGGATGAGGGTAAAGAAAAGGATTACAAGGTGTGAAAGTATAGGGGGAGAGGTGAAATGATACAAGGTTGTAGACAGAAGATAACAGAATTTTAATTAAAGAAGTGGAACACTTATGAGTAATGGTGAGATCCAAGGTGTGAGTGGATATGTGTGACTGAGATATATTAAAAGAATAGGTCATGAGATGTAAGGAAGCTGAGAGGAATTGGGAGGTTAAGGAGTTTGAGGGAGCAGCAGCAATGTAAATATTAACATCTCCTAGTATAAGAGCAGAAGTTGTGGAGGAGAGGAAAACAGCAAACCAGCTAATGACCTTGAGAAAGGAGGGAGAATGACCTGGGAAGTTAGTATGATGCAACCACAATTTAGATGGGGTGAAAATTTCTTTCAAGAAGAGATTGCTAAAAAAAAAAAAAGGGGGGGGGGCAGCTAGGTGGCACAGTGGATAGGGCACCAGCCCTGAAATCAGGAGGACCTGAGTTCAAATCAGGCCTCAGACCAAACACTTGACACGTACTAGCTGTGTGACCTTGGGCAAGTTACTTAACCCCAATTGCCTAAAAAAAAAAAAACCAAACCAAACACAAGAAGAGATTGCTGCATGATGGAGGTAAAGGGAGAGTCTGGAAGCGGCAATGAGGAACAAAATGTTCCAGCTCCTTCTTTAGGACCAGTGTGTGTGGGGGGGGGGTTGGGGATGGAAGTGCAAGGGGTGGGGGTTAGGAGTTTGGGATGGGAGGAATGAGAATATAGCCATTGCTGAAATGTAGAGCATGCCCAGAGACACACTGTCATTTGGGGTAAGTCGTATCCCAGTGAGGGTTAGTAGATAGAAGGAGTGTGAGACAAAGAGTTCCAGGACCAATGGGTAGTTCCTCACTGTTAATAACTTTAGTAAACAGATTGTGACTCCACCAAATGCCGAGGCCTCCGTACTAGCTCACACACTACTGCTTCGACTAGGCTATTGCATCCCTGCCTATAAGCACTTGGCTCCTGATTTCAGATAACTCCACTCTTTGTGAGAGGCCTGTGCTATTGGACTTGAGCAGCTATTAATTTAGTAATGGGATACCCTGAAGGATGGAGGTTCTGGTAAGTCCTTGCAGTGGGCTGAGCTCTGGGTCCCATGGAGCCTTAAGGGATTGTCGTTCAGTCATTTCAATCATGTCCAACTCTTTGTGACCCCGTCTGAGATTTTCTTGGCAAAGATAGTGGAATGGTTTGCCATTTCCTTCTCCAGCTCATTTTACACATGAGGAAACTGAAGTAAACTGGATTGAGCAGTTTGCCCAGGGTCACAAAGCTAATAGGTATCTGAGGCCAGATTTGAACTCAGGAAGATGAGTCTTCCTGATTTCAGGGACCAGCACCCTATCCTATCACCCAGCTACCCCACATTCTCTACAAGGTAGATAATATTTTCATCTACAATGAGGGGCAGAGTCAACACTGATTCCTGAAAAATGGTTACCTACTTGCCTATGTGGTTTATACCCTGGAGAGAATAGCATTAGATAATTATATGCTCTCTTCTTTGATGTCAGTACCAATGGAGGAATTTTATTGATGCCTCCTTCTGCACAAAGTTCTTTGTGAGGTGTGTCAGCATCCGCCAGATATATTGTAATCCTGTTGAGCTGAGCAAATCAGATTGTTTATGTTTATGAGAATGGCAGAGTTTGGGTAGTCAGCTGGACATGGTGGATATAATGCTATGATACGGTGAAATCAGGGTTGCCCATTTCTGAAAGATCTATCGTGTCACAATCCCATGAGGTACCCAAAAAGCCTTCAACCAATCAGCTGTTTACACTGGCCCATTTTCCCCACCTCAGGGCAACAGGTTTGCCTTTTCTGGAGTTGATACTTACTTTGGATATGGCTTTGTTGGGCCATTCAAGACTGTCAACACTGAACCCACCATCCAATCTCTCCTACAACATACATCCTTCTTCCTTTTGGGCTGTCCTGCACAATTGCCTTTAAACCAGCATCCACTTCACTGTGAAGGAAGATGTACTGACATCATTTGGGTTTTCTCCATCCTGTACTCAGGCAGCTGGTAATATGGCTCTTGAAATAATAGCTTTGTTTTCATGCCTAATTATTGGGGTTGAGCATCCCACAAGCTAGATGCTGTATCTTCAACACATCAACACCCTTCTGGGAAATGGGAGGACTCTCCATTTCTGAGCTTTTATGGATCCAGCCTCCAAAAAATTGTCAAGTATGGATGGACTGCTTTTCTCTTCCTCTGGGTGGAGTCACCTGGATCTCGAGGTAAATCCTTCCCCCACCTCGTGCTGCCCACTCCCCTCCTCCCCAACTCCATACATCCTGGAGAAACAGCTCAGATCCTCTCAACTGGCAGCTCTTTCCTGGGTTCATACAGTTACTTCACAGAAAGGGCCTGTGAGATCCTGGAGGTAGAATTTTTTGGAAATATTTTGCTTTCTAACCACATGGGAGATATTAAACTGTCTCTGATCAATTATGGTGAATGTGAATTTGCCTGGAAGAAAGCAGATTCCTTAACTGACTTGGTGGCAATCCTGAGTCTCTGGATGAAGGTGAAGGAGAGTCCTTATTACCCAGGCCCTGCAGAAGGAGAGAGTCCCTCATCAGAGACCTCTAAAGAAACAAAGATCTGGTATCACCCTTCTTACCTCTCTTCATGGGGTTCCAATGGAGAGGGAGCTTCTAGCTAGCAGGCAGGGGAATAAGTAAGTGGTGGTATAGGGCAAGTTACATACAAGAGACTTATGACCCACTCACCACAGCAGCTTTTCCAAACCTTTTCATTCCTCCTGAAACCTACCATGGCTCCCCATTCTTAGCTGAGAACTTTTCGTAATATTTTGCTGAAAAAAAAATTAGGCCAGTCGAGCTCTTCATCTTACATCTCAGATGCTTTCCCCTCCTTCACCCCTGTCTTATGTGAAAAGATGGTCTTTCTCCTTACTGGGTTAACCCCTCTACATGTACAAGTAATCCCATTCCTTCCTATCGTCACCAGTAGATTGCCACCTCTATCATTCCTACTCTAAACATTTATTTTTAATATTTCCCTGTCAACTTGCCTACTGCCTGCAAACAAGTCCAATACTCGATTGTTTCCCTCATCCTCAAAAAACCCCTCACTTTCTCTATCATATATCTCTTTTGCCCTTTGTGGACCTTGAGATCCAGGTGACTCCACTCAGAGGAAGAGAAAAGCAGTTCATCCATACTGGACAATTTTTTGGAGCCTGGATCCATAAACTAAACTAAAAAATGCCCTCACGATAGAAGCCTCTATTTTCTCTCCTCTCACTTCCTTCTTAAGTTCTTATAATCTGGCTACCAACCTTATCATTCCTCCAAAACTGCTCTCTCCAAAGTTACCGACAATCTCTTAATTTCTCAGTCCTCATTCTCCTCTACCTTTCTGCAGCCTTGGACACTGTTATACTCTCTTCAACTTGATACTCTCTTCTCTCTGGATTTTGGGATACCACTCTCTTCTGACTCTCCTCCTACCTCACTGCTCCTTCTTAGTCTCCTTTGCTGGATCCTCATCCAGATGAGTTAGAGAATGCTCATCCTCTAACCTGAGGTGTGTCCCTCCACGTTCTGTCCTAGGTCTTCTCTCCCTCTATACTACTTGATTCGGTTATCTCTTCAACCTGTATCCTGCCCCAACCTCTCTGCTGACCTCCAGTCTTGCATCTCCTATTGTCTTTCAGACATCATAGAATGGGTGTCCAGTAGACATCTTAAACTCAACACGTCCAAAACTGAACTCATTATCTTTCCCCTGAAGCCTCCTTCTTCCCCATCTTCCCTATTACTATAGAAGGCAATACCATCTTTCCAGGTCTTCAGACTTACAACCTAGGTGTCATCCTGGATTCCTCATTATCTCTCACCCCCATAATCCAACCTGTTGCCAAAGCCTGTTCATTTCACCTTTGCAACATCTCTCAAATACACTCCCTTCTCTCCTCTGGTACCCTCATTACCTCATGCCCGGACTACTGAAATAGCCTGTTCGGTGGGTCTGTCTCAGTCTCTTCTCAATTCTACCATTCCAATCCACTCTCCATTCAGCACCAAAGTGATTTCTGACGATGTCACTCCTCTGCCCGCCCCCCTCCCCAGAGACTCCAGAGGCTATCACTTCCAGGATCGAATATAAAATGCATTGTCATTTGATTTAGCATCAAAACCTTACGTTATCTAACCCCCTCCTACCTACCTTTCCAGCATTTTTACACCTTACTCCCTGCCATATACTCTTTGATCGAATGACACTGGTCTTCCTGCTGTTTCACAAGTAAGGCATGCCATCTCAGCTCTGGGCATTTTCTCTCGCTGTCCCCCATGTCTGGGATGCTTTCTCTTCAACTCCATCTATTGATGATGTCCCTGGATTCCTTTAAGGTGCCAACTAAAATACCATCTTTTAAAGGAAGTCTATCCCAATCCCTCTTAATTCTAGTGCCTTCCCTCTGTTAATTTCCTATTTATCCTACATATAGCTTGTTTGTACATATGTCTGCTTTTTGTCTCCCTTATATAAGATCTAAGTTTTTTTAAGGGGTCGGGATTGCCTCTTTTTGTAGCCCTAGTGCTTAGCACAGTCCCTGGCACATACTAGATAGTTAATGATTATTGACCAACTACTCTCTCACTAATCCTCAGTCTTTCAGTTTTGTCTACTTCTCCACTGGCTGCATGGCTCTCTCTCAATCTCAAAAAAACCCTCATTTGATCTCTCCATCCCTGTTAGCATCTCTGCTTTAAGGGGACCATCACATTATTTCTTTTTTTCCCCTTTTACTAGCAAAAAGCTCCTCCTTTAGTGCTGCCTCTTTTTGCATCCCCAAATCAGGTTTTTCTAGTAATGACTCAGTGAGGTACTAACCTTGCCCTATAGTCTGGACTAGTTTTTCTCCTCAAAGAAAGGGAATCTGCTCTGGAACCCAACTGGTCCAAGAGATGAAGGCTCAAGTCACTGACACAGCTTCTTAATGTAGGGTATTAAAAGGACAGCCAAAGAAGAGTTAGTGCTCCCCTCAGACTTGACTTACTGCCAAATGATTCAATACACCTTTCTGACAAGATGCATTTCCATTTGGAGGCAGATTTGTGGTTACACCAAATAGTACTTTCCTTTTTTTTTTTTTTTGGTTAAGCAATGGGGTTAAGTGACTTGCCCAGGGTCACACAGCTAGTACGTGTTATGTGTCTGAGGGCAGATCTGAACTCAGGTCCTCCTGAATCCAGGTCTGGTGCTCTATCCACGGCACCACTTAGCTGTTCCTCTACTCTTTTTTAATGCTGTCAAGAAAACTTTAAGTGTTGGATAGCTTAATTACATTTCAATTTCAAGGTGGTTGAGCAGGTACCATAGCGTGAAGTAAGAATCCTTCACCTAGCATGTGCTTAGCTGTCAGATATTTCTGTCTTTGTGTGTGGGGGGCAGGGGAGGATTGTAGAGAGATGTTCAGTTATTTCAATTGTGTCCAGTTTTCATGACCCCATCTGGAGTTTTCTTTGCAAAGATATTGGAGTGCTTTGCCATTTCCTTTCCCAACTCATTTTACTGATAAGGATCTGAGGCAAAACGTTAAGTGACTTTACCAGGGTCACACAGCTAGTGTGAGGCCAGATTTGAACTCAGGAAAAATGAGGTTTCCTCACTCCAAATACTGTACTCTATCTACTGCACTACCTAGCTGCCCCTAGTTTGCAAACAGAGATTAATCCACTGACTTAAAAGTCACTGAAATCTGATTATTATCATCTTAATACTTAGTACTTGATTTTTGTCCTCAGAGATGAGGCAAGAACTACTTACAGATGGGTCTACAGGTGGCAGAATTGCATGAAGACCTTTCTTCCCCCAGCCCATCACCACATGACACTTGTTTCTTATCTTTTTATTCTTTCCTGAACTAGGTGACCAAATATTCAGATAGAATTGACATTACAACTTTGTAAGATTAAAGAACAGACAATGACCTGCCCTAGGTAAGGAATAAAACAATTTATTCATCAAGAACATCATACCCATAAGTAAACCTGGTGGAACTCCACAAAAGGACTCCCAGCATTAGGGAAGTCTTGTAGCAATCACTTTGAGTTCACTCACCAGGGAACAACTGAATATATGTAAATAGAGGAGTGTGTAGAAGGAAGATCTGGGGGGAAATTTTAATACTTCAGTCTTTATTGTATCTTCTAGGTAAATATTCCTTGCAAAAGTTTAATAAAGTCAGCCTTACAATTTGGAAGTATGCTTAAAAAGTGACTAGAACTTTAGTTTTAGCCTTTAACTCTAGAAACCCCACTTTTATGGATACATGCCAATATAAAATATAGAAAGACCCTTGTATAGCAAAATATAATCACTTTTTGCAGAGAACTAGAAATAGAGAACGTGCCCATCAATTAGGAAAGGTTAAACAAATTGTGGCACATAAAAATTACTATGGCACAAGAAACTAATTAAAATTCAGAAGCATAGTGTCACATTTATGTGCCCAGTTAAGTAGAACCAGGAAAACAAACGACTGCAATGTAAAACATAAAAAAGAAACTGAACCACTGTCATTAGGACAAGTTTGGCCCAAGCTCAATATACTTTCCTCCCTGCACTACAATGACAGTGGACAATAGTATCACATATGATTTAAACATATCGGATGACAATTAATGTCGTTAGCTAGCCACTTATCAGACATAAAAGAACAAGTACATAATGATAAATGAACAGTGCATGCTTCAAAGATGAATTACGCCCAGCTGCCAAACAGAATTTTTATCATAAAACCATGGAATGGGCATTAGGTCTACAGAAACTAACTTAACAGTAGATAATCAAGTAGTTCACATTTCCAGTAATAGTTTTGGTTTTCTTTTTTTTTTTTCCCTTTGCTACAAGTGATGGAAAGATAGCTAGGCCTGGAGTTAGGAAGACTCCTCTTCTTGAATTCAAATCTGGCCTCGTTGACTAGCTATGTGACCCTGTGCAAGTCACTTAACCCTGTTTGCTACAGTTTCCTCATCCGTAAAATGAGCTGGAGAAGGAAATGGCAAACCACTCCATTATCTTTGTGAAGAAAACCCCAAAAGGGGTCACAGTCAGACACAGCTGAAACAAATGAAGAACAAACGATGTTGGGTAGGGAGGGAAAAAAGGAAGAATAGATTTTGAAAATTACAATTAAAAAGGCATCAATAAAAACTAGATTTAAAAAAATCTACAACCAAATTAGATATATTAATATCCTGACAAACCCATTCTTACCAAAACATATTTGCCGATTAAGCACATATTTATTTTAGTTTATTTAAAACATACAATGTTTCATTGAAACGGTGAAGCACTCTTTGCCAACAAACCATACCTGAATTGTTGGACCTTACAGTACAGTGAGTATATACAATATGTACAGATTTTTAACACCTGGGTAGGGAGGCCTTTTTCAACAGATCACATTTGTAACTACTGCATTTTAAAAAAAAAAAACCTCCATGAAACAAAAATGAATCTGCTCTATTTTGATTTTTTAAAGGTTTTGGATTTAAGAGAGGCTTGTTTACTGCAAATACAATTTAAATTTTAGTACGTATTCTTAAACAACTTGGTAGCTAATGTCATTGTAATTGTCCATACGGCAATTTTTAGGGGGACAATACTTACAGAGGCATACCATCATAATGAAGTAATAAACTAAGAAGAGTATGTACATTTAAACCCAATACCCAAACCTGTATTATATACAACCTATTTACAAATATATACTGACACGTGATATATGTACAGAGTATCATAAATATTGAAAAATATGTTAGCTTTAATGGATTAATGCTGTTCTATAAATTATATTACAGTTATGACTGAAATATCTGTGGAAGACAGTAATGTAAAAACAAGATGACAAGACAGTGGTTTAATACTGAAGATTGCTCATTAATGAGGATATGTTTTAGGAACCTCAAGGCAGACAGGTTAACTTGTAGGAAAAATCATGCATTGGAGTACAGCCTATCCAAGTGGTAACAGCCAAAGATGATGGGGGGAGACTTCTGACATCCTTCTGTTGTAAGAAAAGGAATTGTTATTTTTTTCTTGATTTTGCTGGGGGAAAACCTAAAATGATCTCATCGACTTAAGAATGGTATGTAAAAAAAAATTCTTCACATGGCATTCCCCTACAGTTTTCAGGTGCTAATTTTGCAATTATTTCCCAGAGCTCAAGGAGGAATGCCAACGATGCTTGGTTTGAACAGAGTTGGGCTCTGGAAACCATATAGAGAAGTGATGGCCCACTCAAAAATATATAAAACAAAACAACAGTGCATATTCTCTAGATTGTACCTACTAATTTCAAATACAAAATTAACCCTTGGTCTCATTCAATATATCACTACTGGTTATCTTCCAGTTGCATGAGATCTATAAATTACAGATGTTTGTGGTCCGTAACCTTACCAGTCACACAGACTACATAAGAATGCTGAATGATATAAACCATGCCTGCCAATTCTGACTCTTTCTTAGAAATGAACATAGTTCAGTTCAAGTGAAAATTTTTGAGTCAGATAATTCCAACATTTGCTTCTCCCAACCACTAACAGAATTATGTAAATTCAGGTTTCTAGACATTATGCCAAATGAGTATAGTACCACAATTGTTTGATAACATATTTACCATACACCTTAACACACCATAAATGCGCTCTTAGAAGCCAGGTTAAATTCACATTTTTCTCTAACTGGGATCAAAATGAAACAAGTGAACATGCAGAACCACAAGAGCTTCTTTATACTCACATTGCACTAGTTTCTTTAGCCATTGATCAGACACAAACAATTCTAAAGTAAACAAGTATGAGATGACAATCCAGTGCATATGAGTTTAAAGAAGCATCACTGCATGAGTATCCTAATTGCCTGTACAAAGAGAACTTCTATCATAGACCAAATACTGGTATAACCCAGGTATTAGGCCTCTAGTGTGGATAAGACAAGAATAGAACTAAACAGTCATTAATCAAGTAATTCACACTTCCAATAATGGATAAATAATGAGAAATCCTGTTAGTTCAGAAGGTTCTGAATACAATGGTTAACACCTACAGCAAGCAGATCCTAGTCATCCATTGCTGTAAGTCATTTGCAAAGAGCAAATGAATTTTCAGTTGACTGAAAAACCTAACCATAGCTGTCAATGTAACTCTAGAAATAGGTGGTGCAACTGAATAAACCCTGTTTTTACCCAATTGCACTATTTGGTACCTCAAGTTCTATATATTAGTTCTTTATTTACCATAGAGATATTTGTTTCATCATCTTCCATTTTAATGGGGATAAGTCTTTAAAAATTTCATAATTTGAATCTTCCAGGTATAGGGGAATACAGGAAGAAGGAACACAAAAAATAGACTTAATATCTGATTTGGGATAGAATATCAATTAACAAACGTTTACTAATTATACCTTTTAATTAATGGAGATTTGAATGAAATCTATGCTTCTAGTCAATGATATATCTTTGTTCACATTGGTTTGAATGTATAATTTTCTTTAAAAATTACTTGTTTTGGATAAAAAAGGTATTTGGCTTATTATGCCTATAAAAAGGCAAGTCAATTCATAACACTAATAGTTTTAAACACTAATGAAATATTTTTATTTGGTCTATTGACCTTATCTGGATAAAGTTCAAAAAAGCAATTTCTTAAAAGTAAAATAGTGCTTTTGAAGTCTTTGTATTTTTGGTACAAAAAATAATAGTGTTCTCTCTAATGGTTATTTCAACACTTCACTGCAAATTAATAATTATTTCTTACATCAAATGGTTCCATTAGGCACATTCAAGTAAAATCATAAAATATCCAAGTTAAACAATGAAAAAAAGCCAAACATGTGGCTTGATAAAAGTTAAAGTTGTCCATTCTCTGGAATGGAATAAAATTGTCACTTCCTCTAGCAGGAGATTCATGTGGTATGTTGTTAATTTCCATTTCTTTCATGCAGAACAGCTTCTTAAAGAGTTCATTAATTCTGCACAAGAAAGAACCAGCAAAAAACTCTGCATTGCAAAAGGAAGTGAAACTGCAAACATAAGTGAAGTTCCGTTTTAGTAGAGAGTTGACTGGTATTCAAGTTCGCCATCATGACAGCTAATGGCCATCTGAAGAGGCATTGTGGATCCAATCAAGAACAATCAAAGTCATGCTTCCAATCATTACAAAAATGCCACTTAGCAAGAAGAATACAGCCTAGAATAAAGGAACATTAATTTAAAAACTGGTCAGTAAATCTAGAGAGATATCCTCACCAAGTGAAATCTACTAAAAAGGATCTTGTTATCGCTGCGAGAAACATTTCTATAATTTTCTACGATACCATAAAAAAGCTTTAATTAATTAATAAAATTTTAACATCTTCAGGAGGCCTTAAGAACCACATCTGAGATCTCTTATCACCACATAAACTTTGAATTGTCAATATATCATACTTTCGAGAACTACAATAATCTACAGAGCAGATGAGGAAATTTTGAAAAACAAAAATTAAACTATGTTCTCAGAGGCAAGGTTAAATAATGCTTTATCCTAACAATTCTTTATGATTGCTAACACTCCAATCCCTCTTTCATAAAACCATTCCTTTCAACTATCTAAGGTTATGGCGGTTTACAGGATGCAAGCCAATCAACCAATTATTTTACCTAGAAGTAATAACAGTATGACAGAATAAGAGAAGCATACATTTGAGCTTTTCCACTGAACTGGCTGCAACCAACAAATTAAATTAGTATCATATAAAAAAAAGCTTCATTTTATTTTGGATCAATCAGTCTGGCTATAAGCAACTAGTATTGGGTAAATTATTTTTTCCTTACCCCAATCTTCTGCACAGATTTCATTGACTCTTTCTTTACTAGTTTGATATAAAAAGCAGAAGGCAGAATAAAAATCAACATGGCAGCAGCAGAGGCACCTATTTACAAAAACAAAGTATCCATAAATTAAGTATTAGCATGCCAAGTGGTTATTAAAATCACACTTTCTGGTAACATAAAAAATGTAGAACCAATTTAATTTAAAACTTACCAATGAAACCAAAGATATCTCTAATGGTTGGGACAAAGATGACAAGCAAATTGGTAAATACCAAGATGGACACAGTAATAAAACTATGACGCCACCAGCTGAAATCCTTTGCTGGGCACAACAACTGAATGAGTGAACTCCGAATCTATTCAGGAAAGGAAAAAGAGAATTAGCAGAAATATGAATAAGCTAGTAGAAAAAATAAGCTTGTAGAACAAAATGAAGTCAATGATTATGAGGGAAACTGCAAATATTAACTACTTTTCTAATCTTTTTGCTCCCTCGGACACTTGAGCAGGTTTGCCATGTTTCTGACTATACAAAAATGCCTCACACAGTTTTGTTTTTTTTTAAAGTCTTCGTAAAGCAAAAAAACTTGGAAATATTTAACAGTTTAACTTAGGTATTTAAAAGGGAAAAAAGCCACACCAAAAAGCTCAAGTTCACATAAAAAGAGATTCATGATTATGTTACTGCGATACTTACTGGGAAAATCACCACAGGTACTGTCAGCGTAACAGCTATCAATACTGCCAAACGGACGATGAGAAGAATAATATCAGTACCCAAGACGGCAGAGTAAGTATGAAGCAGTTCTGGTTCAACATGTCCTATGAGGAAGATGAAACAAACTAGGGTCATGATATGTTTTCAAAAGAATAAATTTTGTCCATTAGATGCTCGAAATGACTTCAACAGGATCTGTGGACAAGTAACTGAGCAACATTTGGCCCAGAAGTTGGTAGCTACTCACAAAACAGGGCTGTAAGAGGCCAATAAGATTAATTTGGAATTATGTAGTTAATACAATTAAAAAAACATTAAGTGGCACATTTTCAAAGAGTCAAGCTTAGATTTAGCCACATGAATTCCATTAAAAACAACAGGAGCCAAGTGGCTAAATCTTAATGCTTGGCTTAAAGTACTTTATGGGGGGGGGGTGGTGAATGGTGGAAGGGTAGCTAAGCTGAGTTGGAAAAAGTCCCTTTAATTTAAAAGGGATTCTATTTGAGTGTTAGCAAATGGATAATACACTAAATTTGTAGGGTCTAAATTGCAGGATAAATTATATTATCCAAGAGGAAAAAACACAAACCTATTTTAGGCATGTACCTTCAAATATTACAAAAAAAGCATGTGAAAGAAGGATTAGATTTGTTCTATGTTCATGTGAAATGGGTTACAACTAGGTGTCCCCTCCCTAATTTTAGGGCAACATAACAAGAGTTTCTTAATAATCAGCTATCCAAAAATGGAATGAGCTGATTTGCTGGGTAATTAGCAGAGCAGGGGGGAATGCTCTATGACTAGCAGAGCAGGAGGGAGCTTACTGGAGACCTTCAGTACAATTCATGCATTATACAGGGAAATTAGGGATTAGATCAGACATCTCTAAGGTCTCTTCTGAGTGGGATTTTACTATTCTGTGGTAGATCCAGTAATGCAAGTTCTTAGTTTTAAATTTTATTTCTCTTTGGGGTGGGGGACTTTTGAACGCTGTATTCTTTGATGCTAGAGTGTAAATAAGGATTAATTTCATTGTTAACTAGTCAATGATTTTTTAATTGTAAACTGGACATTATTTACCGTAAAATGTCAAGTATCCAAAGATGGCGGCAAGCAGGTACATGAGAAACATGGCAAAAAAGGAAATCTTGGACACATTCATCATTCTTCTACGACTTCGGCTATTTAATTGGAAGGAAACATGCAGATAGATCTTTAGCAATAAAAATGCACAGTAGGTTACCTTTTCCCATTTTTCCACTTTTGCGTGTAACAAATCAGTATGAAACATATAAAATGCTTACCCCTTCAGCTCTTCATAAATAGGAAGAATGGCAGGATGGCAGACAAATGAAAATGTCAGAATTGGCACAGCATAGACAGTCTGAAAAGCAAACATAAGAGGACTGAACATAATGATGTGATTAGCTCATCAACAGCTACTGAGGAAATACAAAGCTTAATTTATTTTCTTATTCATTCACAAAACTCTAGAATTTCTTATCCTTCCAATTTGTTTACTATGGAGGTGACAGCCTAATTTTTCTAATTTCTAGTCTTACCCGTAATCCTCTGTATTTTTTTTTTAAATCTGTTTTTAAAAAAAAAAAAACAAAACCCAATGCTTTCTATAGAATTCTCAATAACTAATTAGTTCATCTAATCATTATTTAAACTATACAACCGTGTTTATTCTTCTGATCAATGTATTTCCAGTCAAAAGATTTCATTGCTCTCTTAACTCTACACTCAGGCTTTTAAAAAAAATTACAGAAAGTTACCTGTGAGTTGAAGATAAAGTACTGTGGTTCGCAGTAGTCATCACTAGTCATGTTAAAAGAGGTTTCTGGTGAAGATGTAAAAGTTGCTGTCAAGTTCATCACTGTACTATTCAGTGTCTCATTCATCAGTGCAGCTTCAAAAGGACAAGAAATTTCAAATTTCTTGCACATCACCTAACAATAAAATTATAAAGGTTTTATATTTTTGTTACTCTATATATGACAAAACATCATAAAACAGCCCCATCTGAAAAGTGATACCACATATGATGCAGCTCAAGAATAAAATTATACCTACCACAATCAGAAAGAACAGCATACACAATAAGGAAAAGCCACTTGTATATCCTAGATATCCTGTAAGGGCATGGAGAGGGAAATAAGCCATTAGAGGAGATGTGTTTCAGACAAAGGTATTTTCTGAGATAAAAGTATCTTTACTTTTGCTATTTGTGAAAAGACTAAGTACTAGAGTCACTAAAACATGGACATATTCAGTTAGTTTAGAAACTGGATCTGAAACCAAGAGTCTTAACAAGTGTAAACTTAGTTATGTGAGCAGTGTTTTCAAAATTAAGAGGCCTATTATAGTTTAAGAATTCTAAACTGCAAACAACCCAATTTCAAGATAAAAACTGATAGCTGGTTAGGACTAGGGAGCAGCATTTCTTACGAAATGTGCCAAGCAAATATTATTAAAACATTGAAGAGCAAAGCATTCCTAAAATTGACTGAAGCCTTCTCTTATACATCAACCAGTAGCACTAATCGTTCAAAGCCCCAGAACTGGTTTAATCTTGATCTTTAACATACTATGATCCCTAGGCAGATGCTAGGCTTTCCTGAGAATCCCTCACCACCTTCTCCAAGTGACAGGGCTGTTTCTAGGTGCCAGAAACAATTTATAACTAATGATTTTCCTAAGTGTTTTAAGTTAGGATTACTTACCTAGATTTCTCAGCAATGACAAAGGAAGAATAAGCACCAACGATACCAGCAAAACTAAATAGTCACCATTCAGGTACCACTCTCTGAATAAAAAGAAAACAATAACGTTCAAAACTGGTCACAGATGAAAATTTGGTTTCTCCTCAGGAAAAATATTCATCTGGCTCTTTTAAAACAAAATGCCTACCTCAATTTTGTGAACTTTAAAAAGAAAAAAGCTGAAGGACAATTTTGGAAAAGCCTGCTCTTTTAAGGCATTATGGGAAAGTTATTCTAGGGAAGAAAAAATAATTACTATACTTTGTACTAGAGGGCTATATTCACTTAGCTGAGAAACTGGGTCTGAAACTAAGAGGGTTAACAGTATAACTTTTGTCCTGCTGTTTATTCTGGGAGCACTGCCAACTAATTCATAACATAAAATGTTCCTTAAAGGCTCCATACTAACGCCACAAACAAAGCAGCACTGTTAAGCAAGTAACCTTATCTTCAAGCATTTTTACGGAAGATTATACACCAACTTTGTCATTACTTTGGCTTGCCATTTTTGAAGCTGGAAATAAATAATTTTATAAGACTTTCATTTACAAGAATCTTTCATTTGTTAACTAATAAACCCAAACATTTCAACAGAAAATATTTCCATACTCGGGGAAAATGTATACATGATCATGAAGCAAGAGCTCAAACTATTGAGACTTACTCTTAACTCAAACAGTAAATAAATTATAAAATTTTTCCTAAGCTTATATGAAAAATTTATATTAGATCTGTTTACTGTATACTATGGGTTGTCACATTTCCATTGGAGCGTCAGAAAATTCTTTCAATAATTTAATTTTTTCAACAACAACAACAAAAAAATACTCAGACTCAGCTTGTATTATCCTATATCCACCCAAGAATTTTATTTCTCTCTCTTGAGATGTTAGCATATCATAGAAAACTGTTATTTCAAGACTTAGGTTAACAACTCAAGTTTCTGAAAATTTACCATTTGCCTATCTTTTAAAACATTTAAATCTTAACAGAATATTAACATAGAATGTATTACTCAGAGAGTAAAAAAATTCTTCCAATGTGCACTTTAGATAACACAAGCAAAACAATTTTACTAGACGGGGCAGTCTTCCATAGCATAATCAGCACCTAAGAAGACTGCCATTCCTGATATTCCCATTTTTCACAACTTCAAATCTAGAGAACTGATTATGCAGCATATTACTTTGGACAATCAAAAACTTCAAACTTAAACATGGTGTTGGATTTAGTTTGTGTGCTAGAGTACATGTAATATGAAGTATTTATTAAAATAGAGTGTTAGGTCTAGCTTATATGACAACTATCATAAAAGAAAAAAGTTAAAGAGTCTAACAACTAGGGTGAATTTATTATCCATACAATTAAGTGGCTGATTAAAAGTTCTCAACTCATTTCAGTTCAGTCTAGTAGGGGGCTTTTCTGGACCAATTTCCTCATGGAAGTTAGATAGTAAATCATAAATGTTCATGTTATAGCCATCTTTGCTGAAATTCATCTATTCCAATAAAATAATGATGCCTAAACAGTAATGGCATTTTACCATGGAAATTAATACCAGTAATTACGTGATAACTTGTGGGCAAGCATTAAAATATATTTGGGCCCTAAAAATTGCACTTACGTTTGAATTTTCCATTATTGTTTTTAACCTGTTAAGCGTTATTAAAATCAGGGTCTGCACATGCATAGTCATTTTAATACCAGCCAAAAAAATTGAAGACTTGCAATAGGTAATAAGAGGAAATTTGTGAGTCAAAACAATAAAACTTAAAAGTTTCATCTGAGGTTCTTAGGAAGCAAAATGGAAAACCAGCCCCAATTCCTCTAATTTTACATACTACATTTTTAACTTAAAAAAATTCAAATCTCTATGTTGGTTTTCTTTTTAAGTCTATAATGGTTCTCTTATAAATAAGGAATCTTAACACCTACCCTTTACTATGTTCAATGCTCATTAATGCCTGGATCACCAATGGTAATTCGTATTTCACTATGAAGAGGTAGCTTGACATAGCTAGAGGAAAACAAAATTATACCATTATATATCTAGAATCTACTACATGGTAGAAATCATCAAATGGTGTCAATATTCAAATATCAAGGAAACGTGTGCTAGGCCATAAACTGGGGTGGGGGGAAGGAGGGAAGGAAAGCAAAGGACAGTTCTAGGGAGGAGGGAACACCAATTTCAGTTAAAACACAGCAAGATTAAATGACTTTCTAGAGCCCTCACCTCCAATGTTTTGCATTGTAATGGACCCAGAAGCTGCAAGTTTTCCAGCCATACCAAATGCTTTATGTCCTAACTGCTCATATAATAGAGACCCTGTAAATTTAAAGACAGTTATAAATCTGTATTTTAACAAAGAATAGCTATTAATTATCTTGAAAAAAATTAATAATTCTACTATACCTCCTTCATTAGCTGTCTTCAAAAGGAGATGAACAGAATACAGGGAAAATATTGACACAAATGTCAAAAGAATTCTGGTAAAAGAAAGACAGAGCACTCAGCTAATCAAAAAGTATGATAATATTTACATACTGTACAGAATTTGGGAAAACAAGTACAATTCTCTTATCCATGTATGTGAGTGATGCCTGCACACACACAACAATTACATACAAGAAGTAAGATACCCATTAATGGGAGATTTTTGCGGTCCTTAAGATAGACCTGGTTTTATGTTCTGTGCTAAACTTAATACTGTCCTTAAGAAGTATATATTCACTTTTTCCAGCAGTAACAATAAGTTTTATTTGTGCCTGAAACTCAAACTAAAATTTATCCAGGTAAAGACTGTCCATGATATTGCCATTTACCCAAATCCTTCCTCTTCCCCCTCACTTGATTGGGCAGGGGAAAAAAATGCTAAAGTAGGAGCTTTAACACTGAATTTGACAAAGAACTTTCCTGATGTCCCCTATTTCTTCCTTGAGAGCAAACACCAGGGAAAACAGTTTAGTCAAAACAGACTACTAAAGTAGGTATGATGGAAATCTGTTTCCTTTGGCTTATGCAATCCCAAAGAGCTGGTTATGAATCTATATTTTTCAAAATTGAGGGGAACCCACTCAATCTCATTGATTCAATCTATCTTTAGATGTTTTTGAAATTCTGTCATTCCTGAACCACTAAATAAAGAGATAAATTTTATAAGAGTACAAAATATAAGGTGATTTCCAAAATGTATCATCAGCATACCTAAAAATGTGTTTTCCAAATGGTTTTTATTTTCGGTCTTCATTTTGAAATGTAACCAATTTCACTGGCAATACAAATCATATTTTTATAGTCGCGAAGACTATACAAGAGTGCAGATTACTGAATTCGACTTTGAGCACTGTATTATGTATATACACACATACATACATACATCCAGCCACCAGCATATCCCTCCATACAGATAGACAAGAATAGGGATAGGAACACACATATATACCCCTTCTAAATACCACAAGAGATCAATATATAACAATGATGGCATCTAAAATAAATCAAAGCACCAACAACTGTATAGTTACAAATACAATGCCCTGAAAAGGGCAAAAAAGCATTTAGCAGGTGATCAACTTTATAAGGTTTGGGGCTTTTTTTTTTTCCTCCTCGATCCTCTCTATTTACAATACCTACCAGATGATCTTAAAATTTGGTATGCCCCTAATGAAATCAAGAGATTCTAGAGTTTAGGGCATTTTGAGTTTTAGGCCAGTGAAATTTTAACACAAAGCACAGCTCTGCAAAAGTTAATTTGTTCAAAACATATTTTCCAATCAAATAGAAAACACAAAAAGACAGTGTCAGAGTGTTTATGGTCAAACTACAAGGACACTTGTTTGAAACAATAAGACAAATACATATTGTAGAAGTAAAAAAAAACCAAGTCACTTGACTCCTCTGGGTTTTAGGCTACAGATCAATCTCTAGGGCTCCTTCCACCTCTAACATTCAGAAACAGCTGATTCCAATTGAGACAACCTTAAGATAAACTCAATTACACATTCACTATCCATTCTGACAAAATGTGGCAGTCCACAAACAATCAGAACAAATTCTATCATTTTGAAAAAAACTAGAATATTTCATTTAAACCAAACAAGTCTAGATGTGTAAACATGATCACATCCTGCCCATTAAAAGTAGTTCATTCTTAAAACATTTAAGCAGGGGTCCAAAATCTTCAAATCTATTTATGGTTAATAGATTTGACTTTTGACTAGAAAAAAATAAAAGGAATAAACAAACATAGCAACAACATAACAAAGTCCAAAGATGTATTAGATATTTTGGACTTATGCTTTCAATAACTAGAACGTACTCTAACTTAAAACCACCCTAATACAAGTACTGGGACATTATTATAATAAAAACGCTATTTTTGTTTTTTCAAAGGATCTGAACTTTTAAATGGAACCACAAAAAGTTTATTATGTTAATTATGCAGCATAACCGAGTATGCTAATTTTTCATAGATACTTACACAAAAAGGGCAATTCCAGTGTTAGCCATGGCATAAGAAAGCCCAAGGATTCCACTGCCCACAATAGCATTGCTCAGGTTAAATACTGACATACCAAACGAAGTCGTACCTGGATGCTGCCAATTCAAAGGAAAAATAGAAACCAAATTAAAAAGGAAAAATAGTATTAAAATTTTGAAATCTAAGTATAAAGCTATTTATTGTTTTTTACCCAAAATGACATATATTTTTCTATTGCTTCTAACTTACAAAGTCTGTTTCATACTTCTTCTTTCCCAAATTCGATTCAAGCAAAAAGTTTTGATTTTCAGGATCCATGTCCACATAATGGCTGTAAGAAAAATTATTTGAAATAAGATTGTTTTCTAACAACCAACCATACTAAATATGCCAGAACATTTTTTATTCAGCACAAAATTATGTAGA
Source organism: Vombatus ursinus (assembly GCF_900497805.2). Classification (NCBI taxonomy): domain Eukaryota; kingdom Metazoa; phylum Chordata; class Mammalia; order Diprotodontia; family Vombatidae; genus Vombatus; species Vombatus ursinus. The sequence goes on from NW_020953728.1 coordinate 2,586,407, forward strand.
TCATTCATGCAAACAGTTACTTTTAGGGGAAAATTAAAAAAAAATATTTCCTCTGTACTAAATTTCACTATGGGAAAGTGAATTCCCATATCCCCATAAGGAACTTCTTAAACACGAATCCCTGGAAAAGCTTTTTGAAAATAAAGAAAAATGTTGAAGTTCTCCTAACCTCTTCTTCATAGCAGCTTGTTTGGTGGGATATGAATAGGTGAAATCATTGCTGTTGGAACTGTAGCTACTGCTGTCTTCATCTGGAGAAATGTTAAACCTGCCCATTTCTGCTTTAGTCATGATAGGATGGAGGGGGAGGAGAGTGTAGAGGAACCTGTCTTAGTTTTGGACGAAGTCAGTGGACCCTTAAGTTCGGCTCCCTCTGTTTACGGAATCAACTCAAAGGTTCAGCTCAGCTCCTTTTGTCCTTTGCGGCTGGGTGCAGCGCACACTCGCCCGGGCTGGGGAAGGTAAGAGGGAAACGTCAATACTGCAGTGGTCTCCTAGGCTGGGTCACGTGGCAAGCTGCTGCTGCTGCTGCAGCCGCCGCCGCCGCTGCCGGGGAAGCTCATCAGGGCTGATTCATCCTCAGCCAGAGGAGTGGAAAAGTACCAGAAGAGAGAGGGGCGGGGGGAGCTCGAGGAGGGAGAGGAAAAGTACAAGACACACTCTATGGAGGAGAACAAAGATAATCTCCCACCACTACACACTAATGGGATTCACCCTCAAAAAAGGCAATACCCTCATGCTCATGCGGAATTTTATAATTACATCAACCCAAACTGGATCAGCCCAAAAAATACTCTTGGGTTTTTGAGGTTTTTTTCCCCCCATTTTCTCCCTCGGACATCGATATAGAAGGGGTGTGTGAGACACACACTTCATACTGTCTTAGGTGTCTGCAATTCTGGTGGCCTCTAATCGTCTACTTTATGATGTTCCAACCCTCCCCCCACCCCCACCCCACGTACTTTGCTGGGAACAGCTAAGACTGTAGTATAATCTATGGCAATATAATTTACTTTTTAAAAAATCAACTAAAGTTCCCATTCCTTTTTTTAATAATGAAAAAATGCTCAACCAAACAATAAAATAACTCCTAAGCTACACAGGCAGTAAAGGACCCGTCTGTTTACACATTTACAGGGACAGGGTTCAAATACAACAGCTTCCCCGCCAGGCCCTTTCTCCGCCAGGAAACTGATGCAATATCGATCGTCGATTGTCACACATCCTCCGACCTGCATTTCCTATCGCTAGCCCAAAACTCTATTCCCCACTCCCCACAGAACCTGGGGCCCCAGGATTTAAAATGATAAATGCAAATTAGTCACAAGACCGTAACAGAGGGATCGCCAGCTTCGGGGCTCCCCTCCCCCTCCCTTAAAAAGATGCAGCAGCAGCGGCGGCGGCCCCAGCCCCCCCGCTTCCCCCCCCCCCCCCCCAGCACCCAAAGGCTCGCGAGCCTCGGGCTGCCGGCCTTCCGCGGCGACCAACGCCCGCCGGCCGGCCAGGAAGAGGCCCAACAATGACCGCTGGCAGGCGGACGCCAAAGGCGAGCCTCCCCAGGCTTCCCCCGACCCTCCGCTCACGCCCTTCCCCCCCCAATTCTGCCCCCTTCACAGATGATTCCGCTCGGGGTTATTACCTTAGATGATTTCGGGGGTTCTTTTCTCTGGTTCCAAATCTCACCAAAATGGTTTCGCCAATTAATTCTCAGTGAAACCCCAAACAGTAAAACAAAGAACTACAAAACGGCCCAAAACAAGAATCGAGCGGAAAAAAAAAATCCTGAGTCCCCACTCAAATCCCGAGCGGTCCAGAAGGAAAATGGAGCGTAGGTAGGTGTTGGCGGGGCTGGGCGGACGCGTGGTGGACGGCGCGGCCGAGGTGGACTCCCCCGTGACACGAACAAGCACGGAAACAGCGTCGCGCGACTCTGAAGAATTTCTCCGGGCTCCGGGTTATAGACTCGAAAGTAAGAGACTACGTCAGCGGGAGGGAGGAGACAGCCCGCCGAGAGCTCTCTCCTTTGTGTATCAACACCACCTGAGCTCCGCCCCCCGCTCCACCCACCCCTCGTCTCCCCCCCTCACCCGCCCGGCCCAATGGCCTGCCCGACCCCCACAACCCACTGCCTCCTTCGGGCACCCTCCTGTCCTCCTTCCCTCTGGGTCGGCCAGCCCTTTCATTCCCTTACCTTTTCTCCGTATTTCATCCGTTCATTCTTGTGATAGGGACTCCACCAGCTTCCTCCGCAGAATCAAATATTACCCCCAAACACTTCTCGTTGATCGTCGTTTAAGACCGAAATTCAGTTGCTCTCTATATTGTTCTCCAGATCCCCTTTCTTACAAGTCTCTAGCAGCAGCTTTCCAATACCTCCTAACCTGTTATTTACTTGACCAACAAATTAGAAACCTGGACAAGGTGTCTTGTGGGCTTCTCATTCCTGTCTCAGAAGTATTGCATCATACTTTTGTTTGTTCACTTATCACCTCTTTCCCCACCCTTTTCCTCCTTTCCTTCCATTTAAAGAGGTTTTCTTTTTTGTTTTTTTACTTGGTTTGTTTGAATGTTAGACTGGGATGTTTTCCTTCCTTCCTAATCAGCTCTATGTGACCCCCTTTTCTTTATAATGTTCCTACTAAGGTACGACCCCCCCACAGACATTTTGGAACAGGAAGGTCAAGATTCTCAAGGTCGAAAGATAGTAAAACCACTTAGATCTGGCAGTTGCTCTTTCTCTTTGAACCTTGGAAGCTAGGTAGAACACACAAAGGTGGGTATGAAAAGATTTTTTTTTCTTTTAATGTCTTCCTGAGGAGATATGTGTAACTTTCTATTTTGGTAGCTCATAGGAGTATTAATCCTTTGTAGTCTTCCAAAGCTTTCTCTTTTGCAGTAGGATGTGGAAGTAGGGGAAGGACATCAGAAGTTAGTAAGATTTTCCCTTTCTGTTAGTATTTTTGCCTGACTCCAACATTTAGCAACTACCAGATCAGTCTCCTTATGGCCTCCCACAAACCCTATGCTCCTTTCCTGCTTCAGAACTTTTGTTCATGCCAGAGAGTAAGTTTTTTCTCCACTTTGGACACAAATTCGGAAGGTTTTTGTTTCAAATTCTGCTTAAGATTAGGGCCTCAACTTTCTAATCTGTAAAATGGGAATAACGGATTTGTTCTAGGAAAGTACTTTGTAAATGTAGTCGATATGTGCTTTAAGGATCCATATTTCAGTTCCCATCTTCACAGATGAGTCTTAGGTCTTAGAGCAGGGCTACCTCTCTCCCCCTTAGGTTCAATGGCTACTCTTGACTCTATGGTTATTCTCTAATGTCATCAACTTTATCCCCCACTGGTGCAGTCCCCCCAAGATTATCATTTGAGAATCATTTTAGTCAGCTGGCCTCATTTAAGTAGCTTTTAGAAAAGGGTATTTACTTTTAGAAAGGGGTGGTTCAGTAAGAATAATTGTTATAAAATATTTCCACCCCAGAAGTCTGTAATACACTTTCCTACAAGCATATAAAGAATCTGGGAGAAAGTGGGCTCAGTCAGAGAGTATTTATGGTAAAGGGATAACTCATAGCTACTGGTTGCTGGAAGTCCTCTTTCATTCCTAGGGAGCTCAAGAAATTTCCTTTAAGCATGATGTAGCTTCTTCATTGGGCTCCTTGTGGAACCAAAGCACACTGCCATCAGATGTTTCAGGGTTGCCACTAGAACACTGATGGGGCAGTGGGAAGCCCAACATCCTTGGGACCCTTCAAAGTTCAAAAAGTCCCGGCACTGGGGGAAGGGGTTTGAAGAGACCTAGGTGGAGGCTTCTCCTCACCCAGGCAGTTCCTTCTCAGAACTGTTTGCTGAAATGCTATCTCTCCAGGCTCAGCTCTCTCTTAGAACTTCCAGATTCCAGCTATTCTGATGCTTCATCAAATCCTTCAGCAAATTAGAACACACTTTTCAGTCATTTCGATTCATCCAGTAGGTCCCAAAGACTTTTCACACGGGTTTATCCCATGATTGAGATTCACTAATTGATTAAGCATCTTATCACTTACATTGAATGGGGTGGGGTTTCTTGTTTGATTTACTCATTCACCTTACCTTTATACAAATATGAAAGTGCTATTTAAATGTGAATCATTATTACAACTTAATCCAGTACTTTATTATATATGGTCTTGATTTCTCGTTATTTCATATAAGTCTTCTGCTAAAATCTCCTAATACCTCACTATGTTATGGAGGTGACATTAGGAAAAGCACTCTGGGCTGAAAGCATTTGTGGAAAAAGTGATGGAGATCTGGTTTCAAATCCCAGCTCTTACTACTTACATCACTGTGTGACAAAAAAGTCGCTATATGACTTTGGGCAAGTCATTTAACTTCCTTTGGCCTTAGTTTTCTCATTTGTAAAATGCTGGGATTGGTCCTTAAAGATCATTTCCCACTAAAATCTTATGCTATGGTATGCCTTAAGCATGATGAAGCTTCACAAATGTTGGCTATTTTGTTTTGACATCCTTTTGGATTCCATTACAACACATCTTAGAGTCAGGAATCATTTGAATACATCCAGAAGTTGTATAGCTTTGCCCTTTTGTCTTTCAAGATCATGAACGCACATAAGTTGGGCTGGGAGTTGAGGAACTTTACCTTGACAATCTGATTCATAATTTTAACAGGGTCATTTTGAGGTGCAACTACTTATTCAGGTATCCTAATATTGAGTTCTAGAGTATCTGACTCTAGTTGACTTTGTGCTAGAGTGTATGGACAGTGTATAATCACCTAATTTCTAGCAAACTTAACCAATGAGTACCAAAGTATATCTGGTCAGAAGCACTACAGCTTTATCTAATTTCTGAGCAAACTCAAGATAAAGATTATTCACCTCTAATGTCCTAGCAAAAAAAAAAAAATAAATGTATTCCCAAAAATAAAGGCCAGGCTTAATAAATGTGTTCTGATTTTGAAGGAATAAGTTATCAAGGAAAATTCTCAAGCTTTTTTTTAAAATAACCTATGCACTTTTCTTCATTTTTCTTGGATAGTGGTAATACAGTTTTGTCTGATGAAGAAGTGTAAGATATTTCCCAATGCTGGAACTAACTGTTGTTTTCCATTTTGTGTGAACAGCTATTCTTTAGGATGACTCTTAAAATTATGTCTAATTCCCATTTGGCTCAATACACTTGGCCTAATACGTAGAGTATTTTCTCAGTGTACATTAAACTGATAGGGCTCCAGTATTTATGTACCTATAAGTCTGAAGGTTTGTGATCTACCACTGTTTCTGGTGGCCCAGCCACACTTCACTTTACTTCCCTGAATACAGCCTTATTCTGATTACTGCCTTGCCTTTATTACATATCCTCTTCTACCTCCTCCCTACCACATCTAGTTTTTGTTCAGTCATGTCTAACTCTTTGTGACTTCATTTGAGGTTTTCTTGGCAAAGATTCTAGAGTGGTTTGACATTTCCTTCTCCAGCTCATTTTATGAATGAGGAAACTGAGGCAAACAGGATTAAGTGACTTACCCAGGGAAATACAGTTAGTGTCTAAGGCCAGATTTGAACTTAGGAAGATTAGTCTTCCTGACTTCAGGGGCCATTACTGTATTCACTGGGCCACCTAGCTGCTCCCTACCAGATCTAAAACCAAGATCAAATATATTCTGCCATTGCTCCTAGAAGGAATATGTCAATCTATTTCCCCATGGCTCCAGGGATGTTTATCCCTGGAACCAAAGTGTCTCTTTCTGGTCACAACTCTCATATTTGTACTGTCTCCCTCATTAGACTATAAATTCCTTAGGGGAAGGAACTATCTATTCTTCTGTTGTATCCATAGCAGTGAGCACCATGCTTAGTACACAGAAAAGGCTTCATAAAATTATTTTCATTCACCCATTCTTTCATTTCATTCATATGGAAACAAACATCAGGCTAGGTGTCAGGTGCTATAGTTTCTAGAGATGTTCTATTCCAGATAGCTATATGCCCTGAGATTCTTAAACCATTTGTGTCTCAATCTTCTAATATACAAAAATGGGGTTGATAATGTCTGTCCTCTCCAACTAAGGGTACTTATTTTTAGTTGAAAAAATTTGGTAAAACCAAAGAGACAACAGGTTTCCAAGAGCTAGGAAAAAAAAAGCCTCAGCACTAGGGTAAAAAGGGCTTTACAATCTCTATAGAGAGACCCATCCCAATTCGAGAATAGTCACTTCACAGGACACACTATATTTAGTTCTTCAGGGTTCCAAATAGCTAGAAACAAACATAATGCAAAAATAATAGGCCAATATATTGCCATATAAATTGACAAAAAAGCATGTATCACAAGTCTAAGATGTAAATTCAAATTCAATGCGCTTATTTTAAAACTTAAAATTAATCCATAAATCTTCATCCTGCTGTTTCTGCAGGATCCCCAGTAACCCAGCCAGCCAGTCACTATGGACATATGAAGGTCAAATATTCTGTATCTCTATCTGCCAAAGTAAGGACTGAATCTTAGGCTAGCCCTCCAAGCCATAAGATTCTCTACATCCTTTTGGAATAAAGTAATAAAAAAAAAGATTTTCTAATAGGAGTAAGTATAGGATACAGAGGTGGACAAAAACGGAGTCACAGGAGACAAGTAATCAATTAAAGTGAGGTGGATTACATAAAAGCATTTTTAAAATTTAAAAGAGGTGATATAAATTCAATCAATATTCAACTAACATTTATTAAAAACCTACTTTGCACAAATTTATGGCCTCTAGACCTAGATAATAGGGTGTCTGAAGTCTTAGAGATGTTGCACTAAGACATTTGGGGCACCTTGTGTAATTGATCTGATCTGCCTGCTTTTTCCAAATTTATTTTCTTTAGTGCCATTTTAAATTCCTGTGTAAGTGCCTCAGGGATAGTAATGTTCAAGTCTAAGTGTGGTGGTTCCCCTGTCTTTGATGGAGAAAATAGCTTGTTGTAATAACCTTTGCAAATCTTTTTCCATTTCTCTGTTTTCATTCTTGAATGCCCTTGGGATGATTTTGCTTAATTGTATAGCCTGCCAAGCCTTCTTTAGAATGGGTTGACTCTGCTCTCTGCTGCTTCCCTCTGCTTTATGAGATTATACTGCTCATAATATTTATCATTCTTCTTCAGAAGACTTTTCAGATGAGTTTGTATTCTAATCCAGTGCTACCTTTGGCAGCCATCTCTCTCTGTTTGGCAAGGAGGTAAAATGTTTGCTAAGTTGTTTTCTGGAGTCTTCTGGCCTCCTTTTTGTAGCAATTAATTTATATGGCTTTAACATATGGAGGGAATGATTATAGTAGGTGTCAATGTCATTATAAATTTCCCATTTTTGATTTTCATTATGGATAGGGATAAGGACTGTATCTGTAATTTCACTGGCATAGAAAATTCTCACATAATGAAATTGCTTCTACTTCTGCAGGCTAGCATTCTCTGCAGTTTATGGTCTTAAAGAGCTACCTACAATAGCAACAGATTAAAGGCCTTGACCAAGATCACAAAGTGTGTTAGATGGAACTTGAACCTAGCATTCTATCCACTGTGCAACACTACCTCTCAGTTGTTTAATTTAGAGTTAAATCTACTTAATTGTATACCATATCTTCTTCTCATTACTATTCTTTCTTCTTCTTATAAGTTCTGAATTTAGCTCTGATACTGACTCAGCAATAGCTCCTGTATTTATAATAGGTCTTATCCCAGTTGTTACAATGCAGTTAATTTCATTTTTTGTGATGTTAATTGGTTATCTATACTTTCCCAATTTTGGATTTATCTGTATTTATAAATGTTAATTTTATTCTTTATAAGCTAATCTTCTCTATTAAAGAATAAATTAAAGTCAACAAATCAGTCAACAATCATTTAATAAGCACTTACGAGGTTCTAGGCTGTATGATAGGCAAGGATTGAAGAGGGTAGTACATTGTGGGAAAGAATGCTAGAAAGGTTTGTGTTTAGATCCTGGCTTTGCCCACTGTGTGATGGTGAGCAAGTCAGATAATTTATTTCAGCCTTAGTTTCCACATCTGTAGGATGGCGATAATACCTTCACTACCTACCTCACAGATTTGCCAAGAAAGTGCCGTATAAAGTGTCAGGTAATGTTTTTCCTGTAACTTACAGACCAAGAACAAAACTAGCTATTCCATAAGTACCAAATAAGTATTTATTGAATGTTGCCCAGTTGAGCTACCCTTTTGTTTTGATGTTCTCTAGTTGCTGTATAAGGTGTAAAGTCCTCATTGTCACACTAATGAAAAATAGGGATACTATGTCTGGTTTTCTTGCTTTGGATTGTCTGGCTTGTCATAAAGGAAGCCTTTGCAGTTCTATGCCTTGTCTTGCTTTTCTTTGACAGTGAAATTCTTGAAGTCTGTTTTTTTTTTTTTATCCAAAAAATAAATAATGTAAAACAGCAATCAGTGGTATTCTTAAGATCAGTTTTTTTTTATTGTATACTAAGGCAAAAATTTTATTGCTATAAAAACATTTCTTTAGCTTCTAAAGATTGACAATGTTTCTTCACAACAAACCTGTGAGATTCGTAGTTAAAGTTGCATTATCCTCAATTTACATATGATGAAATCAAGGTACACAAAAGCCAAGTGAATTTTCCATGGCCACATAGCTGGCATGTTAGAGCTAGGATTCATACTCAGGTATTTTTGACTCAAAGACCAGTCTGCAGTCCAATATAACATGTTGCCTCTGAGATTATAAGATTTAGATTTGGAATAAACTTTAGAGATTATCTAGTCCAATTCCTTCTAAGTAAATTTATTCATTTCTCATCAAGCTGCACCCTGAACCTCTCCATTATGTCCCAGAAACCTCTTCATCCTGGAAGATCATTTTTGTCCTAAAATTTTCACCTCAGAAGAACATTCCTCCCAGAGGCTTCTCCTTCTGATTTGATGACTCCTCGAAGAAGCTCCATTTAAGAAGAGTACTGGCCAACCATCTCTTCATTTCTCCAGAGGCTGCTCTTGGGACCTCTCCATTGGCCTAACCCTCTCAAGGTACCTTGTTCTTTCCCCATACCCCCTCCCACTTTCATCTTCCTTTTATATGTAGCCATCGACCATTAGAATGTCAGTTCCTTAAGGGTACTTAAGCCTTCCCTTTTGTCCTATTTGTACACTTAGCACAGCGTCTGACACATAGTAAGCACTTAGCGAATGCTTGTTGACTATAATTTTTTTTAAAATGTAGCTATTATTAAACAACTTTCTTGGTGGTTTGTGAGCCCCAAACATTTAAATATAATGTTAATTTATCTACTGAAGTTGACACCCTAAGCAGCACAAATATTTTAAGTGACATAGAAAAAATTAAATGACATAAAATGCTGTACTCTTCCTCTCGGTTTTTTGGGCACCAATGCACCACTTGGGCTATCCATCTATTATCCCTTGCTCTTGTTTTCATGATTGACCCACCTAATTTTTCCAACACACATTTCCTGGATTGATATTTTCTCTTCTAATCATAAGATCACAGATTTAGAGCTAGAAAGGATTTAGGGGCTATCTAGTCCAACCTCCTCATTTAATGGATGAAAGAGAGGTCTATTAATAAATAGCAGAGCTAAGATTTGAATCCAGGCCCTCTGTTTCTAAATCTAGCCTTCTTTTCTATTGTCCTACTTTGCTTCACATTTTGTTTAAGTCACCTTCGGTAATATGTTGAAGCCTATATGTCTCTGTTTTGGTCACCCACAGTTTAATACTTCAGAAATTGTGGTACTAAAGATTCATATTTCCTACAGCATCACTGGAAAAACATTGTGTGAACACAGTAAATCAATCATGTATTAATTACCTACTGGGGACCAGGGATTGTGTTAGGTCCTGGAGATAGAAAGAAAAAAGGAAAATTGTCTCTGCCCTCCAGGTATTTGCATTCTAACGTGGGAAACAATGTGTACACTTACAGGTTCGTGGTTATTATTATTGTTCATCCTTTGTTCTCCAAAGAGGACCAATGACATCACAAAGGTGATGTCTTGATTTGTGAGTGGAATGGATTTAAGTGAGGCAGAACTGTGCAGTCATCAGTCTCACTCTAGAGTCATATGAATCCAGTGGAAAGACATAAGTCAAGATGACTGGTGATGGCCTAGGATCCAGTGGAAAAGGGGCAGGTAGGTAGCTCAATGGATACAGCACCGGCCCTGGAGGACCTGAGTTCAAATCTGGCCTTGGACAGTTACTAGCTATGTGACCTAGAGCAAGTCATTTAATTCCTGTTGCCTCCAAACAAAACAAAACAAAAAGGATGCAGTGAAAGACCCTGGCCTTTTTAAGCTAAGGTCTTTCCCAGGTCTCAGTTTGTCTGAGGCAACACCCATTCAGTGATTAGAGGTTGGTAAGAACTGATTCAAAAGCTGGCCTAGTTTGTCATCACGAAAGAATCGGCCTGGAAGGGGAAGACCTTCAGAATTTCTGGCCAGAACAGAAAATAATTGTTGTTTACACTTACGCTAAGCCATCAAAACCCAAACAATAAACAAGAGGTTTGGGCTGGACCTACTATTGGCCAATCAATGAAAGCCAGAGTGATTTGGGTTTAAAGGCATAGTTGGAACCAGGAGGGACCTTATGCAAAAAGTGGTGCTTGAGCTGAGTCTTAAAAGGAGCTAGATGAGGGAGAGCATTCCTATTATAGGGGTAGCCTATGCAAAGGCACAGAGATGGGAAATGGGAGTATTATGTACTAGGGACAGCAAATAAAACACTATGGCTGAACTCTAGAATGTATGGTGAGGAATAATGTGTAAAAAGACTGGAAAAGTAGAACGAGACAAGTTTGTAAACAGCTTTAAATGCTAGATAGAAGAGTTTCTATCTGATCCTAATAGTCATAAGGAACCACTGGAGTTTGCTGAATTAGGGGGATGACGTGGTTAGACCTATGCTTCAGGAAAAATCACTTTGGCAATGTGTGTTGAAGAGATTGGAGTGGGGAGAAACTTGAGATAGGAAGACCAATTAGGAGGCTATTAAAATAGTCCAAGTGAGTGGTAATGACAGCCTGAACTATAATGGTGGCTGTGTGGAGAGAATTGACTGTGAGAGATATTACGGAGGTAGAAATGACAATATTTGGCAACCAACTGTCTGGACATATTGGACTGAGTGAGATTGAGGAGTTAAGGATAACAACTGAGGCTGTGAACCTGGGTGACTAGAGTAGAGGGCCCAGGACAGAGTCGAGGAGCAGTCAAGCAGGTATAAGGAAAGCTAAGATAGATCAGTGTTACAAAAACACACAGAGGGGGGCAGCTAGGTGGCACAGTGGATAGAGCACTGGCCCTGGAGTCAGGAGGACCTGAGTTCAAATGCCTCAGACACATAACACTCACTAGCTGTGTGACTCTGGGCAAGTCACTTAACCCCAATCGCCTCACAAAAAACAAAAACAAACGAACCCAAAAAAAGCACACACAGACAAAGGAATATCCAAGAGGAGATGGTAGTCAGCAGTTTGCAATTTAATATGTAAAAATGTAAGTTCTATCACAGAATAGCTTGGGATCATTGAAAATGCAGCAAACTTACCAAATCCAATCTATCTTGCTCCTTCTCTTATTCAATACTGGGTCCAGAACTGGGAGAACCTAGATGGGAAATGGATAGGATGAGAATATTAGAAGTGTTATATTGCATCCCTGGAGAAATTACTCATGTAGATGGATATACTGAAATATTAAAATATAAATGTCAATTTTATACTGTTAATAAAAAGTGTTTATCTTTCTCTGTTTGTGTGTGTCAATTGTGTTTGTAATGCACATAGGCAACACTTATTCCATGATCTTATTTTTGACTTAACAGAAATTAATACGGATGTATTAAATGAACATACACATACATATGAATACATTTGATGCTGATATATTCTCTTTATTTAGAAATCAGATGCAGATGATATTTAAGAAACTGCAAGAAGCATTTTGGATGTTATATTTCAATCTTAGGCACTAACTTTGTATTACCAGCTGTTTTTTCAAGGTTAATGGATTTTGTATAAACGCTTGATTCATTTGAGGGGCATTTAATGAGTTCCTTTATTTCAATAAAATAATTTATTTGCCCATTCATTATCTATGCCTGAGAGATACATTTACTAACTTTTGTAGTTTCTTGCACTGGTTCTTCATCATACTATGAAATCTGAATTTTCTGTATTGAAATCTGAGCATTTTTAGTTTTTTCTCAGTGGAGAGACAGCCTGTTGTAGTAGAAAGAATGATGGACCTGGATCCAAATCCTGCTTCTGATACTTAGTAACTCTGTGACCATGGGCAAGTCACTCAACCTCTCTGAGCCTCAATTTTCTCATTCACAAAATGGGCATTAAAAACTCTTATTGAGTACCAACTCACTGGGTTGTTGTAAGGCTAAAATGAATAATGTACATAAAAAAGTATTTATGATTACTAGGGTATTTCTGGGGTTATGATCATAGGATTTAGAGCTGGAAGGGACCTTTTGTCTTGTTCAGACATGTCTAACTCTTCCTGACCCCTTGTGGGTTTTCTTGGCAAGAATACTGATGTGGTTTACCATTTCCTTCTCCAGCTCATTTTAGAGATGAGAAAAACTGAGGCAAACAGTGTGAACTGACTTGCCCACGGTCACAGAGTTAGTAAATATCTGAGGTTGGATATGAACTCGGGAAGATGAGTCTTCCTGACTTCAGGGGCCAGCACTCTATTTACCTACCTAGCTGCCCTGAAGGAACCTTACAGAGTCTAATAAAAAGATCATCCTTTTATTTTCAGAAGCTGAGAAAGACTGCATTGTTGTGAGAATTCATTCACTCCGTTCAAGAAACATTTAGGTACCTATCATGTGTAATGACGTACAGGATACAAAGCTACAGAAATGCTTTCTCTCTGGTCTTGCTAGCTATCTTGCTGCCTACATCAGAGGATGTGTCCTGTAGGTCTTAACTCTTTCAGGTCCAGAACTCCTACTTTGACCCCAGTTCCCTCCTACATGCCTCATGTGGCTTGCTATATTTTGGCTAGCTCCAGCCACGTTTCATTTTTATCCCCAGCAGTCTTCTTGTCAGCTGCCTTGCATACCCTCCATCTTATCCTTTTCCAGTGCTGGAACTTTAATCAAATCAGTACTGCTATTCCTACTGGAAAGAGTGTCATCCTACTCCCTTATGGCTTTATTCACTCTCCTTGTGACTTTCCAAAACAAAACATCCCCCTGGTCACCACCCCTATACGTGTGTGTGTGTGTGTGTGTGTGTGTGTGTGTGTGTGCTCTCTCTCTGATAGAATATAAGCTCCTAAATGACAAAGATTGATTTGTTTGTGCATTTATATACTGAGCACAGTAGTAAGCACTTAATATGTTTATTTATTTGTTACATCAAGGAACTTAAAAGTCTAGTGTGACAGGTGTTTGAGAACTTGGAATTTGTAGTTCACTAGGACATCAGTCCCCATTTAGGACTGAAAGGCAACTTGGAACTGTCAGATATCTTCAAGCAGAAAGGCAAAAATGAGTTATACCCAGAGATCTTAGACAAAACTGGGTTCCTACTCTGACTGGAAACAAGATCTAGTAACTACTGATATACTCTCTTGGGAGAATATGATAGTTAAGTATATGATGTAAAGTGGGATTGCTAAATTTGCATTTTGGATTTTTACCTCAATTTTGCACTGCCTAAACAAACTCCCCCCAGGTCCATGCCATCTTGCAGGTCAAATCAGGATTTGGTCTCATCCTCCTGAGGGTAGTCACTTTACTGGAGAACCTGGGGCCTCCTCTTTAAGAGCCAGTCATTGATGACTAAGGGACCCAGGATGTCCAGGCTCTTGAACTCACAAGGTTGCCTTCTTGGCTAGCACTGAAGATCCTTAGAAACAAAGCAGAAAAAAGGGGGGCACCCAAGGCCCAGGCTCAACTGTTCTTGTTAAGGCCCCTTGCTCTAGCTGCCACATGCTTGAAATTTCCATTTCTGCCAAGGTAGGAGAAAGAGCACTAGTTACCTCCTCCACCCCTCATGGGAAAGGGTGGGGTGGGAGAGAAAACTACTTGCCACATATTGAGTAGAAGGAAAAGGCTGAGGGTGGATCATTCCCTTTTTAAGGTGCACTGAGTCACCTCTTCCTGCTTCAAGGCCAACATAGAGATGATTTCTTAAAATGCAGTCTTCCAGTGCTGAGCCACAGAAGTCTTCAGAAGTTGCTAGGGGAGCACTACAGGCCCATCTTTGAAAGCTCCCTGGGATACAACCCCTGCTACACTTGCTTTGTCAGTTTTCCCTCTCAAGACAAATAAGAAATTATTTCACCTCTTTTTTAAGTAGTTCTTGAAAGTGCAAGGAGGTCTTTATTATTTCATGATGTTACATACAGTATAAATTCCTTCCCTCTCTGCTCCAGGACTTTTTTCTTATTATCCCTTTGCAAAGAAACTGGGCATCAGACCAATTCTTATAATTGTCAGGAATTCAGATTATTAAGTAGCTTCTGATGCAGGCTAAGAACTAATTTTTGATTTCTCTTCTAAGGGGGAAAGAATAGAAGAAGAGCTAAATATCTGCATCAGAGATCCCCATGTTTGTCACTATGTACTATATGCTGAACACTCAAAAACAACTTATAAGAAAACAAAAAGGAGTATGTTTCATACTTCTCATGCCATAGAACAAATAGCAGTAAGACAGGAACTAGAAAAACTTACCTTATTCGTATCACAAAAATGTTGCCATTATAACTTGTTTTTGTGAGATCCTGGAGCAAAAATTCATTTTAAAGTCATTTTGTTGTTCTTACTACAGTATTGAAAAGTCATTTTATTTTGAGATGTTCTGATAAAAAGTGTGCTTTTCTTCCTCACCTCATTAAATTTTTTTTCTCAAATGCTCCTACCACCTTCTTCCTTTTAAAAACAAGATTCACTTTCTTAGAAAAGAAGCCATAACATGATTTCATTGTTTTGTTCCTCATTTTCAGTGGCTCCTTACTATTTACTTTATACTGACAGTCAGGTACTACCACAATCTGCCCCTCACTTACCTTTTTTAGCTTTATCTCCAACTAAACTTCTAAAGAACACTACAGCCAATCTGTAATTTCTCTTAACATGCATTATGTTTCCCCACCCCCATAACTTTCCCAACTCTTTTCTCCCACCAGGGAAGATTGATATGGTATGTCACGGTTTACCTTTTCATTTGTTAAAAGAGAAATGACAGCAGTACCATGACACCCTTCTCCCCACCCCCCCTTTGCTTTTCTCAAAGCTGAGCCTATTCCACAAAAAAATTACATTTTTGGCGTTGCTAGTCATTTCTGGATCTTTCTTTGCCTAAGGCCAGAAACCAGGAGTAGTTTTATTATCATTAACATACCTGCAATTCTTGTTCCCTAAAAGGAAGTCATGTATAAATATGGTTTGGATCTGAGATTCTTACTCAGGTAAAACTCCCACTGCTTTGGCTGAAGTCACTGGGACTTTTTCCAAAGTTAGACTGCCGCATCCCAGCCCAAGTGAACTCCAGGTGGTGTTCCAAGAACTTTGTTGTCCACTCTTTGCAGTGACACCCTGGGAAGTTTGTTTAACCTCCCTGAAAAATCTATTAGTTTTTGTTTTGTTTTGAATTGAGTTTGCATAAAACACAAATGGCTATCTCATACATTTAATAATTTAATATGTGTGGGTCTCTTGTGGTGTCTGGACAAAAATGTTGCTGTCACAGGGAGTTCTTGTAAACAGAAAAATAAATTGAGATAAAGATTATAATTAAAGGGTAGGAGAAAAAGCTCCATTGTTTTCCTATTTGAGACCTGAGTTTATTGGTATAGAAAATTTCCTGTGGGGAAAGGTTATTCAGTCCTAAAGGCGGATCTGCAACTGCTCTGCAATTTTGTTAGTTATCTGGGACCCTGAAAGGTTAATTAATTTGCACGATAGTATCAAACTAACAGAATTGCAGTGACATATGTATTAAAAGCAAATCAGAAACAACTGCATTTTGGATCCCCTTTTCGGTTTCTCACTGCGTCCCCCTCCCCCAGGATCAGTTAAGAGACCAGGGCACTCCAAAGTGCCCCATGCGGATCCCCAGCGGTCACTTGCTTGGCCAGAGGCAGGCCTCATCGCTCCGCCAGCCGCAGGGAACGTACGAACCGTTCAAAGACGGCGAGGGCTGCCTGGCCCAGGGGCCCCAGAGTCCCGGGCTCCAAGCAGGATGGGGCGGGGCGAGAACGACGAGCGGGGCAGGGGCCGAAGGGCTGGGACGTTTGAAGAGTGGGTGGGGCCTGCGGGTGGCTGGCCAAGGCCTTCGGAAAATTTCCACTCCCGGTGGCGCTCCCAGCTGCAGGCCCTCCCTTTCTCTCGCTTTCCGCGCGTTCATGTGACCCGTGACTCAGTCGGCACCGCCTTACTGCGTCTAACGGCGGGCTAAGGGAGGGGAAGCGAGCGCGCGCAGAGCCAGCGCTTGAAATGGGAGGCAGGCTGGGGCCGTTTGCCGCAGCCGCCGCACGCCCGCAGCGGGCCGCTCGTGGCGCCTGCTCTGAGAGAGGCCGCCGAGGCCTCTGCTGCCATGCGCGCCCGCGCCTGCCGGAAGAGAGCACGTGATGGGGAAGCCTTAGAGGGCCCTGCAAGGTCAGGAGGAGATTGTCGGCGGCGAGGGTATTGAGGCCTCGTAGCCTGAGATGCCAATTCAGGACGGAGGCCATTGAGCCAGAGGACCTCAGCGGCGACCTGCCAGGGATGTCACGCTGGAGTCGTTTCAGCTCTGGAAACAACCAGGCGCCCGCAGTATCCGTGTTGGGCCGGGCTTGCCGCCGGGGCAGGGTGGAGCTTTGGCAGGAATTCTGCTGCACTGGGGGCGGCCGGACATTCTCCTCCGGGTGATTCATTGTGGAGTTCTGAGGGTATGAAACCCAAGGATTTGTGAAAGACGAGTTAAGCTCCAGAACCCCGAAAGAAAGCTCCTTGGGCTGCAGATACGGAATTTGACCCGAAAAATTGATTCAAATTATATTTCCAAACAAGCCTTACTTTGTGCATAAGAATTTAAAAATCAAGGCAATTGATTAATTTAATCATTATAACTCTATTTCTTCCGACCCCTTACACTGAACGTGACCACTCTAGGAAAAGTACAAATTTGTTGATTTTTTTTTCTTCCCTTGTCCTGAAATTTAGTTTTTTAAACATAACTTTCATTAGGAAGTAAACAATATAATCTGTTCACTGCACCACCAATCTGCCCTTTCATTACAACATTGACGTTTTCATAAGAATTATTGTGAACTAAACTGTCTACTGAACCGTACAGAGCCAAAATGACTCTAAATTTGGATTACTGTTATAGCCCACCTGACCACTCCTTACAATTTCATGTTCCAGTCCAACCTCTCATCACCACTTGCCAGGATCATAGCCATAAGGCCTCTAAAGAGTGCAATGGATGGAGGATCGGGCCTGGAGGCAGGAAGTCCTGAGGTAAAATACAGCCTCAGACACTTACTAGCTGAGTGATTGAGCCCACCATTTAACCCGTTTGCCTCACTTTGCTCATCTGCAAAATGGGGATAATAATAACACCTATCTCCCAGGGTTGTTTATGAGGATTAAATGAGATAATAATTGTAAAGTACTTAGCACCATGCCTGGCACATAGTATTTGTTGTAAGCACTATGTAAATATTGCTTATTAATATTAGTCTCCTAGTTGGTGAGACTTTATCCAGATCTTCCTTTTCTACAATCCATCGTCTGTATAGCTGCTAAATTGGTATTTCTAAAGAACAGGCCAGACCATATCAATCCTTTGCTCAAGAAGCTTTAGTGGCTGTCCATTGCTGTTAGGGTCTAATATAAAGTCTTCTGTTGGAATTTAAAAGCCTTCACAATTTGGTTCCTGCCAAGTTTCTGGGCCGATTACATGTTACTTTCCCCATGCTCCAAGCCATACATGCTATTCTCTACATGGGGCATCCCATTTCCTCTCTCCATGTCTTTGCACAGGCTGTTGTCTCCCATGCTGGGAATTCTGTCCTCTTGACCTCTGATTACCCTGTGTGATGTCTTAAAAGTTCGAGAGACATAATTTCTGGGTAATTAATCACTTTATTAATAATGCTAGCATATTACCAATAAAATGGGTCAGCGACAGTCTCAAATGCTAAAGACTAATCATAGTGGTAGCCTTCCAGAAGGGGGCATTCCTGAGGGTGGCAATCAACTCTGATTGGTAAATAATTAATGAGAGAGAATGGATATTACAATGAAAGGTGCCCATATTCTAATGAGGGGCTGTTGGGGGAGGGGAGGAATGGGGGACAGGAAGGGGTATAACTTTGATTCTGTCATTTACTTCTAAATTGCCAAATCTTGGACAATCTAATCAAATAATTTATCCCCACCCAAACCTATGTAGAGCACAGTGGGCTTCCCCACCAGGGTAAGGTCTGAACAAGATTGAGGAGAAAGTTAATTCACTCTCATTGTAAACAATATCCTTCAGAGATTGAACTGCCTATAGACTTCTGAAAAACTTCTCTTCCTAATTCAATAATTTGTTATTGATATGAGGGAAAAATAATCTTTTCTCTCACTTGCAAGCCTCAGCTCATGCCACTTCCTTCAAGAGGCCTTTTCTGATTCTCCCAGTTTTCACCCCATTCCAAACCACTTTACATATGACCTATATTTACTCATCTGTAAATACATTTTAAATTTTTTAAATTTATCTTTAACATTCTTTGCCTTTTAAATTTTGAGATAATATCAATTATACATGTGAAATCATGCAAAACATTTCCATATTAGCTGTAATTTTTTTTTAAAAAGCAAGAAAAATGAAGTGGGAAAATTATCCTTCAATTTGCACTGAGTTCAACAGTTCTTTTTCTGGAAATGGATAGCAGTTTTTCATCATTAGTCCTTTGAGTTGTGGTGGATCATTATATTGATCAGAGTAGCTAAGTCTTTCACAGCTGATTATCCTTACCACATTGCTATTCCTATACCCAATGATCTCTCGGTTTTCACTCACTTTGCATTAGTTCATATAGGTCTTGCCATGTTTCTCTGAAACCACCAACCTCATCATTTCCCACAGCACAATAGTACTCTGTCACAATTATGCCATAACTTGTTCAGTCATTCCATAATTGATAAGCATCCCCTTGATTTCCAATTCTTTGCCACTATAAAAAGAACTGATATAAATGTTTTTGTACATATAAAGTCTTTTTCCTTTTTGTCTGATCTCTTTGGGGTACAGACCTAGGAGTGCTATTATTGGGTCAAAGGGTATGCACAGTTTTATAATCCTTTGGGCCAAGTTCAAAGTTGTTTTCCAGAATAGTTGGACCAGTTCACAACTCCACCAATGGTTCATTAGTGAACCTATTTTTCTCTCATCCCCTCATCCCTTCATTGTTTTTGGAGATCATGCCAACATAATTAACTCATTCCATACTGTTTCTCTAGGTAAACTTCTTTTAACTTCCCTAATAATAGTTTTTAGGAGTTATATGTATCATCTCATATAGGAATGTAGTACTGTTTACCTTTTTATGCCTTTCTTGAGTCCTGTGTTTGAATGTCAAATTTTCTATTCATTCTGATCTTTCCAACAGGAATGCTTGAGTGTCATCTATTTCATTAAATATTCATTTTTTCCCCTGAAGGATTATACTGTTTTGCTGGTTAGGTGATTTTTAGTTGTAATCCTAGCTCTTTGCCTTCTAGAATATCATATTCCAAGCCCTCTGTAATGTGGAAGGTACTAAATTTTGTGTGATCCTGACTGTGGCTCCATATATTTCAGTTGTTTCTTTCTGGCTGCTTGCAATATTTTCTTGGAGTACTGGAATTTGGTTATAATATTCCTGGAAGTTTTCATTTTTTGGATTTCTTATAGGAGATGATCAATGGATTTTAGTTTTCATGATAATTTCTTTTTTTAAATTTTAATTTTTAATTTGTGGAATGAAACAAGCATTTCCATAACATAGTACAATAAAAAAGGTAATTATCATGTAAATTTCTTTTTCTTTTTTTTCTTCCCTCCCCCCTTCCCCAGAGAAGGCTACCATTAGATACAAATAGGTATATATATGTAAAATTATTCTATACATACTTCTACTTATCAGTTCTTTCTTTGGATGCAGATAATGACTTTTTTCTTATGTCCTTTATAGTTAATTTGGGTATTTGTAATAGACAAAATCACTTATTTGCTCAAAGTTGTTCTTAAAATGATATTGCTATTACTATATACAGTGTTCTCTTGGTTCTGCTCATTTCATTCTTCATTATTTCATGCAAGTCTTTCCATGTTTTTTGAAAACAATTGAGCTCATCGTTTTTTATAGCACAGTAGTATTCTATCACAATTGTATACCACAGCTTGTTCAGCCATTGTCCAATGAGTATCCCTACAATTTCCAGTTCTTTGCCATTTCTTGAAATATGATGTCTAGACTCTTTTTTGCTCGTGACTTTCAGGTAGTTTCCAATAATTCTTAAATTGTCTTTTCTTGATCTATTTTACAGATCTGTTGTTTTTCCAATGAGATATTTTATATTTTCTTCTATTTTTTCATTATCTTGACTTTGTTTTATTGTTTCTTGATCTCTCATGGAATCACTAACTTCCACTTGCTCAATTCTACTTTTTAAGGTATTATTTTCTTTTGTGAGCTTTTGTACTTTTTTTTTTTTCCACTTGGGAAGTTTTGTTTTTTAAGGAGTTCTTTTCTTCAGTGAATTTTTATACTTCATTTTTCATTTGGTCTTTTCTGTTTTTTTAAAGTATTATTTTCTTCAGTTTATTTTGTAACTTTTTAAATTTATCAAGCTGCTAATTCTTTTTATAATTTTACTGCATCACTGCCATTTCTTTTCCTAATTTTATATCTACCATTCTTATGTCTTTCTTTACCTCTTCCAGGAATTCTTGTTGGGTTTTGGTCAAATTAGCATTTTTCTTTGAGGCTTTATTTGTAGCTGTTTTCACATTGTTGTCTCCTTCTAAGCTTATGTCTTTGTCTTCCCTGTCAGCATAGTAGCTTATCATGGTCAAATTCTTTTTGTTATTGTTTGCTCATTTCCTCCCCTACTTCTTGACTTTGAACTTTATGTTAAAGTTGGGCTCTATTCACCTGGGGGTAGAGAGGCACTTGTCCCAAGCTTCAGGTTTGTTTGTTTTTTTTTGTGCTGCTGTTTTCAAAGCTCATTTTGAAGGTCTGCAAGTTTCTGTTGCTTCCAAGGTGGTGTTATCATGGGAGAAGTATGGTCATTACTCTTCTGATCTGCACTGTGGTCTTTACTCAGAAAGGGCCCATGGCCTCCTGAAGCCATAAGCACTAACACTATCTTTTCCTTGGAATTGCAGCCAAGACCCTGCTACCTTGTGACCAACTCCCAGCACTCTTCTCTACCCTGAAACTTCAGCCCAGAACTGTGTATAGGCAATAGAGTTGCCAGTCAGTGCCACCTGTACCCAGTGCCAGCAAAGAATTCCCTGTTATCTTTTTCTGACTGGTTGTCTAACCTCCTTACTATCTCCGGACTGAGAGCTCCTGAAGCTGCTACTGCTGCTTCTCATAGGGGAGACAACATGCAAACAAATATAGACAAAAGCAAGCTACATACAGGATAAATAGGATATAATTAATAAAGGCACCAGAATTAAGGGAGTTTGTGAAAGACTTGCAGTAAAGGATTGGATTTTAGTTGGGACTTAAAAGAAACCAGTGAAATCAGTAGATGGAGTTAAGGAGGGAGAGCATTCTGGACATGGGAGTGAGCAAGAGAAAATGTCCAGAGCCAAGAGGTGAAGTATCTTGTTTGAGGAATAGCCAAGGAGGCCAGTGTAACTGGATTGAAAAGTACATGGTGGGGAGTAAGGTTAAGAAGACTGGGAAGTTAGGAGGGGACTAAGTTATGAAGGGCTTTCAGTGACAAACAGATGATTTTGTGTTTGATCCTGAAGGCAGTAAGGAGCCACTGGAGTTCATTGAATAGGAGGGTGACATGATGTGACCTTTGCTTAAGGAAAATAGTTAGTGGTTGAACGAAGGATGGATTAGAGTGGGAAGAGACTTGAGGAAGGCAGACCCATCAGCAAGCCATTACAGTTGTCTAGGTGTGAGGTGAGGAGGGCCTGAACTAGAGTGGTAACAGTATTAGCAAGCAGGGAGAAGGGGGACATTTGAAATATGGGAAAGTGAATTTGGCAGGTGTTGGCAGCATTGCTTGTGGGGAGTGAGACATAGTGAGCACTTGAGGATAACTCCTAGGTCATGATCCTGAGAGACTGAAGGGATGGTGTTGCCTTCTATAGGTCAGCAGAGAGTTTGGGGCAAGATAGGTAGATTAAGAATCATCAGCATAGAGGTTAAGTCCACAGGAGCTGATGAGATCACCAAGTGAAGGAGGGAGAAGAGAAAAAGGCCTAGGACAGAACCTGAGGGACACCTACAGTTAAAGGGCATGATCTGTATGGGTCCAGCAAAGAAAAGAAGGAAGGAGTGGTCAGTTAGGTAGAAGGAGAGCTAGGAGAGAGTGGTGTCCTGAAGACCTAGAGAGAAAAGAGTATCAGGAGGAGAAAGTGATCTTCACTCTAGTCCAGGGGTGGGGAACCTGTGGCCTTGAAGGCCACATGTGGCCCTCTAGGTCCTCAAGTGTAGCCCTTTGACTGAATCCAAACTTCACAGAACAAATCCCCTTAATAAAATTTGTTCTGTAGAACCTGAATTCAGTCAAAAGGCCTCAGATTCCCCACCCCTGCTCCAGTCTATCCTCCACACAGCTGCCAACCATATCATTCCTTTGTTCAATCAACACAATTGGCTTCCTATTACCCCTAAGAAAAGATATAAGCTTATTATATTAGCTTTTAAAGGCTTAAAAGATTAAAGAATCAGTTTAAGCATCATTTAAGCATAGTCTTTCCTAATCCCCTCAGCTGTGGGTCCTCCTAACATACGTACCTTCTATTCTCTTTCTCTATCTTTATATATGTGTGTGTGTATACCTATATAGAAATATATAGATACACACACGCACACACGCACACATACACACACATTGATAGATAGAAAGATGAGGGTGGAGGTCATCCAGATTTTCATTCATTGGAGGTATGAACTAGATGTGAACAAGACCAAAGTATCTCCATTGAATCAGTCTATTAATTGCTCAACCCCATTTAAAATAACTATCCTAATCAGGTAAGAACATTGATAATGAATCAATAAATCAATCAATAGCATTAGACTAAGGTGAATAAGTCCTTGAAAAACCAATGACTGAAGGGATGAAATACAATCACGTTTCACAGTAGATGTTTTGGATTTTCTAAAGAAAGTCTTGTTCTACAGATCTTGTATAAAAGAACAAGCTAATTTGGAAAGTAATGTACAAGTGCCTGTCAGAATAGAGAGAACTGTTGCAGCTAAGATTCTAAGGGAGAATCTCTTCATCTGAGAGGAAATGAACGTTGGTCTCCTTGTCCCCTGACCCCTCACACAGCTTGACCAGAGGAGGGCCTTTTGAATTTTGGAGGGTAGTAATCCTCACAGTATCCTGAGGACAGTAGCTTCTGGTGTCAAGGGCTGTACTGGGAGCAAGGACAAGCTAGGCACACTGAGAAAAGCAGCTACAAAGGGCCCAGCAGAATGCTACATAATGCCTAAGTGAAACTTTATGAGTACCCAACAAAGGAGAGAAAAGATCTTTCAGTAACCAAGAGCTTTGGGTTACCCCTAAAGGGGGTGGTGAATCACTAGCTGTATTAGTAAATATTCTTAAAAAAACTAATTAAAAGTCTGACTGAATAATTAATATTCATGGATAATCAATAAGTGAAGCACACTGGTGGGGCCTTAGGAGCTATATCTTTAGAAATACCACTCCTCTCACCTTCAGATCCTCAGGGTATCCCAGAACCCCAAGGAGAGGTAGCAGGTACCCTCTGGGACCCTACTCTGCAAGTGTGAGTGGGAGAGTTCCAGAGCCTGAGCTATAAATAAACATATACATATACACATATATATATGTATGTATTCTATATATACATCCATAGTGTATAGAGAGCTACTTAACCTATTAGTAATGGAGGCAACTCTCTAAGATTTATAAGTTCAGGACAAGTTGCTGAACTGAATTAGTAGAGGGAGTTTCCTTATCTAGGAGTTCCCTTAAAACTAAAATAAAATATTGGTCCAGTCCTTAACCTAGTAACCTAGTGTGTACATGTGTACTTGTTTTCTCCCCTATTAGTAAGTTCCTTGTGAGTAGGGGTTGTTTAGTCGTTTTTTTGTTTTGTTTTGTTTTATTATTCCTGGCACCTGTCACAGTACTTGGCACATAGTAGGTGCTTAATAAATGCTTGTTGATTGATTAGTATGTGTAGTTATTGAACTATTGGTCCTTAGAACTTATTTTTTAGGAGGGCAACAACTGACTGAATGCTCTTAAAATCTTACACATTTTAAACAATCTAGATAATAACAATGATGGTTGGAGCCCTTAGCCTACTTCTTCCCATCGCCTTCCTTTCTTCTCACCTGAGGATTACCTAATGCAATTAATTTCTTATGATTTCTTCAGGATTTCCCAGTGGGACTGCACAAGGCTCCTGTCCTCCCCAGGGCCTTTCCTACCCCTCTTCTACCATATTACTGCTCACCCTGGCATTGCCTATCAAAATTTTTACCCAGAAAGATCAAACTGTCTTCAGTTCTTCACCTGTTTCTTTCCTTTCT
The DNA here is from genome assembly GCF_900497805.2 of Vombatus ursinus. Lineage (NCBI taxonomy): Eukaryota > Metazoa > Chordata > Mammalia > Diprotodontia > Vombatidae > Vombatus > Vombatus ursinus. The sequence goes on from NW_020953728.1 coordinate 2,611,203, forward strand.
TCACCTCTTCTGTGGAGTTGCGCAAAATGTAAGGGCCATATCCTTCTATCATCCTACCCTTCATCTCCTTACTGCCACTTGTTTTCCTCCATCATTGCAACATCCTCTCTTTGGGGTTGTGACCAACTAGGGTAGACAGTTTTCACGGGTGGTACCTCATTCATCTTCTCCTTACTGCTTCTGAGGGAGAAGTAGTCCCAGAGGGGCTATATCAGAATGGGGCAAAATGTCTTCTGTGTCACATTCCATTCACTGTTCACCTCCCTGATGATTTCAGATGGACTCTTTTCTTCGTCCCCCCATCACCAATTCTTCTACCCCCCATTCTTTCATTTTATCCAATCACTAAAATTCCTAGTTATAGCCAAGACTAGCTGAGGGAGGGCAGAAGAAGCCAGGCAGCAGCATTTTTGTATATAAAAAGCAGCGTGTTTGTTTTACTTTTTATACATGTAAGTTCATCCCTCATGTAGCTGTCTTCCTTTTTGCAAACCAAATATAGTAGTGTAACCAGTGGTGTGGTGATAAATAGTTAATAACCAGCTCTATTTAAAAAATGTACATTGGATATACTTTAAGTTTAATCTGCATTGCTTTTTTAAAAATTATTTGCAGTTCCAAATTCTTTCCCTGCCTTTACCCCTTCTCCCACTATTGAGAAGTCAAAGTCAAAAAGTCAAGTGTCAACTCATTATAGTCATGCAAAACATATTTCCAATTATCCATGTTCACCCCCTCCCTGTCCCCTCCCTAAAAAAGGCAAGAAGATAAAGAAAGGGAAAAATATGCTTCAGTCTGCTCCCAGGAGTCCATCAGTTGCCTGTCTGGAGGTAGACAACATTTTTAATCATGAGTTCTCTGTGTTGTGGTGGATCATTGTATTGATCAGAGTTACTAAGTCTTTTATAGCTGATTATCTTTACAATTCTGCTTTTACTGTGCACACTATTCTTATGGTTCTGGTCACGTTATATATCACTTTATGTAAAGTCTTCCCAGGTTTTTCTGAAACCATCCCCTTCATTATTTCTTATAGCATAATAGTATTCCATTACATTAATGTACCCTAACTTGTTCAGCCATTCCCCCAGTGATATACATTACCTCAATTTCCAATTCTTTATCGCCACAAAAAGGACTACTATAAATATTTTTGTACAAATGAGTCCTTTTCCTTTTCCTTTGAGTTCCTTGGGGTTTATACCTAGTAGCAGTATTTCTCGGTCAAAGAGTATGCACAGTTTTGTCTATAATATTCTTGGGAGTTTTCATTTTGGGATCTCTTTCAGGAGATAATTGGTGGATTCTTTTAATTTCTATATTGCCCTCTGTTTCTAAGATATTGTGGCATTTTTCCTTTTAATTTTTTGAAATATGATGCCTAGGCTCCTTTTTTGGTCATGGTTTTCAGGTAGCTCAATAATTCTTAAAATATCTCTCCTCAATCTCTTTTCCAGGTCAGCTGTTTTTCCAATGAGGTATTTCATATTTTCTTCTATTTTTTTTCAGTTTCTCAATTTTTTTTTTTCTTGATTTCTCATGGAGTTATTAGCTTTCATTTGCTCAATTCTAATTCTGAGTGAGCTTTTGTACTGCTTTTTCCATTTGGCCAATTCTTAAGGAGTTGTTTTTTTTTTTAAAAGAGCTCTTTAGTGAGGTTTTGTACTTCTTTTACTATTTGACTAATTCTATTTTTTAAGGTTTTATTTTCTTCACTATTTTCACTAATTTTACATTTTATTTTCTTTACTATTTTTCCCTCTTTTCCAAGCTGTTAATTCTCATTTCATAATTTTATTGCATGGCTGCCATTCCCAGCCACCTCCTCCCCCATTTTCCCTTTACTCCTCTTACTTGATTTTTAAAATATTTTTTTTGCTCTTTTAAAAAAATCCTTTTCTTTTGCTCTTTTAGGAATTCTTGTATTGGGCTTGTATCCAATCTGCATTTTTTCTTGAAATTTTGCTTGTAACTCATTTCACGTCATTGTCTTCTGTGTTTGTGTCTTGATTTTCCCTGCACCATAGTAACTTTTAATGGTCAGGTTATTTTTTGTTTGTTTGCTCATTTCCCTGGATTGTTTCTTGACTTTGAACTTTTATTTTAAATTTGGGCTGTACTTACCTGAGGGAGGGGAAAAGGGCACTGTCATAAGCTTCAGGCTTTTTTGTGCTGTTGTTTTCAGAACTAGTTCTAGGGCGCTGAAAGTTTTTGGTGCTTTCAAGGTGGTGAGAGTTGGGGAGAGTTGTAGTCACTTCTCTTCTGGCCTGCATTCTGGTCCTTACCAGGAAGGTCCCTTGATCCCTTGCAGCTACATGGTCTAGTGCTCCTCTCCTCCCTGTTGGAACTGGGTAGTGGGCAATGGTGCCAGATAGTACCTGGTCCTGACCTCAGTGCCAGCATAGGAGTCCCCTGTTATGTTTTTCTTACCAATTGTTCAATCCTCTTATTGTTTTTGGTCTGAGAGCTCTCGAAGCTACTGCTACTGCTGCTTCTGCTACCATTTCCAAGGCCTGCACCTGTTGCTGCTGCTCTGTGCACTACAGGCCAGCCCTCACCTCAGTGTCACAGACCTCTCCCTCCAACTTTCTAAGTTGTCTTGGCCTGGAAAAATGTCTAACTCTGACCTTTTGTTGGCTATGCCACTCAAAAATTCAATTGGATGTATTAAGGTTTTTTGGAGGGGAATAATGAGAGTTTAGCTAGAATGCTTCCTCTATTCTGCCATCTTGACTCTGCCTCCACACCTGGTAAAATAAGAAAATAACTTTTTTTTTTTAACTTCAGCTGAAGCATGACAGATTGTGCTCCAGCCCTTTGTTTGAGCTTTATGTGTGTTTCTGTTTCAAGTGTATCGCTTGTAAACGGCATATTGTTCAATTCAGATTTCTAATCCATTCTGCTATCATTTCATGGGTGAATTCATCCCATTCACATTCACAATTATGACTGTTAACTGTTCATTTCCCTCCATCCTATTCTTTTCTATGTATCCTCTTTTTCACTCTGTGCTTTCCTCAAAAGTCTGTATTGCTTCTGACAACTGCCTTTCTTAATCTACCTTTCCATTTATCCCCTCCCCCTTTCCTTTCCCCTCTACTTTGTCTTAGCCCTTTTTCCTCCTACTCTTCTGTGGGTAAGATGAATTTCTGTATCCAACTCTGTGTGTGTGCATGTGTGTGTGTATGTGTGTGTATGTACACACACACATACACACACATATATATGATCTTTCCACTCTATATATTTGTGTGTGTGTGTGTGTATATATATATATATATTTATATATCTTTTCTCTTTGAACCAGTTCATATGAGAGTGAAGTTCAAGCATTGACTATTCTCCCCTTTTATTCTCCATTGTATAAACTCTTTCTTGTATGTCCTTTTCACATGAGATAATTTTCCTCATTCTTTTCCTCCCGGTTTAACCTTCAACCTTTGTGATTTCTCACTCACATTTAATTTTTTATGCTTCTATTGAGTTCTGTGTTTGAATGTCAGATTTTCTATTCAGCTCTGGTCTTTTCATTAGGAATGCTTGAATGTCATCTATTTCATTAAATATTCATTTTTTCCCCCTGAAGGATTATATTCAATTTTGATGGGTAGGTTATTCTTAGATATAACTCTTGCTCTTTTGCCTTCTGGAATATTATATTCTAAGCCCTTTGCTTCTTTGTAGTGGTAGCTGTTAAATCTTGTGTGAGACTATTCTGGCCTGGGAAATTTTGATTTTGACTATATCCTGGGAGTTGTCATTTTGGGATTTCTTCCAGGAGGTTATCAGTCAATTCTTTCATTTTTCTACTTTGCCCCCTGGTTCTAAGATATTGTGATAGTTTTCTTATAATTTCTTCAACTACGATGTCTGTGTTCTTTTTGGTCATGGCTTTCAGGTAGTCCAATAATTCTTCAGTTATGTCTCCTCAATTTATTTTCCAGGTCACTTGTCTTTTGTATGAGATATTTCACATTTTTTTCTATTTTTTTTCCAGTCCTTTGACTTTGTTTTATTTTTTTTTTCTTGCTTTCTCATGGAGTTATTAGCTTTCACTTGTCTAAATATAATTTTTAAGGAGTTTCTGATTTTTATGGAGGTATTTTCTTCAGCATTTTTCTGTGTCTCTTTTACCAAGCTGTTAAAATCTCTTTTCATAATTTTCTTGGATAGCTGACATTTGTTTTCCCAATTTTTCCTCTACTGTTTTTATTTGTGTGTGTGTGTGTGTGTGTGTGTGTGCGTTCTTTAAAAATTTTGTTTCTTTAGCTCTTCCAGAAATTCTTATTGGCTTGTGTTCAATTTACATTTTTTTCCTTTGAAGTTTTGCTTGTAGATGTAAAGCCATTGTCTTCTGAGTTTGTGTATTGAGCTTCCCTGTCACCATAGTAGCTTTTCTTTTGTTGTTTATTGTTGTTGTTGTTCAAGTTTTTTTTGTTTTCTTTTGTTTTGATTTTTGTTCTTTGCTTTTTTTCCCCAGGCTATTTCTCTACTTTGGCCTTTATGTTAGAGTTGGCTCTGCTCATCTCTGGGAATAGGGGGTATTTCTGACCTGAGATTGGTTTTATGTTCTTTTAATGCTTTCACAGCTCAGTGAGGGTCTAGAAGTTTTTAGTGCCTCTGATGTGGTGTGATCCATAGAGAGGTCTTCTCACTGTGTTTCTTTTTTGAGGTTTGATCTTTATCCATGTATGTTCCTGCTCACTGGAGACTGTGCCTGCTCCTCTCTCCGTAGTGGAATGGTGATCTTGAACTGAGTAATGAGCAACAGAGTTGCCAGATGATGCCCTTTCCTGCTTACAGTAGTCCCCCGGGATCTCTTTCTGATCAGTATTCAGTCCCATTACCATTCTGGGGTATTTTACCACTCTCCATTATTGTTGCCACAGCCATGGCCAGGTGTTTTCACCACCACTCATGCTGCTTCTGCTTCTTGCTGTGCTCCTGCCAGCCCCTACCAGCATGTCTCCAGACTTTTTTTTTTGGGTCTTCCTAAACTGCCCTGATCTGGAAAGATGACTCAGAGTGACTTTTAATTGGCTTTCCTGTCCAAACTACATCTGTTTCATGCATTTTTTAGTGGTTTTTTTTTTTAATTGGTGGAGGGTGTGGGGTTTAGGGTGTTGGGAGAGCTTAGAAAAATGTTGCTTTCACTCCTCTATCTTGATTCCACCTCCTAATCTACATTATTAACATTTTCCCTATCATTTTCTTAAGTCTAGACGATTGACTAAACAGCAAACTCTGATTTATAGCATTTTCCAGTTTCCCAGGTATAAAATGTTCATATTCCCAGGTATAAAATGTTCATATTGTAAATGTAACAATCAGCCCTCAGATCTCGTACTGGTTGGCTCCAGCTAATCCATAGTGTAATTGTGTTTTTGTTAGGGGTTAGTTGTATAAGATGAAAAAATTCTGTTGGGCTGCTGCAGGAGAAGGATTAGAATTCTCACACCCTATTCCCTAAGCCTCCATCTTTGAAATGTGACAATCCCCAATCTTTCTTTTTCTATTGCATTTAATTTTTTTTCATTCAACAGAACTCCACCTTCTCTCCCTTTTCTGCTTCCCCCAATTGAGAAAGAAAGAAAAACATAATCCCTTGTATAAATATGTATAGTCAAGCAAAACAATTTTTTGCATCTATCATATCCAAAAAAATGTATTTCTCATTGTGTACTCTGAATCCTTCTCTTTATCAGGAGGTAGGCAGCATGTTTCATCATTAGGCCTTATAATTGTGGTTGGTCATTATGCTGATCAGAGTTCTTGATTCTTTTGACGTTGTTTGTCTTTACATTATTGTTGTCATTGTACAAATTGTTCTCCTTATTCTGTTTACTTTCTATCAGTTCATGTAAATTTTCTCAAGTTTCTCTGAAACCATCACCTTTTTTTATAGCACAATAGTGTGCCATTACATTTATATACTATGACTTGTTTGTCCATTTCCCAATTTTAAGTATCCCCTCAAATTTCTTTTTTTTGCCATCTTAAAATTAGCTGTAAATATTTTTGCATATCCTCAGAGTTTGTTTTTCTTAGGATTAATCTCTCCTTTAATCTATCTGCCCTCTAGTTCCTCCTTTCCCTTTCTCCCCTTTCCTTCTTATTATTGTGTTGGGTAAAATGTGTTTCTGTATATGTGTGTGTCTTCTTCCCTTCTTTGACCTTTTTTCTTTTTTTTGTTAGGCAGTTGGGGTTAAGTGACTTGCCCAGGGTCACACAACTAGTAAGTGTCAAGTGTCTGGTCTGAGGCTGGATTTGAACTCAGGTCCTCCTGACTTCAGGGCCGGTGCTCTATCCACCGGGCCACCTAGCTGCCCCTATTTGACCTTTTTTCAATGAGTAAAAATCCACTTTCTCTCCCTTTCCTTGCACCCCCAATTGAGAATGAAAGAAAAACAAAACCCCATTTATAAATATGTATAGTCATGCCACTTCTCGGCCTTGTCTAATTAGACTCCCTCATTTCACCTCTGATGGTGATAGGGTCCAGAGGGAATATTCATATCATTTCCCATATTAGAATGTAATCAGCTGATCCTTGCTTCATCTTTTAGCATTATTCATTTGTGTTTACTGTTTTGTTTGTCTCAACTGCTGTATTTGTAATTCAGAATTTTATGTAGCTCTGGTCTTTTCATGAGTAATACTTAAAAGTTTTCTATTTCACTAAAGGTCCATTCCCTCCCCCCCCCCTTGAAAGATGATCCTCCATTTTGCTGTGTAAGTATTCTTAGCTATAAGCCTATATACTTTGCCTTCTGGAATAACATATTCCAAACTCTCTACTCCTTTGTAGCAGTGGCTGCTAAATTGTGTGTGATTCTTGATACTTGAATTCTTCTTTTCTGGCTGCTTGCAGTATTTTTCTTTGACTTGAAAACTCTGGATTTTGGCCATATAGTTCCTGGAAATTTTCATTTGAGGGTTTCTCTCGGGAGGTAACTGGTGGATTCTTTTTATTTCCACTTTGCCTTCTGCTTCTAAGAGATCTGGCCAGTTTTCTTTAAGATTTCTTGAACTGTGATGCTCTCTCTCTCTGTCTCTTCTCTCTCACACACAGCATTCAGGTGGTCCAATGAGTCTTAATATTTTCTTCCTTTATGTATTTTCAAGGACAATTATTTTTTCTGTGAGATAACTTATATTTTTATCTATATTTTTAGTCTTTTGATTTTGTTTTAATATTTCTTCTTGTTTCATGAGTCATTGACTTCTTTGGTCCATTCTAATTTTCAAGGAGTTTGTTTTTGGGTAAAGTTTAATGACTTTTTTCTAAGCTGTTAATTCCCTTTTCAAGTCTTTCTTTCATAGCTTTCATTTTTTTCTCCTAATTTTTTCTTCAAATACTTTTATTTCATTTATAAAAACATTTTAGATTTTTTTTTTTTGTCTCTTGGTTCATCTCTTCCAGAAATCCTAATTTAATTTTTGCCTGTGATGTGTTTTTCTTTGAAGCTTTCTTTATAGCTATTTTAGAGTTATCTCCTTTTCTCAAGGTGTGTGTCTTGAGCTTAGAGTTATCTCCTTTTCTCAAGGTGTGTGTCTTGAGCTTCCCTGTTACCATTGCAGCTTTTAAATTGTGAGATTTTTTTTTCCATTCTATCAGCCTACTTCCTGATTACATACTTGAAATTAGGGCCAAGTTCTGTGCACTTCCAGAGGGAATATTTAGGCTGATCCTGTTGCCGCTTTCTTGGGGTATCAAGTGTTGTGTTATTCCAGGCTCTCAAGGACAGCTCAGGCTGGGGACCTGCAGTCTTTCAGTGTTTCCAACTTGGTCTGATTCAGGGCAAAATCTGAATACTGCCCTCTGGGTCAGATCTCTGCAGGTTCTTGACCTAAATCCTTAAACTTTTTTCCTCCCATTGGATACTATTCATTATGCTTGGCTCCAACTCAGGTCAGGGTTTCCTATAGCATTCTCAGAGCAGAACAATGGAGGTAGGCAGTATGACCTGAAGCAGCAGCTTCTCCATCCCAGAGAAACTACTGCCTAAAGCATAGGTTCTTAACTTATTTTGAGGCAGCCTGATGGACCTCTTCTCAAAATAGTGATTTTTTCTACATTAATAATTGAAGGAAATGTTAAAATTCAGTCAGAAGTTAGTAAAAATGAATGTTAACAACCCTTGCCAAAGGGCTTGCTGGTGACAAAAATCCCATGGGATTTGTAGTTCTTCCCAAGGACAGGTAGGGAACACAGTGGAAAGAATGCTGGTCCCTGGAATCAGAAGGACCAGAGTTCAACTCTGAGCTCAGATACTTACTAGCTGTATGTCCCAGGGCAAGTCAATTAACCCAGTTTGCCCCAGTTTCTTCATCTGTAATATGATCTGGAGAAGGAAATGGCAAACCAGTGCAGTATCTTTGCATAGAAAATCCCAAATGGGGTCATGAAGAGTCAGATATGACTAATTGACGAAACAACAACAATAACAACAACAGCAACCAGTTTGGGAAAAGATAAAACTAATGACATCAGCCCTCAAATCTGACCAAACCAATTTCTCATCTGCCTCCCAGGCTGGTTGTGGTAAATGAAGGTGGGGGCAACCTCAGTTGTGCTCCACACTTATTCAGATATATATTGAAAACTTCCATGCCTGTGCATACCTCATGTCTGCACTTTCATCTCTCCTAAGACTTCCCCATTAGGGAAGGTAACATCATCTCTTTAAGGAATAGTCTTTTGGTCTAATTTTAGGCAAAAAACAAAAACAAACATGGAAGGATTTACATCCCATCTAGCAGGTGTCATCCCAGCTACTCTCAATCCTTTAGTTGAGATGGTACTACATTAGAAAGGTCACTGGATTGGAATTTAGTTCTAATCGGTTTTGCCATGAAGTAGCTCTGTGAACTTAGGAAAGTCATATCAACATTATGATCCTCAGTTTCCTCGCTTATGGTCCCAACATTCTGTGATTATAAATCATATTTTTAATGCATTAGAGAACAGGTTACTTAAAGATATTCTTTGGTAAATCCTTCTCCTAATTTAACTTTTTGTCAGCATGAATATTTACACGATAGTTATGCTTAAAATATTGTAATAAAACTGTGACTTTTCCACATTGTAATATTCACTTCAAATATTTGGCTCTATTTCCCACATTCATTCACCAAATATTTGTTGTCTTCTATATGCTCAATGTTACATGCTGGGAGGGATAAAAGAATAAATAAACCATAACCCCTACTGCTGGTAAAGAACAAATTCCAGGCAATTTGGATTTTGTTTTGTTTTTCTGTTTATAAATTTTTTTTTTCTGTTTCAGATTCTCTCCCTCCTTCCACTCTTTCCAGACTCATTGAGAAAGCAAGAAATATGATACCTTTTATACATATGAAGTCATACAAAACATATTTCCAAATTAGTCATATTCTCTGCCCCCCCCCCAAAAAAAGCAAGAAAAAGGAAGAGAAAACAATGCTTCAGTCTATACTCTGAGTCCATTAGTTCTGTATCTGGAGATAGATAGCATTTTTCCTGATGAGTCCTTTGGAATTGTCTTGACTCACTGTATTGATTAGAGTCTTTTACAGTTGATTATCTTTACAATATTGTTGTTACTGTGTACCTTGTTGTCCTGTTCTATTCACTTCACTTTGCATCAGTATATAATGTCTTCCCAGGTTTTTCTGAAACCATCCACTTCATCATTTCTTACAGCACAATAGTATTCCATCACATTCATGGGGTGGAGAGTGTGTTCAGAGAACTCTGGTTTGATTGCTGCTGAGCCCTTTTCAGGGCTGCTTTCCACCTTAGATATCCATCTGATTCACCCAGCTCTCACCTGTGACTCCAAGAAGCTGCAGCCACACTCCAATGAACCATTTTGGCAAATGGGGTAAACCAGGTTGAGGGTAATCGAGGGGTCTCAAACTCTTAGGTAAGTTGGGGTGTGTCTACCTCAAGCATGTGAAGATTTGCCCTGGTCAGTGGGCAGATGAGAACAATTTGTCCCAGTGGCCATGAAGGCAGCTGAAGCAGATACTATGGAACACTTAGATTCCAAAGTTATTTACTGTATCATCCCAAGCCATCACCAGTTGTCTTGACTTTGTCTTGCCTCTATACTCGCCCCTGTACTCCAATGATATTGGAAGAGAGAGTGAGGTTGACGACTTCAGCGACCCTGCCTCACTTAAATCTAATTTATGCCCAAATCAAAATACTTTACCCATACATACCATTTTACCATTTTTATCTACCTTAAAGCCCTGTAGTGACAGGCAAGTGATGAAGCAGCAGGTGTGGATACACTGGGAGCTGTAGTCACAACCCTTCACACAGGGAACCTAGGCTATAGGGTCGTCTTTTCACCGGACCAAAGCAGTAGTGGGATTCGGCAGCTCCCTGGATGTCTGAGCAGTCTTTTTGAAGGACCACACAGCTTACCTCCTAGTGTGAGGAAGGGGCTAGAAAAAGTTCCCTAAAAATTGTCTGCTTCACTCAATCCTGCCCTTCTTACTGTGACAGGTAGTGATCCTACCCTGTGGTCAAAACACAAAAAAAAATGTATAAAAACTTTTGCAAAGATGATTCCACTTACCATCAGTACATGAAATATGTGCATGGTTATGGACAACTCAAAACCCAGTAGACTTGAAAGATGAACAGCTCTTGCTGTGAGGGAACTCAACAGGTATCACCTCCAAGTAGTAGTCCTGAGAGAAACAAAGATGGCAAATGAAGGCCAGCTTACCAAACTCTGAGCTGGACATATGTTTTTCTGGAGTAGCCTACCACTGTGATGGGGAGTGCTGTGAAGCTGGTGTAGATTTTGCAATCAAAACTAATCTAGTCAACGACCTTGTATGCCTACCACGAGAAGTGAGTGACAGGCTCATGATAATGTGATTGCCATTTGCAGGAAAGTGTCACACCACAGTGCCTATGCTCCCACCATGATGAACCCTGATGAGGTCAAAGAAAAATTTTATGAAAACCTGGAGACCCTCATCATCAATGTACTGAAAGAAGATAAACTTATAATTTTGGGTGACTTTAATGCAAGAGTATTTACAGACTACCAATCATGGCAGGGAATCCTTGGGAGGAGTAGAGTCAGAAACAGCAACAAAAATGACCATTTACTACTGAAGACTTGTGTATCTCATGACCTTCTCATCAGCAACACTGTCTTATATTTACCTAAATGCAATAAAACTTCATGGATGCACCCTCACAGCAAACATTGGCATTTAATAGATTATGTCATTGTAAGGAGAAAAGACAGGAGGTGAAAGTGATGAAGGTGATGAAGGCAATGAAGGCACAGAGTACTGGACTGATCATAGATTTATCCTCTCCAAGCTAGATGTTTGCATTCAACAAACAAATAAGAGCACTTCTCTGAGTGGTAATAGTTCATTGCTAACTTTGAGGGAAAGCTGAGCAAACACACAATTGGCAACAGTGGAGCTGAAAAGGTGTGGGCAACTTTCAGAGATTTGGTGTACAACATCACATTTACTCATCTGGTCCAGAACACTTGCAAACATCATGAATGGTCTGACAAAAATGATAGGGAAATTCAGAAGCTCTTAAATGAAAAATGAGAACTCCACATTGTTTACCAGCAGGATGGTTCATCTGTCTCTAAGAAGGCAGTGTTTAACCCCATCAAAAGTAAAGTGCAAATGAAGCTTAGGTTCTTAGCAGGGTTCTTAGCTCAGTAAGAAAGAAGATGAAATTCAGTTATATTCTGATAGTAACAATCCAAAGCACTTTAATGATGCCCTGAAGGCTATTTATGGTCCAGAGACATATGGCGCATCTCAACTACTCAGTGCTGATGGAGCCACATTGATTAGTGATAAGGACATGATCCTGGAGAGATGAGTTGAACACTGCCATAGTGTTCTCAATAAGCCATCATCAATCAATGCTGCAGCCATTGGCCATATACCTGACCATATATTGACCATATACCTGAAATCAATCCCTCTTTAGATGAATTTTTAGGTGAAGAACAGGCTTTGAATGCCATTGAGCTCCTTTCATGTGGCAAAGTGTCTAGTGCTAATTCTATTGCTGCTGGGATTTACAAGGCAGAGGGTCCACTGATCATATAAAAGCTGACTGAAATTTTCTGGGTTATATGGCAAGAGGTTTTCCCCCAGGAGTTCAAGCATGCCTCATTGTCCATCTCTATAAAAGTAAAGGAAATAGATTGTCCCGTGACAATCACAAGGGGGTTCTCTCTGTTAGTCATTGCCAGCAAGATTGTTGCCAGAGTTGTCCTTAATAGGCTGATCCTTCACCTGGAAGATGGTTATCTATCTGAGAGCAAGTGTGCCTTCAGAAAAGGTTGAGGAACAGTTGATATGGTCTTTGCTGCCTGCTAACTCCAGGAGAAATTCCAGGAGCAGAACAGAGGTCTGTATACAACATTCATCAATCTGACCAAGGCCTTTGAGACTCTCAGTTATAAGGCCTTGTGGAAATTTATGGCAAAATTTGGTCACTTGGAGAAGTTCGTCAGTATTGTGCATCATTTTAATGACAACATTCTTGCACAGGTTTTGGAGAAAAGATGATGCTCTCCTGATTTCCCAGTTACCAATGGAGTGAAGCTAGGATGTGTGCTTGTTTCCATGCTTTTTAAGATGATGTTTTCAGCAATGTTCAGATGCCTTTAATGAGGACAAAAATGACATCAAGGTCAGCTACTGCACTGAAGGTAAATTATTTAACTTGAAAAGACTATTGAGCCAAGGCTTAAGTGGAGGGAAAGTTGGTGCATGACTTTGGGTTTGCAGATGATTATGCACTCAATGCAGCCTCTAAGGTTGAGATGCAAGAGAATAGGTTTTCTGCTACTTGTGCTAATTTTGGCCCAAGAACACCAAGAAAACGTAGATTCTCCACCAGCCAGCACAACACCATCCACACACAGAACCATCAGTTACAGCAGATGGAGAAATTTTGAATACTGTGGATAAGTTCACTTACCATGGTAGTATACTTTCCCGAGATGGTCACATAGATGAAGAAGTTGATGCACACATTGCTAGAGCTAGCTCAGTATTTGGGAGGCTCCAAAGGAAAGTGTAGGAGAGAAAGGATATTAGATTGCCTTCCAAACTGAAGGTCTACAGAGCCATTGTGCTGACCTCATTGCTGTATGCCTGTGAAACCTGGGTGGTATATCAGTGTCATGCCAGGAAACTGAATTGCTTCCATGTGAATTGTCTTAGGAGGATTCTGAAGATCACCTAGTAAAATAAGGTGCTAGACACTGATGTCCTTTCTTGTGCTAAACTGCCAAGCATTCAAACTCTACTGCTGAGAGCACAACTTCAGTTGGCTGGCCACATTGTTCAAATGCTAGATGTACATTTACCTAAAAGAGTATTTTACAGAGAACTCAAACACGGCAAGTTCTCACGTGATGGTCAAAAGAAGCAATACAAGGACACCCTCAAGGTGTCTCTGAAGAACTTTGGAATTGATTGCATGACATGGGGGACGCTGGCAAAGAACTGCCCTCCATGGTGTGCCCGCATCCAAAAAGGCACTGTGCAGTAGCTCAAAACAAATATGAAATGTGCAAATCGCCACTCCAAATGTTCATCTGGATTATTTGTGCCTGACCTGTGGTAGAGCCTTCCCTTCCGAGCTTGTATTAGTTTGATCAGCCACAGTCAGACACACTGTACCTTGACTCCAACATAGTGATGTCATTTTGGTCCTCTTTGAGAATGAAGGCTAACAGCCAATCATTCTATCACATTCATATACCGTAACTTGTTCAGATGTTCCCCAAGTGATGGGCACCCCCTCAGTTTCTAATTCTTTGCCACCACAAAAAGAGCTGGTATAAATATTTTTATACATATAAATTCTTTTCCTTTTTCTTTGATCTCCTTGGGGTTTAGACTTAGTAGTGGTATTTCTGAGTCAAAGGGTATACACAGTTTTGTAGCTTTTTGGGCATAGTTCCAAGTTGTTCTTCAGAATGGTCGGACTAGTTCATAGCTCCCCCAGTAGTGCGTTTTTTGTTGTTCTTCATTTGTTTCAGTCATGTCAACCTCTTTATGATCCATTTGGGGTTTTCTTGGCAAAGATACTGGGATGGTTTGCCATTTCCTTCTCTCACTCATTTTACAGATGAGGAACATGAGACAACAGGGTTAAGTGACTTGTCCAGGGTCACACAGCTAGTAAGTGTCTGAGGCCAGATTTGAATTCACAAAGATGAGTCTTCCTGACTCCAGGCCCAACACTTTATTCACTGTGCCACCTAGTTACCCCTAAAAAGATTTGTTGTTGTTGCTCAGTTGTGTCAGACTTTATGTGACCTCACAGACTGTCCATGAGATTTTCTTGGTAAAGATACTGGAATGGTATGCTATTTTCTTCTCCAGTGTGTCCCCATTTTACAGATGAGGAACTGAGACAAATAGGTATTAAATGATTTGCCCAGGGTCACACAGCTAGTAAGTATCTCTCAGTTCTTCCTAACTCTAGGCCTGGTGCTCTATCTACTGTACCACCTAGCTGTCCCAAATAGTTGCCCAAATAGTACAGTAGTGTACCTATTTTCCCATATTCCCTCCATCATTTGTCATTTTCCTTTTCTGTCATGTTAGCCCATTTTCCGGGTGTGAGGTGGTACCTCAGAGTTGTTTAAATTCGCATTTCTTTAGTCATTAGTGATTTAGAGCATTTTTTCATGTTAACGATTGGATAGCTTTGCTTTCTTCTTCTGAAAACTGCCTGTTCATATTCTGTGACCATTTATCAGTTGGGGAATGGCTTTTATTTTTATAAATTTGTCTCAGTTCTCTATATGTTTGAGAAATGAGACCTTTATCAGAGAAACTTGCTGTAAAATTCTCTCCACTTTCCTGCTTTCTTCTTATTTTAGCTATATTAGCTTTGTTTCTTGTAAGCACTTTAATTTCATATAATCAAAACTGTCCATTTTACCTCCTTTGAACTTCTCTATCTCTTGTTTGGTCACGAACTCTTCCCTTATCTATAGATCTGATATGTAATTTCTTCCATGTTCCCCTGACTTATGATTATATCACTATTTTTTTAAAAAAGTATTTATTTTGTTAAATATTTCCCAATTAGGTGTAAATTTTTTAAACAATCTTTTTTTTAAATTTTGAGTTCTAAATTTTTTCCCTTACTTCTGCCCCTCTCCCCTCCTTGAGAAGGCAAGCAATTTGATATTGATTATACATATGAAGTAATGAAAAACATGTTTCCATATTAGCCATGTTGCAAAAGAAAACAGAGACAATAAATGAAACAAGAAAATAAAGTAAAAAAAAATTCTTCAATATGCATTCATACGTCATCAGTTCTCTGTCTGTGAAGATGGATAGCATTTTCCTCATGGATTCTTTGGAATTGTCTTAGATCATGGTCTTTTTTCTTATTTTGCTAGGCAATGGGGTTAAGTGACTTGCCCAAGGTCACACAGCTAGTAAGTGTTATGTGTCTGAGGCCGGATTTGAACTCAGGTCCTCCTGACTCCAAGGCCTGAGCTCTATCCACTGCACCACCTAGCTGCCTAGGATCATAGTCTTAATCATAGTAGTTAAGTCTTTTACAGTTGATCATAGTTATAATGTTGTGTACAATGTTCTCCTGGTTCTGATCACTTCATTTTGCATGAGTTCATTTAAGTCTTCCCAGGTTTTTTGTGAAACCATCTTGCTCATTATTTCTTACAGTACAATAGTATTCCATAATAACCATATACTACAACTTGTTCAGCTAATCCCCAATTGATGAACATCCCCTCAATTTCCAATTCTTTACCACCATGAAGAGTTGCTATAAATATTTTTGTACAAATAGGTCCTTTTCCCTTTTTCTTTTATTTCTTTGGGATACAGAACTAGTAGTGATATTGTTGGGTCAAAGAGTATGCATAGTTTTATAGCCCTTTGGGCCTAGTTCCAGAGTGGTTGGACTAGGTCATAACTCCATTAGTGTCCCAATTTTTCCACATCTCCTCCATTAATTGTCATTTTCCTTTTGTGTCATGTTAGCCAATAATATAGGTATGAGGTGGTATTTCAGAACTGTTTTAATTTGCATTTCTCAAATCAATAATGATTTAGAGCATTTTTTCATGTGATAGTTTTGGTTTCATATGAAAGCTGCTGTTCATATCCTGTGACCATTTATCAACAGAGGAGTGGCTCTTATTTTTAAAAGTTTGGCTTAGTTCTCTGTATGTTTAAGAAATGAGACCTTTAAACACTTGCTATAAATTCCACCTCCCTCCAGTCTCCTGTTTTTCTTCTCATGTTAGCTGCATTTAACACTTTTTAATTTTGTGTAACCAAAATTGTCCATTTTTCTTCCTGTGAACCTCTCTATATCTCTTATTTGGTCTTGAATTCTTCCCATATCTATAGCTCTGAAAGGTAGTTTCTTTCATGCTCCCCTAACTTGCTTATATCACTCTATATATCTAAATCATGTTCCCATTTTGAGTTTATCTTCGTAACTTGTGTGAGTTGTTGGTCTTTTCCTAATTTCTGCCAGACTACTTTCCATTTTTCCCAGCAGTTTTTGTCATATAGTGAGTTCTTGCCTCAACAGCAGGGATCTTTGGGTTTATCAAACACTAGTTTACTATATTCATAATCTTTTCAACTGATCAACTGCTCTATTTCTTATCCAGCACCAAATTGTTTTAATTATTACTATATTTTATTATAGTTTGAGATCTGGTATTGCTAGTCGCCCTACCTTCACATTTTTTCATTAATTTTCTTGATATTCTTGACCTTTTGTTCCTCTAGATGAATTTTATTATTATTTTTCATAACTATAAAGGAATTCTTTGGTAGTGTGATTGGCATAAACTAAATAAGTAAATTAATTTTAGTGGTATTGTTATTTTTATTATATTTTTCAGTCTACCCATGATCAATGAATATTTTTCTGTTTTTTAGATGTCTTTATTTGTATGAAGAGTGATTTGTAATTGTGTTTATGTAATTCCTAGGTTTGTCTTGGCAGATTAGACTCCAAAGTATTTTATGTCTGAAGTTACTTTACATGAGAATTTCTCTTTCCCTCTTCCTGCTGGGTTTTGTTGGTAATATATAGAAATTCTGATGATTTGTATGGGTTTATTTTATATCCTGCAAATTTCCTAAAATTGTTAATTGTTTGAACTAGTTTTTTAGTTGCCTCTTTAATGTTTAGTTTAGTAATTTCTAAGGAAGTATTTTCTTCAGTGAGCTTTTGGACTTCCTTTTCCACTTGGCCAGTTCTGCTTTTAAAGGCATTCTTCTCTTCATTGGCTTTTTGGACCTCTTTTGCCATTTGGGTTAGTCTATTTTTTAAGGTGTTATTTTCTTCAGTATTTTTTTGGGTCTCCTTTAGCAAGCTATTGACTTGTTTTTCATGAATTCTTGCGTCACTCTCATTTCTCTTCCCTATTTTTCCTGTATTTCTCTTACTTGCTTCTCAAAATTCTTTTTGAGCTGTTCCATGGCCTGGGACTGATTCATATTTTTCTTGGAGGCTTTTCTTGGAGGAGCTTTGACTTTGTTGTCTTCTTCTGGTTGTATGTTTTGATCTTTGTCACCAAAGTAAGATTCTATGGTATGAGTGTTTTTGTGCTGTTTGCTCATGTTCCCAGCCAATTGCTTGACTTTTAAACTGCTGTTAAAGTAGGGGGTCTGCTTCCTATGTAGAGGATGGATTGTCCCAAGCTTCAGGGGTTTTGTGCAGCTGTTTTCAGAGATACTTCTAGGGATCTGTAAATTTTCAGTTCTCTCAAGATGGTATGATTAAAGGTGAGGTGTTTACTCCTTTCTTGGCCTGGGCTCTGGTCTGTGAGTGACCACAAGCATTCTTTTCTGCTTTGGAACTGTGAGGAGGATTCCCTCTCTCCACTGCCGCCACAAGCTCCACCACGCCAGCGCTCCTCCTCACCCCGGGACTGCCACCCAGAACTGTGACCCAGATCCATGCACAGGCAAAGCAAGAGAATCCTGCCTGAGCACCAGCAAAGAGATCTCTGCAGTCCCCCTCTGATCAGCCACTTGATACCCCCTCTGTCTATGGGCCAAGAGGTCCGGAAGCAGCTGCCTCCCAAGGGCTGTGTGAAGACTGGGGCCAGACCAAGCCCCTCTCTCACTGTGGTCAGACAAACTTTTCCTACTGACTTTCTAAGTTGTCTTTGGCATTTGTGGGTTGAAAAGTCTGGAAATCACCACAGCTGCCTCATGATTCAGTCCCCTGAAGTCTGCTCTAGGTTCTCTGAGGCCCAGTGTTTGCCTGTACTGCCCACGCTCCCAGCCTAACTCAACAGACCTTTCCCATCAACCATCCAGACTGTCGTGGGCTGGAAATTTGTTTCACTCTGTCTTTTTGAGGGTTCAGCTGCTCCAGAATTTTAGAGCCATTTTTACAGGTATTTGGAGGGGTTTGGAGGAGATCTCAGGAAAGTAATTGCTTTTACTTTGCCATCTTGGCTCTGCCCCTCCATCTTTTTAAAAAAATCAAATTAGCCAGTGGTTTATCTGTTTTATAGGTCCTTCCCCCAACCAGCTACTACTTTTATTTATTAATTAAAATTTTTTTTTAAACTTTCAGTTTTATTAATCTCTGTCTTCACTATCCATCCTCTTTCTTTCCACTCTAGACCCTCTCTGGTTCATATTCTCTGTAATTATCTAGTCCTTCTATTTTCTGTGTATTCCTCATGGAATAAAAATTTCAGAGAGACCCATTTTATGTTTTCCCTTCTAGTACTCTTCCACTGCCTTGTAGAATGTGACCCACAGATTTCCCTTTTCAATTGTTCCTTACTTCTAAAACAGTTCCAATTCCTGCGGGGTCATTGAGGACATTGCCCTGTGGTAGGACACTCTACTGTCATCTAGGATTATGCAATCTACCACTAATCTATAGCATCACCCTGGTTTTCTTTCTAAGAATATTCTAGCACCTCTTTATTATTGAACATCCACCTTTTTTTCATTTTTGGTTAAGCTCATATTTCTAGAGTAGGTTGGTTACTCAAGGATGCATCCTGAGCTTCACTGCTTTCTGGAACAATTTATTTCATTCTCTCCTGTGTTTTCTGGTGGGTATAGAATAGTCTTGTTGTATCTGAATTTTCTTTCCTTTGTATTTGAAGGACTTTCTCTTGATTGTTTTCAGAACTTGTTTCTGCATTAAATAATTAAATTTAACCACAAAGTATCTTGGGGTTTTCAGTCTTTTAAAAATTTTTTCCTGGAAATAATTTATGAATTTTTTCAATTGGTATTTCCTTTTCTGTTCCAGGCAGTTTTCTTATATTATTTCTTGCATTGTTGTTTTTTTGTCATGTTGTGTTTTCCTGGGAGATCTAAGATTCTTAAGTTGTCTCTATGCATCCCGTCTTCAAGATCAGTATGTTTTGTTTGGATAGAGAGCATTTTTTTAAGTATTATTATTTTTTTTGCTTCTCTTCTTCTAGATTGTCCTTCATGTCTGTGTGTTTGCGTTCCCAACCAATTGTTCTTTCTTTTGTTTCTTTAGTGAAACTTGCCATTGCAAAGTACAGTTTTTCTATTCTGCCTGTTTATTTGTTTATTTTGCTGTGCAGTCCACATATTCTGATTTCAGAATTCTCATTTATTTTTTAAACCACTCAGGAACAATATGTTGTGGTTCCATGTTCTACTTAGATTCACATTTTCTGTCTCATCAGGTGCTGGATCATTTTCCTTTGTTTAGCAGTATTTATTCATAGACCTGGGGGCTATATTTCCTTCTGTTGTTAATTATTTCCCTGTTAATTTATATGTTAATGTTCAAGGTCTTTGAGGGTTTTTTTTCTTCCTGAGATATTTGGGTAATTTCAGCTTTTCCTCTTAACACTATCAATTTCTTTTCTCCCCCTTATTTTTCTCTGTTTCTTACTCTCTGACTTTCTCCCCAGTGATGCTAATTTCCCTCCTATGCTGGGCAATTCATGGCTCACCAGCTTAGTTCTTAGCTCCAAGTGGCTTCTAGGGGGACAGACTTGACTGCAATTGAGTGTTGGACTCTTTACTAAAGCCTTTTAGTGGAAGGTAACACAGCCTCCCCCCACCCCACACACATCTCCCTCTCACCCCACGTGGTGCCCTGTCCTCATTTCCTGCCTCAATCCCCTGTTCCTCGGATCTCTGGCCTAGCAGTGGCAGTTCTATGGGGCTAAGTAGAACTGGACTTATCTAGAACATATGTAGGGAAAGAGTGAGCCTCATGTGTAGAAAGGTGCCCATATATGGTGAGAGCTGTCATTGTGTGACTCAAAGGGATACAGAATAGAAATTTCTAGCCTCTTTCCCTCCACCTTTTTCCAGAGGGGTTTTTAATTCATGCCAGGAGGGAAGGCAGGAAGTTGGGGCTGGAAGTCACTCTGTTTTTCTCAGAAAGAAAGGGGTACTGGTTTAGAATTATATCTATCTAAGTCCTTAAATACTATATAGGGGACATGATTGGGTTCAATCTAACTTATATTGCTTTGTCATTATTATTGTGGAGAAGGGGGACCCCAAGATTTCTATGTAAATCTTGACCCCTTTCTCACCAAATACCAGTTTCACAATGAACACACATAACATAACAAAAACAAAACAACCAAAAACCCATTTATCCAAATTGGTAGCAAAACAAAAATCAGAGAAGGCATACACAGGTAAATATGTAAGATCATACAGATAATACAGAGTGAAAGAATTTTCCCATTGGTAGTAATATAACTCAGCTCAACCAAGAAAGAGTTCTAGATCTCATCTAAGGAGAAACTCCCTGCAGTCTCTAGTGTAGCAAGCTGGGGACAAGGATGATGGAAACTGCCAGCTCCTCTTTTTCTTTAGCAACCTGAATTGGGATGGCCTCTTCCATCTTCTTTCTTGATGCCGGAAATGCCCAAAGTGATTCACCAATTGAAGAGTACTGAAGAAGACTTGAAGCTTGAAGAGTCCTCAAGGAAACTACAGCTTGACAAGTCCAGAAGAGGACCAAAGAAGGCTGGAACTCTTCTTGCTCTTCCCAGTTCTGCCCTGCCCTCATGCAGGGCCAGGTGTTTATCTCCACTATATCAATGAGGAGAAAGTCCCATACCAATGAGCTTTGGGACAGGGGTTACACATGTTTCTACTGGGTTGATTTTTATAGTTTGGGACTCCAAGGTTCTGGAAAAAGAGGGGATGGCTGAGGGTATAGGTTTGGGTACTTTTTCAGACCCAGACATGTGTACTGCCCCTTTCACTGTTTTCCTCAACCCTCCTGGAGAGATCATTTGAAGCACAGAATAATGCTATCATATTGGTTGTCGTGGTCCCAAACAGACTTCATAGCCCAGCACCTAGATATCCCTGGCCCTGGAAAGAGAGAGGAATAACTGAGTTATATTGTTGGATTTTGTTGGCAAGCCTGAGTCAGATACTTGGGTCTCGTAGTGCAGCCTTATCGCTGGTAGTACAGTGAGGTGGGAGAGATGGTGCTGAGCGAGTTCGGGGTAGGTATCAATTCATATATATGTATATGATTTCATATGTATTTACATATATATATAAATTATATATATGAATTATACACACATATACATATACATATGTGTGTGTGTGTGTGTGTGTGTGTGTGTGTGTGTGTGTGTATGTGTGTATATATTTAACCTTTTGGGTTCCAGATATCCCAGGCCATTGAAATACCTAAAGTCGCTTTATCTTTGGTCCACAGTTTTTGTTTTGGAAATGTTGGAAATGTCATGGTGATCAGAGAAAATGTCTAGTCCTCCATCTTGCTGGTCACATGACATGGAAGGAAGCAATCATTTCTTGCTTGCCAAATCTAACCTCCTTTTCTTACTCCTCATCCTTGAACTTTATGAAGTTTTTGACACTGTCCACCATCCTCTTCTCCTTTATGTTCTCTTCTCTCTAGGCTTTCATGACAATTCTTTCTCTCCTGGTTCTTTTCCTTGTCTGACTACTCCTCTGTTTCCTTGATTGGGTTTCTATCAACACCCATTAACAATGGGAGTCCCCCAAGACCTAGACTAGCCTAGACTAATTTCTCTTCTTCTATAGTATTCTGCTTAATGATTTCATCAGCTCCCATGGTTTTAATTATTATCATTATGCAGATGACTTTCTATAGATAGAAATAAATCTATTTATTCAGCCCTTACCACCAGTCTTGCATCTTCAGTTGTCTATTTTATATCTCAAACAGGATGTCCCACAGATATCTTAAACTCAACGTGTCCAAAATGAACTCATTATTTTTCTTCCCAAACCTCCCCTCTTTCTAACTTCTCCTTTACTATCAAGGGTACCACCATCTTCCCAGTTACCCAGCACAGAACAGACCTAGGTATCACTCTCTCTCTTCACTCCTCACTCTCTCTCCCTCTATATCCAATCTGTTGCCAAGGCCTATCAATTAAAAATCATCCTTTATAACACCTCTTGTATACACCTTTTTCCCTCTTCTAACACTACCATTACCCTGGTGTAGGCCCTCATCACTTCACACCTAGACTACTACAACAGCCTCAAGTCTCTTGCCACTGTAGTTCATTCTCCACTCACTTGCCAAATTGATCTTTCTAAAACAGGTCTGACCATGTCACCCTTTCCTAGTCAATAAACTTCAATGGCTCCCTATTTCTTCTAACATAAATTATAAAATCCTCTCTTTGGCTTTCAAAGCCCTTAATAAACTCACGCCTTCCTACCTTTTCTTGTTACCTCCTCCTTTCCTCGCCTCCCACATACTCTTTGAACCAGTGACATTGGCCTCCTTTCTTTTCCTTCCACAAAACACTACCTGCAGACTCCATTCATTTTCACTGGCTTTTCCAGGCTTTCACCGTGCCAAAATATCCTTCTTCCTTAACTCTCTGCCTCCGGTCTTCCCTGGCTTCCTTTTAAATCTCAACTGGTCTCACTTTCTGCAAAAAACATTTTCTAGTCCTTAATCTTGGCACCTTCCCTCTGAGATTATCCACAATATAACTTATTTGTATATACTCATCTGCATGTTGTCTCCCTCTTTAGTCTGTGAGCTACTTGAGAGCAGCTGTTGTTTTTTGCCTTTCTTTGTGTCCCTAGCACTTAGCACAGTTCCTAATACACAGTAAACATTTGATAATTGCCTGTTGACTGACTTTCACTGCAACTTAAAGTCTTAGAGTTTCCTAGAACACTGAGACACTGTGACTTGTAACAGAATACACAGCCAGTATGTGTCAGAGGCAGGATTTTGACTTAGAATTTTCTGTCCCTGAGTGAGGCTGGCTTTCTATCAACTCTTGTCATACAGTTTTTGAAGGAGGTGGAAGGGGGCAACCTTCCCTCCAACCAAAAAAAATAAAAATAAAAAAAGAATCCATCAAGCTCTTTATCTATTTGAAATTTTGCGTAGGGTAAGCCTAACCTCCTTCATTCCTGTTCTTTTCTGCCTCCTTATTTCTCCTTTATTATATGGTGCTTTGCTTCCAGAGTACAGAATTTATGTAAATATATCCTGGCTATATTTTATGGGCCAGCCTGGGAAATTAACAATTTAAAACATTGTTTCAGTAGAAAATGTCATTATAAGTTTCAAGGAACCAAGTTTCACATTGCCTTTAAAAATATAATCCATTCAAAAGTGGAAAATATAAACCATGTAAATGCTGAAATAAATGGGTCAGGAAATGAAAAATTTAATGTTGTCAAGCAATAACTTCTCCATGTTATAAGTATTCATTTACTATGTCAAATGTGCAAAACTTTAATAAATGTTAGAACTCAAAGCAATATTCATGGGCTAAAAATTGTATTAAAACTTTAAAATGTATATTTATTTTAAAAATGCTTTTATGGGGGAAGGAAAAACTGAATTTGAGTATTGGCACCAGTTTTTTTTTTTTTATTGTGCCAATTTGATCCTAATTAATGAGGTTGTTTATGGTTTTCTTATTTGCGACCTTTATGTATTGCTTCCCCCTCTTAGAATATAAGCTCCTCAAGGGCAGAGACTGTCTTTGCTTTTGCATTTATATGCTGGTGCTTACCACAGTATTTGGCACATTGTAAGTGCTTTTTCATTCATTCATCCATCCATCCATCCATTCATTCATTCCTTTGCCATCTACAGGATCTCATTCTTCTAATGATAAACATATTTTAGGCTACAGGTTTCCAAGACAAAGCACATTCCTGCCAACATGATCCCTGAACAAGATGTTCTGGACTTTGAACTTGCTACCCATAGTAAGGTTATGTCCAGGATACATACCCATATTTCAGTGGGGGGTGAACTATGGTTGGCTATGTTAGAGATTCTTTATGCAACAGTTGTGGGATAAAGTGATTCCAGATGGGCCATCAGCAAATTCTAGGGTATTTGTGTTTTTAACCCATTAGGCTAAATCCACTTTTGTAATTTGAAAAAGAAAATAATTTTACTAGACAGAAACGCCACCTGAAGGTCATTTCATAAGCTAAATTCCAAACTAATCATAATTTGTAGTATATTCAAGGTTAGATAAAGAAAATATATTTAAGAAGCATCTTTTCATCTTATGGGTTTAAGTTCTGACCAAACTCAAGTTGTGAACACTTTAAAATAAACTGCTCTTCATTTTGAAGATTGAGTGTCAGTGTCTCATGATAATTATTTGACTATGGGCAAGTCACTTAATATACTTTATGCTCCAGGCAACTGTCTATGACTGTAAGTGACAGAGGAGTTTGAAGTTTCTGAATTCTCTATATTTCATGAAATCACAGATGTACATAAAAAATTCTGAAGATTAAATGTTATGGGATATGAGGTAGATTTTAGTTCCCAGTTGAATTTTTAAATTCTCTTTTACACAAACCAGAATATTTTCACTTGGTAAGCAGGTGGCAGGTAGGTAGTACAGCGAATAAAACACCAGGTATAGAGTCAGGAAGACCCAAGTTCAAATCTAACCACAGACACTTACTAGCTGTGTGACCCTGAGCAAGTAATTTAAATTCTGTTTGTCTCAGTTTCCTCATCTACAAAATGGGGACAAAAATATAACCTACCTGTTAGGGTTGTTGTGAGGACAAAATGAGATAATATTTTAAAAGTGTTTTGTAAACCTTAAAGCACTATATAAATGCTAGTTATTATTATCTATGTACTAGGTATAGGTATAGTCTTAATGTCAAGTATTTGATAAAGGAAGCGTGGGGTAGTGGGACAGATACAGGACCTGAAGTAAGAAGACCTGGGTTTGAATTCTGGCTTTTTCACTTACTAGGTATGTGGACAATTCAAAGTAATATTAAAAATGTTGCTCAGTGTATCTACCTCCCCTCCCCAAATATACAGGGTGTGATGGTGCCCCAAAAGTCTTACTGCAGTTTTAAGCTAGTAGAGTTTAAGCTATTAAAAGCTTAAAAACTGTTAGAGCTCTAAACTCTGCTAGCTTAAAATGGCACTGACTTTTGAGACACCTTGTACTTCTCTCTAGGCGATCATCACTGTTGCCCATCCGTCTTTATGGCTTTTACTGGATTGATTTGCTTTTATGATCGAATCATATGGTTTTATAGGAGAACAATTGGAAATTAATACCTTTTACAATGGCCTACTAGAAGGCATGTGCTATCAATGGCTTTGCTAGTCCATTTGTTTAAGTATATAATTAGGCATGTCTTATTTGTCTAGAATTGTTTGGGGCTGTTCTTATTGGGTTATGAGGAAAGGCACTGCAGTAGATGACCCCTTACGGTCCTACTGAACCTCATGGTTCAGTAAATACAGATTAAAGAATGTAGCTTCTTAGCTTTTTTCAAAAAGTTATAAACCATTGTTTTTCAATACTGTTAATTATTTATAGTCACCATAGTGGGCTATTCATGCCTACAGTTGTGGGTCCTTGCAATTTAAGATGATGATGAAAGGTAAAGTGCATTTTATTTTTATTTTGAACACACCACATATTGTTATACTGTATATAGCATATACGGAATTGTCTCATAATACCTGGTTGATGGGGGGAGGCTTCTTTTTTTTTCTTCTGAATATGCCCCTTTTAATATTATCACAGCCAAATTCTTCACTGGAAATTTGATACTTTAGAATCACATTAAAATTTGGATTTCAACCAAAAATAGCAGTAAATTTTGATTCTTGGATTTGAACTCTATCTAGATTTGTGTAACAGTAATAGTGAGTGCTAAATGTTGTAAGATACATATCATATAATATTCCCTGGAAAAGCAAGTATCATCATAAAAAGGCATTTGAAAGGACTTTGATGGTTTCAAATTTATTTACTCAACCTCAATAAAGCTTTAAAATATTATCCATTTCTCCATTAAGCCATCCATGTCTATTTTCATTTAGAAATCTTTATTTTAATACTCTTCCTCACCTCAACAATTACACATTTGAAATTAATGTAAAGTCTTTGCATTTAGACTGTCTGATGAAGTTAACACAGCTCTAAAAACAGATGTTTCCATCCTCAAGCCTTTCTTTATATTTATAAGTTTGTTGTTGAGACATTTCAGTTGTGTCACACTCTACATGACCCCATTTGGGGTTTTCTTGGCAAGGATACTGGAGTGGTTGCCATTTCCTTCTCTAGCTCATTTACCGATGAGGAAACTGAGGCAAACATCATTAAGTGACTTGCCCAGGGTTGCACAAGTAAATGTTTGCGGCCAGATTTGAACTCAAGAAGATGAGTCTTCCTTATTCCAGGCCGGGTACTCTATCCACTGTGCCACTAATAAGTTTTTATTGATGTATGATTACTATTCAGTATTACTATGTTGAGAATTTATTGCCCATTTATCTTGTTTTGGTGGTTTTCCATAGTTAGCCAATAATGATATATAAAAATTCTCAGTTGCTTAAAATGTAAATAATATGCATACTATGTATTGAGAACTTTAAAATTATTTTTGATTAAAAATACAAAGGGAAAAAACATAGGATATCTCCTTGTGCATAGTTAGATTGAGGCAGTATGATAAAAATATCATTAATTCTCAAATTAATTTTAGACACTATGCAGTTAATAACAACTGCCATTTATAGAGCATTTTAAAGTTTGCTGTGCTCTTTACATTATTCGACTTGATATTCACAAGGACCCTGTGAAGTAGGTACCACAGGTATTATTAGCCTTTTTAATAGATGATAGACTTAAAAAGGTTAAGTGACTTGCCTATGGTCACACACCTTGTAAGTATTACAGGTAAGATTAAAACTAAGGTCTCTTCTGAATCCTAGTCTAGTACTTATGTTAACATGCTATAATGCCCTTTAATGCCAATAAAAATACCAACAAATTATTTTATAGCATTAGAGAAAACAATAACAAAATATATGTAGAAAAGCAAATGTGCAACAACATTGAGGGGAGAATTAGACATCTTTTAAGTCACAGCTCTAAATCTTATGATCCTATGAATTGTAAAAAAAAATTGATAAATGGCATTGATGAATTGATAAAGGCATTCACCCTGCCAGATGGTAAAATATATTATAAAGTAGTGATTGTCAAAGCTATACATTACCGAATTAAAAAAAAACACAAAAATAGATCAATGGAACAGAATTATGGACTCCAGAAATAGAACCAAATATATACACTGGATAAACCCCAAATTACAGAATATCAGGGAAAGGAATCGTTCAATAAAAATAGTTGGGAAAGTTAGAAAGCATTATGGCGATCCACATCTCACACTTAGTATTTATGATCATAAATTCCAGTTGTAGCAATGATCAAAATACAAATGGTAACAACAAATTTAGAAGAATGAGAAATATATTTATCCCAGCTGTGTAGAGTAGAACAATGTGTTCATTGAATAAATGGAAAAAAATTATTGGGAGAAAAAAATCAGATTATAGGATCACAGAATTTCAGAGTGGGAAAGGAATCTTCAGTCATCTTCAGCCCACACCCTAAAAGATCCTTCACTGCGGCATGCATGCCAAAGAGTCAGCTTCTGCTTGAAGACCTCCAATCCATATGAATATTTTTTCCAAATAGTTTATATAGTATTGTAATTAATTGTTCTTTAAATGTTTGGTATAATTCACTTATAAATCCATCTGGCCCTGGAGATTTTTTCTTAGGGAGTTCATTGATGGCTTGTTCAATTTCTTTTTCTGAAATGGGATTATTTAAGTATTTTATTTCCTCCTCTGTTAATCTGGGCAAATTATATTTTTGTAAATATTCATCCATTTCACTTAGATGGTTAGATTTATTGGCACACAGTCAGGCAAAATAGCTCTGAATTATTGTTTTAATTTCCTATTCATTACTGGTAAATTCACCTTTTCATTTTTGATATTGTTTGGTTTTCTTCTTTTTTTAATCAAATTAACTAAAGGTTTATTTATTTTATTGGTTTTTTCATAAAACCAGCTCTTAGTTTTATTTATTAGTTCAATAGTTTTCTTAACTTCAATTTTATTAATCTCTCCTTTGATTTTCAGAATTTTTAATTTGGTATTTAATTGGGGATTTTTAATTTGTTCTTTTTCTAGCTTTTTTGGTTGCATGGTTAATTTATTGATCTCTTCTTTTTCTATTTTATTCATGAAAGCATTTAGAGATACAAAATTTCGCCAAGAATCGATTTGGCTGCATCTCATAAATTTAGGTATGTTGTCTCATTATTGTCATTCTCTTGGGTGAAGTTATTGATAGTTTCCATGATTTATTGTTTGACCCACTCATTCTTTAGGATTAGATTATTAGATGCCAATTAATTTTTCGTCTATCTTTCCATGGTCTTTTATTACATATAATTTTTATTGCATCACAATCTGAAAAGGATACATTTAATATTTCTGCCTTTCTGCATTGCATTGTGAGGTTTTTATGCCCTAATACATGGTCAGTTTTTGTGTAGGTGCCATGTACTATTAAGAAAAAGGTATATTCCTTTCTATCCCCATTCAATTTTCTCCAGAAATCTATCTTATCTATCTTTTCTAAAATTCTATTCATCTCCTTAACTTCTTTCTTGTTTATTTTGTGGTTAGATTTATCTAGTTCTGAGAGGGAGAGGTTGAGGTCCCCCACTATTATAGTTTTGCTGTCTATTTCATCCTGTAACTCCCTTAACTTCTCCTCTAAGAATCTGGATGCTATACCATTTGGTGCATGTATGTTTAGTATTGTTATTACTTCATTGTCTATGGTACCTTTTGGCAAGATGTAGTTTCCTTTATCTCTTTTAATTAGATCTATTTTTGCTTCTACTTTGTCTGGGATCAGGATTGCTATCCCTGCTTTTTTTTATATCAGCTGACATATAATATATTCTACTCCAGCCTTTCACCTTTATTCTGTGTGTATCTCTCTGCTTCAAATAGGTTTCTTGTAAACAATATATTGTAGGATCTTGGTTTTTAATCCATTCTGCTATCTGCTTCTGTTTTATGGGAGAGTTCATCCCATTCACGTTCACAGTTATGATTACTGACTTTGTCTTTTTCTTCATTCTATTTTTCCCTCTGTTTATACTTTTCTCTCTCCTTTCACCCTTTCCTTCCCTGCTTCTGACCATCGCCTCCCTTAATCTCCCCTCCCTTGTATCAGCCCCCTTCCTTTTTCTTTCACCTTTCCCCTTTTACTTCCCTATAGAGTGTGATAGGTTTCTATAACCAACTGAATGTGTGTGTTATTTCCTCTTTGAGCCAAATCCAATGAGAATAAGGTTCAAACAATGCTCTCTCCCCCTCCCTTCTTTCCCTCTACTATAATAGGTCTTTGTGCCTCTTCCTGTGATGCAATTTACCATATTCTGCCTCCTCCTTTCCTCTTCTCCTAGTACAATCATCCTTTTTTCCCCACCCCTTAATTAATTATTTTTATCATCACATCAAATTCAACTTATTCCCACTCCCTCTGTCTATGTATACCCCTTCTAAATGCCATAATAAAGATACAGTTCTCAAGAGTTACAAATATCATCTTCCCAGGTAGGGGTGTAAACAGTTTAACCTTATTGAATACCATCATTTTTCTTTCTTTCCTGTTTACCTTTTTATGTTTCTCTTGAGTCTTGTATCTTGTATTTGGAGATCAAATTTTCTGTTCAGTTCTGGTTTGTTTGTCTTTTTTTTTTTTTAATCAGGAATGATTGCAAGTCTCCTATATCATTGAATATCCATCATTTCCCCTGAAAGATTATACTCAGTTTTGCTGGATAGTTGATTCTTGGTTGTAATCCAAGCTCCTTTGCCTTCCAAGATATCATATTCCATTCCCTGTGGTCCTTTAACGTGGAAGCTGCTAAGTCCTACGTAATCCTGACTGTGGTTCCATGATATTTAAATTGTTTCTTTTTGGTTGCTTGCAATATTTTCTCCTTGATCTGATAATTCTAGAATTTGGCTGCAATATTCCTTAGAGTTTTCCTTTTGGGGTCTCTTTCAGGAGGTGATTGATGAATTCTTTCAATGACTATTTTATCTTCTGGTTCTAGGATGTCAGGGCATTTTTCCTTGATAATTTCTTGAAAGATGCTGTCCAGGCTTTTTTTTTTTTTTGGTCATGGATTTCAGGTAAACCAATAAGTACTAAATTATCTCTCTTCGGTCTATTTTCTAGGTTAGTTGTTTTTTCCAATGAGGTATTTTACATTTTCTTATTTTTTTTCATTCTTTTGGTTTTGTTTGACTGATTCTTGATGTCTCAGAGTCATTAGCTTCCATTTGCCCAATTCTAATTTTTAATGAATTGTTTTCTTCAATTAGC
The DNA here is from genome assembly GCF_900497805.2 of Vombatus ursinus. Classification (NCBI taxonomy): domain Eukaryota; kingdom Metazoa; phylum Chordata; class Mammalia; order Diprotodontia; family Vombatidae; genus Vombatus; species Vombatus ursinus. The sequence continues at coordinate 2,641,955 of NW_020953728.1, forward strand.
TTTTGTATTTTCTTTTCCATTTTTGCCAATTCTACTTTTTAAGGAGTTCTCTTCAGTGAGTTTTTATACCTCCTTTTCCATTTGGTCAATTCTATTTTTTAAGGAATTGTTTTTTTCAGTGGATTTTTTTTCCCATTTGGCCAATTGTAATTTTTAAAAATTTTTTTGTTAATTTATTTTAATTTATCAACAATCACTTCCATAAGCTTTTGAGTTTTAAATTTTTCTCCCTCTCCCTCCCTACCTCCCTCCCCAAGATGGAGTGCAGTCTAATATAGGCTATATATATATATATATAGATATATATATATATACATTCCTATTAAACATATTTTCACATTAGTGATGTTGTAGGTAAGAATTAGAACTAATAGGAGGAACCACCAGAAAGAGGAAACAAAACACAACAGAAGAAAAAAAATAGCAAATAGTATGCTTTGATCTGCATTCAAACTCCATAGTTCTTTCTTTGGATGTGGATAGCATTTTCCATCATGAGGCTTTTGGGGATGTCTTCGATCCTTGTATTGCTGAGAGGGGTTAAGTCTATCAAAGTCAGTCATCACTCAATGTGGCTGTTACTGTGTACAACATTCTCCTGGTTCTGCTCACTTCACTCAGCATCAAGCCATACAAGTCTTTCCAGGTTTATCTGATGTCTGCCTGTTCATCATTTCTTATAGCACAATAGTATTCCATTACATTCATATATCACATTCACAATTATGATTACTATCTGTGTCTTTCTCTCCATCCTTCCCCCCCCGTTTATGCTTTTCTTTCTCCTTTCTCCTTTTCCCTCCTCACTAATGTTTTGCTTTTGACCACCGCCTCCCTCAGTTCCACCTCCCTTCTCTTAACCCCCTCCCTTTTCTTTCCCCTTTTCCTTCCTACTGCCTATAGGGCATGTTAGATTTCTATGCCTAACTGATTATGTTATTCCCTTCTTGAGCCAAATCTGATGAGAGTAAGGTTCAGACAATGCTCATCTCCCTCCCTTCTTTCCCTCTGCTGTAATAGGACTTTGTGCCTTTTCCTGTGATGTAATTTACCTTTGTCTGCCTCCTCCTTTCCTTTTTTCTCAGTATATTTTCTTAGTTAGATCAGATTAATTCACTTACGTGGATCCATTTAACCCACTTCATTAGATTTTTTTCATCATTACATCAAAGTCAATTTATATCCACCGCCTTTATGTATACCCCTTTAACATGGTGTAATAACAATACAGTTCTCAAGAGTTACAAGTGTCATCTCCCCTTGTAGGGATGTAAACAGTTTGCCCTTATTAACAATATATTGTATCTGTCTGTCCCATTTACCTTTTTATGTATCTCTTGAGTCTTGTATTTGAAAATCAAATTTTCTGTTGAGCTCTGGTCTTTTTATCAGGAAGGTATGGAAGTCCCCTATTTCATTGACTATCCATTTCCTCCCCTGAAAGATCATGCTCATTTTCACTGGGTAGTTGATTCTTGGTTGTAATCCAAGCTCCTTTGCCTTACGGAATATCATATTCTACACTCTACGGTCTTTTAATGTGGAAGCTGCAAGGTCCTGTGTAATCCTGACTGTGGTTCCATGATATTCAAATTGTTTCTTTCTGGCTTCTTGCAGTATTTGCTCTTTGACCTGGTAATTTTGGAATTTGGCTACTATATTCCTTGGTGTTTTCAGTTTGGGATCTCTTTCAGTAGGTGATCGGTGGATTCCTTCTATGGCTATTTTACCCTCTGGTTCTAGGACTGTAGGGCAGTTTTCCTTTATGATTTCCTGAAAGTTACTGTCCAGGCTCTTTTTTTCATCGTGATTTTCAGGTAGACCAATAATTTTTAAATTGTCTCTCCTGGATCTATTTTCCAAGTCATTTGTTTTACCAGTGAGGTATTTTACATTTTCATCTATTTTTTCATTCTTTTGTTTTTATTTGACTGATTCTTGCTCACTCATAGAGTCATTAGCTTCCATTTGCTCAATTCTAATTTTTAACACATTGTTCTCTTCTATTAGATTTTGTACCTACTTCCCCATTTGGCCAATTGTATTTTTTAGGGACTTCTTTTCTTCAGTGTACTTTTTTCCAGTTGACCAATTGTATTTTTTAGGGACTTGTTTTCTACAGTTAATTTTTGTCCTTCCTTTTCCAAGCTGTTGACTCTCTCTTGCATACCTTATTTCTTTTCCCAATTTTTCTTCTACGTCTCTTATTTGACTTTTAAAATCCTTCTTGAGCTCTTCCAAGAAGGCTTTTTGGGCTTAAGACCAGTTCATATTCCCCTTTGAGATTTCAGATGTGAGTATATTGACATTGTTGTCCTCTTCTGAGTTTGTGTTTTGATCTTCCCTGTTACCATAATAATTCTCTATGGTCAGTATTCTTTTTTGCTTTTTGCTCATTTTGTTTGCCTATTTTGTGGCTTTTAAAATTGAGCTCTCCTGCTGAAACACAGGGGCCACTTCTCAAGCTTCTTTTGTGGGGGTTCAGGGGCCTGGTCGCTAGCTTTGTGCCCTGGGGCCTCAGGTGCCAGCTATTGGAGATTGTAGGTGTCTTGTAGCTTACCTGGTACTAAGCTGGGGTCATAGTGGTGGGTGTCTGGTGTGCTAAAGCCAGGTGAGGTTTTTCTGCATTTCACCTGGGCTGTGCTGAAGCATGCAATCTATATGAATATTTACTTTAAAAATGTTATTGATATGTCTTCTTTTTATAGTACCTTCATTTCTAAATAGCCAAAGCTTTTTGTTAAGTGATTGCTATCTGCTAAGCACTGTGCTAAATAATGAGAATACAAAAACAAGGAAGCAAGACAGTGCCTATCCTCAAGGGGCTTATATTGCAATGGGGGAAAAGAACATAGAAAAGGGAGATAGATAGTAGGGGTTTATAGGAAGGTGGCAAGCAGGGGCATGGTGTGGACGTGTCTGGGAAGTGGTATTGAAGACAAGCAAGATAAATGAAAACTCATCTACCAGTGCTAGGGTCCCTGGGGCAGAACATAAGGTTGTGGTTAGATGGAGAAGAGGACAGTTAGAGTATAAGTGGCATTATGAGGAGATGGCTGAAAATAGCAGTGTCCTAGTTCTGAATGTTATTGCTCCCTCCTCTTCACCCAGCAGCCAACTCTTGTAACTATTTAATACACTAGGGGGTTTGCTATCCCAGAACCAGGCTGCTACATCTCCTGTTCAGGGGTTCTAGAACCATCCTTGTGGGATTGAGTATGTCTCTTCTCTAATGTTATTGGCTCAAGCCCCCCAGTAGTTGTGTTGCCCCCACCATTGGCCACCAGTGACTGACTAGTGGTTCAGATTCTTCCTAAAGTGAACATCTGACCATGTTCAATCCTCTCCCTTATCTCCCTGTATCCCCAACTCAATAAAGTGCTGTGGCTCTTAATATATCCAGCATCAAATATAAAATCCTCCGTTTGGCTATTCAAGTCCTTCATAACTGAACCCTTCTAACCTTTTCAGTCTTCTTACACTTTATTTCCCTCCACATACTCGTAAATCTAATATTGTCCTTACACAGGATATACTCCATCTCCATTTCTGTGCATTTTCATTAGTTGTCCTCTGTGCTTAGAATATTCTCTTTCCTCACTCTTACATTCTGGTGTCCCTGGCTTCCTTCAAGTCTCAAATAAAATCCTGCCTACTTCAAGAAGTCTTTTCTGGTCCTCTTTAATGGTGGTGCCTTCTCTGAGATGAGGTCCATTTATGCTGTATGTATTTTCTTTGTACATAGTTGTTTATCTGTTGTCCACCCCATTAGAGTGTGAGCTACTTTGAGGGTAGGAATTATTTTTGCTTTTGTATCCCTAACATTTAGTATAATATCTGGTATATAGTTAGTCAGTAAGTATTTATTAAGTGCCTACTATGTGCCAGGCACTGTGCTACTCACTGGGAATACAAAAAAAGGCTAGGCAATCCTTTCCCACAAGGAGCTTGCAATCTAATGGCGGAGACAACAGGTAATCAAATATGTACAAATAAGCTACATACATACATATATATATGTATATGATAAATAGGAAATAATTAATAAAGGAAAGGCACTAGAATTATGAGGGTTTGGAAGAGGCTTCACGTAGAAGGCAAGATTTTAGTTGGGACTTTGAGGAGGCCAGGGAAGCCAGTAGGTAGAGAAGGGAGAGCACTCAGGCCATGGACCCCAAAGCTGAGAGAATGTCTTGTTTGTGGAATAACAAGGAGGCCAGTGTCTCTAGATTGAAGAGTGCTTGGCAAGGTGTAAGTAAGGTGTAAGAAGACTGGAAAGGTATGAGGGGGCTAGGCCATGAAGGGCTTTGAATGCCACACAGAGCATTTTTTATTTGATCCTTGGAGACAATGTGGAGCTACTGGAGTTTATTGAGTGGTGGTAGTGGGTAAGGGACAGAGTGACATGATCTGACCTGCACGTTAGGAAAATTACTTTGGTGGCCGAACGGAGGATGGATTGGAGTGGTGAGAGACTTGAGGCAGGCAAACCCATCAGCAGATTATTGCAATAGTCCAGAGGGGAAGTGATACACCATTTTGATGGTAGTGTCAAAGGAGAAAAAGAAGTGAATTATAGAGATGTTAGGAAGGTGAAATCTACAGGCTTTGGCAATAAATTGAATGTGGGGCAGGGGACAAGGTGAGAAATAGTGAGACATATTAGACATTTAATAAATGGTTGCTGACTTGACAACCCTAAAAATTCATAATTGAAGTAGTCTGCTTCTACTGTTCTGTCCATTCTCCTCAAGTAGTTTAGGTCCAGACCTTGATTTTCATACTTTCTCTTTTCTCTCCATTTATGATTCACTCTTTCAAGTTTGAAGTGGTTTTGCTTGTGATTATTTTATACTACTAACTTGCCTTTACTTTTGTTTATTCATTCATAAGTGAGAAAGAGAAAATAACGTTTAAGCTGTATTGGGGATTTACTAGCATTGAAAGGTCTGGTAGATGTTTTGATGACTCTTTTATGCTGCTAATTCTAGATTTGGACCTAAATAATCTTGAAAATATTCCCATGCTAAAGATATATTTAAAAATTAATGAAGCATTTCTTTTTGCAAAGTTGACTTTTCAGTCAATGTATTTTATTTTTAGATATAGATTCCCCTTTTATCCAAATGAGTTTTGGAAATAAGTAGGTTGCTTAGATTACAAGGGCAGAGAATTTCAATGGACCCATACCTAGAAAGGAACCCCTCTATGCACCTTGGCTTGTGGGTGAGGAATTTTACATTTTTGCCTTCATTATTTTCTTTCTCAGATGTTTTCCAAAATCTGTTTTTCTTAAGTATAGAAGCATCAGTTTTGTGATTCTGAAAAGCAAATTAAATGCTTCAAAACCACAACATTAGTGTTTTCTATATTTCTGAACATGGTATAGGAAGTTTTCATTTAAAAAAAAATTCTGAACCTGATGCCAAAAAGGAACATTATAAAATGCAAAGTAAAACAAAAACAAGATTATATGTGAAACTATGAATCCCTATTATGTACAGCTTGTTTTTTTTAAAAAGCATACAATAAATTTAATATATTACTTTTGGACTTGTTCTGTTTATCTATGTTTCCTTCTGAACTTCCTTCTTTTCATTAAAAAATGTTTAATGATGCTCTATACCATTTTTTGGCAACACAATAGCTAGCTTTTCTTTCCCCAGCCAAATCTCCAACTGCCAATTAAAACCTGTGTAGCCAATAATCATAGTTAAGCAAAAAAAAAGGTTCACACATTAGTCCAAGTCCAAAAATGTATACCGTATATTGCAGTGTAACCATTCCTTAACAGATGAGTGCCCCCTTGGTTTACAGTATTTTGCTACTATGCAAATATTTGCTGTAAATAATTTTGTACATGGGTCTTTTTCCTTTTTCTTTAATCTCTTCAAGTATTGTATCACTAGGTCAAAGGGTATGTACCATTTAGTAACTTTGTGGATATAGTTCCGAATTGTTTTTCAGAATGACTGGATTAATTAATATATAACTTTACTAATAGTCCATCAGTGTGCCTGTATTCCTACAGCCACTCCAACAATTATAATTTTCCTTTTTTGCTTTTATTTTTTTTCCAAGCTGATGGTGTAAGGTTGGACTTCATAGTTGTTTAATTTGTATTTCTCTGATTATTAGTGATTTGGAAGAATTTTCATGTGGCTGTTGATAGTTTGTATTTCCTTCTTTGAAGACTTCTTACTTGTGTGTCCTTTGACTGTATCTAATCAATTAGGGATCAAGCTGCCCAAAGAGATCAATCAAGGAAAAGGAATCATATATACAAAACTGTAGCATCTCTTATAGTAAAAACAAAACAAAACTGTAAACTAAAGTTATGTTCATTTGGAGCTTATTGTAAACCTAACTTTCAAGATTACTTTCCAGTTTTCCCAGTAGTTTTTTTTTGAGAATAATTAGGGTCTTTGTGTTTATTGAACTTTATATTATCATGTTCATTTGCTTTTGTATGTTGTGTATCTAATCTGTTCTATGATTGACTTTTCTTTTTATTTGACTAATACCATAAATCATAATCACATAAAATTAAAATGGTTGCATAAACAAAATTAATTTAGCTAAAAACTAAAGGGAAACAGTTAACTGAGAAATAATCTTTGCAGTAAATTTCTTTCTAACAATTTGATTTCCAAAATATGTAGAGAACTTACTCAAATTTGTAAGAGTAAGAGCCATTCCCTTACTGATAAATAGTCAAAAGATATGAAAAAATAGTTAACATAGGAAGAAAACCAAGCTACCAATAGCCATAGGAAAAAATTCTCTAAATCACTAATAACTAAAAAAATACAAATTAAAGCAAATCTGAGGCTCCACCCCATACGCATCAGATTGGCAATGATGACCCAAAAAAGGGAAAATGACCAATGTCCAATGGTCTATGGGAGAATAGGCCAATCACTGCACTGTTGGTGGAACTGTGGTTTTATCCAGTCATTCTGGAAATTAGTTTGCAATTATGAACAAAAAGTTGATAAACTACATAATCTTTGACCCAGTCGTACTACTATTGTACCTATTCTGCAAAGATGTCAAAGAAAGAGGAAAAGTACCAACATGTACATAAATATTTATAAGGTGTGCCCATCAACTGGGGAAGGGCTGAACAAATTATATTATATGACTGTACTGCAAGGTTGCTATTAATGAAATAATATGAAATTCAATTTAGTGTGAATTATAAAATGGTACTTAATGTGATTCAAAATTCAATAAATGCAATGAATGAGAGCTAGTTGGTGATTTTAAAATACTGCTGTATCATCATTCTTTATTTGCCTACTGTTGTGTGTGAATATGATATGCTGTTGTATACCAATCAATCAATTAATATTTATTAAATACCTACATGTTCCAGGTACTGTGCCTGTGCACATTACGAACAGTTTAAATTTTTTAAAAGCCTTTAACAAGATGGACAAAAGGAAGAATACTTGAGATGGAAATACTGCCAGCTCAAAAAAGGAAGAAGCTTGGTGTAATTGATCAACATGAATGTTGTCATAGTAAACTCTGAAAAAGGGTAAGGCATTGGAATGTCTGAATCTATGGTATATACAGTTATAAGACACAGGTGAAATGAAAGAAAAGGGCAAAATTGCATCAGCTTTTTGTGGTTCACAAACAGCTACAAGGAATAGAAGCGTAAAAGTGGTAGAAATGGAGTGTCTTTTAACTTTATGGATTGACAACTACAATAAAAACACATTACTCTTAGTAAAGCAGCCATTCAGACAAAAGCTTCATATTTAAGTCTGTGAAACAAAATGGAAATGAATTGGATAGTCAAGAAACTTTTACTGCAGGTGTTGGTTGGTTCAATTGCTTTAAAAATTGAACTCAATTTCATAATGTTAAAATTACCAGAGAAGTGGCCATTGCAGATGAGGACATAGCAGCAGCTAAATATGCTGCTGTTTTAAAGAAAATAATAGAAGAGAGTGTATACACTGACAACAGTTTTTTTTATGTGGATGAAACAGGCTTATTCTGAAAAAGGATTTTTTCTAGAGTTTGGATTTCTGAGAAAAAACTCAATTTGGATTTAAAGGATTGCCTAATACTTTTATTAGGAGATTAGGTAGATTATGTGGAAGGGGATTTAAATTAAATCCTTGTTTATAGGTCTCAAAATATTCAAGCTCTGAGAGGCTATAGTCATTGATCACTTCCAGTTTTATAAAGGGATTTGTGACTAAATCTGTTTTTGCAGACTGGTTTTCAAGTTACTTTCCCACTCAAAGCAATACTGACATTAGAAAATATGCCAGGTCATTCAGTTACACTAAGTTCATTGTGTGAGAATGTGAGCATGTAAATTTGTGTAGTGACAATAAAGATCTTTGTACCTACCAGCATATGTTTCAATTAATCAATCAATAAACATTTATTAAGCATACACTACTCTGTGCTAAGTACTGGGACTACAGAAAGAGGTAAAAGACAGTCCCTGCTCTTGCAATCTAGATTGCAGTCTAATGGGAGAGGAAACGTGCAAACAAATACTTTACGAAAGAAGCTATAGATAGAATAATTAGAAAATAATTAACAGAGGGAGGGCACTAGAATTAGGGGGAATTGGGGAAAGCTTCCTGTGGAAGGTGGGATTTTAATTGAGACTTAAAGGAAGCCAGGGAGGTTGAAAGAGAAGATAGTTCAGTGTAGGCTGTTAAAATATTTTAAACAATTATGACATTTTTGCATATCATCTTTACATATCATCATGCTTATTTTTAGGAACAAAATTCAAAATTTTAAATTTTTGAAATTTTGTTTTCTATAACTACTCTTTATAGTAAATTTAAATCAGAAATACATTTTCATATTATTATGTTAAAGAGATAGAAGCTTCTTTAAATATTTTCCATTGCATTTTTCCATTATAACTTCAAGTAGTATGAATTTGAATGAGACCAGTTAACAATATTCATTATCCATTCTAATCAGAACGTTGCTATAATTGAATACTATATTGCTCTAAGAAAAAATTTTAAAAAATGCTTTCAGATAAATCTGGAAGACTTGTATGAATTGATACAGAATAAAGTAGGCAGAATGAGAACAAATTATACAATAATAACATCGTAAAGGCAACTTTGAAGGATTTAAGAATTCTGATCAATTCAACTCCAATAAGACTGGTAATAACCACACTCTCCACCTCCTGACAGTGATATGATGCACTCAAAATGCAGAATGGGGCATATTTTTGGACATGGCCAATGTGAGAATTTGTTTTTCTTGACTGTGAGTATTTGTTATAAAGGTTTTGTTTATCTTTTTTTCCCCCAGGGGGAAGGTAACTAAGTGGATTGGAAATTTTTATTAATTGAAAAATAATAAAATAAAGTTATTCTAATTTGTATGGTGTATTGAACAGGGGAATGTGACTAAACGTTTGAAGGAGGTAAAAGAGACATTTCAAGCCCCCCCTTTTTTTGCAGCAAAGTTATTTATCTATTAAGAGGAAAGGAAACACTGCTCAGCCCCGTATTCCTTCCCTGCCCTTTAACGATACTCTGCTTGACCTGGGAGTGACAATCAAGTCTACTCCATAAGGAATGTCTGAGACTTCAAAATCTTTATTATATAAATAACCATTGAGCAAGGAGACTAATATTTGTGGTACAATGGAAGCACCACTGGTGTCTGAATTAAGAACAGAGTACAGTGTAAGAAAAAAGCACTCTCTGCTCCTTGCCATAGGGAAATATACCTGGAAGAATTTGTTGGTATATGCCTGCTAAAATTTCTGGCTCCTAGGTTCCACTGCCTTGTCCAATTGCAGATAATTAACATGAAATAAGTATGAAATTCTCCTTAAATATGCATACTTAAATATTTAGTAGTCTGGTAGCATAGTGCATGATACACAGTGAGAACTTAATAAATGCCCATTGATTGACTGGCAAATGCCCTTAGGATACTGAACTGAATGTTTCAGTTTAGTTGGAAAATTTGCCTACAGAAGCCTCTTGAGTCTTAATTAAGTGACTTAAGCATTCTTCCAACGCTTTTGATAGATCTGCCAATATCTCATTTAGTTGTTCTAACATGTAGTAGTATTCCTCTAGTCCTTGCTGAAATTTTTAAGCTTATTTCTTCTTTTATGTTCTGTGTGATGATGTACTTGTGTGCATTTAATTTTCTCAATGGAAATGCAAATTTTACACAATGGTTAGGTGGTACTTGGAGGAAAGATCTGAAATTGTTAACAAGACAACCAGTTAGTCTTCTAGCTTTGGGAAGCCACTATGTTTTCTGAGATCTAAGGCACTGGTCCACAAAATGGGGCTAGGGCTTGCCCCTGTAGGGTTAGCGATTAGCCATTCAAAAGGTGAAGTATGGATTGAATCTCATTCCTCAACTCTACCCCTAAGAAAATTGTGGGCTTGTCTAGTATAATTATATTACCCTTTTCAACACATCTCCCCTCTGTTCCTTCCCAAGAATGGGCTTTGGTGACTCTACCAGTCTTTGGTGTCTCAGGGAGGTTATAAACTAATCCAGCCCAGGTATCCAAAGTAGCTACACAAGCAAATTCTGTCCCTATGTCCAATTACACCCAGCATCCTCATATCCCTTCCCCTTCTTCCCATGACCAAATCACTACTCTGGGTCAGTGACCAGTGTTAACAACCTTCTCATCCCCTCATATGTAACATTTCATTTTTTTTTTCTGGAGGAAGAGTGATTTCAGCACAGGATGAGTAAGCATGAGTGGATTGTGATTACATTGTATCTTTACCCCCAATCCCACTTTCATTCTGAATTTGCCTGTTTTTGGGGAGGACATCACCATTCTTCCATTTCTCAATTTCTTAGTCTCCTCCTTGTCCTTGCAATCTTACTCAATAGAAACCCAGTAGAAAGCTGGGCAGGGGGTGAGGGGTGCAAGAAAGCTTTATTGTTGGCATTTAGTTTCAGAATTTGGAGTTGGGACAAAAGCATCAGGAGGAGTCCTGGTCAGGTTGGGCAGATAGGTCCAGCTTCTAGTTGTGTTTCAGGCTATCCCTCTACCAGATTCTCACCCAGCCCAGCCTGGGGACTCATTTGGTAGTGACTCTTCAAGAAGTCACAGAGTTATGTTTCCTCTTGGCTGGACACTAGGGTATACAGCTCTAATAGGGTTAGGGTAGCCTCCATGGTATCCAGACTATGGAGGATAGCATGGGCTCATGCTCTTTCTAGAAATATTGAAAGCACTCAGTGCCCTCCTGTTTTTCCTTTTCCAGCTCACAGAAAAAGTGTGACATTCCGGGGAGGGCAACATCATCCAAGTCAAAACAGAAAGTCAGGAACAGGTAGGAGGCCCACAAATTGCTTAGATGATTGACAGTGCCCTCAGCAGAGAACTTTTGGTGGATATGAGAGGTATAGCTCATGGCATCAGAGGCAAAAGAGGTGGCTGGTTCTGGAGGGAGACAGGGAAAAGATGGCTAGAGTAGCTGATCTCGGGTTGGAAGGTCAAATGTGAGGGATTTTGGGGTAGAGCAAACCTTTGATATGTTTGTTCCAAACACTGCTGAAGCAAGAAACAGAGCCCACATGATGCGGTCAGAAAAAAACCCTACATTTTCCAAAGTTATTAATGATCTCTTACTTGCCAAATCTAATGGTGCTTTTTTCAATCTTCATCCTTCTTGACCTCTCTTGATACTATTAGCCACCCTCTTCTTCTGAATACTTTATTCTCTCAAGATTGTCCTGACACTACTTTCTTTTTCTCTTTCTTTCTTTCTTTTTTTGGTTCTCCTCTTATCTCTCTGGCCATAGAGCATACCTCACTTGATTTATCCTTCACCACTTGTTATTGTTCTTTATTTCTTCTTCCCTTTTTGTGGCTAAACCACTTGAGAAGACTATTTATAATGGGTACCTCTACTTCCTTTCACTCCTTAACTGTCTACAGAGCTTAGGTTCTGGCCTCATCATTCATCTGAAACTACCCCCGAGTAGTCTTTTAATTGACAAATCTAATGGCTTTTTCTTAATTTTCATCTTTCTTGACCTCCCTGCAATCTTCAACACTGTTTACCACACTGTTCTCCTTGACACTCTCTTCTCTCTATAGAGATTTTCATATTCTGGCTTGGTTCTCCTCTTACCTATCTGGCTATCCCTTCTTATTCCTTTGCTAGATCTTCATCATCACCTACTAACACAGGGGTCCTCTCTGTCCTGGGCCCTCTTCTCTTCTCCTTCTATGCTATTTAATTAGTAATCTCATCAGCTCCCATGGATTTAATTATCATCTCTTATTTAATTATCACCACTATGCAGATGTGGCTCTAACTTCTCTGCTGACTTTCAGTCTCATATTTCCAACTGCCCATTGAACATATCAAACTGAATGTCCCATAGACATCTCAAACTCAAATATCCAAATCTGAACTCATTGTTGTACTGCTCCTCCTCCTACTTTTTCCCTTTCTATTTTCCTTTTTAGTATGTCAAGGGTACCACCAACCTCCCAGTAACCTAGACCTGCATCTATCCTTGGCTCTGAGCTCTTTCTCACCTTCCATATCCAATCTTTTGCCGAGGCCCTGTCAATTTTACATTCGTAACATTTGTTGTATACACTCCCTCTCTTCTCTGACACTGCTGCTGCTGTGAAGGCCCTCCTCACCTCACACTTAGATTACTAAAATAGCCTGCAGACTGGTCTCCCTGCTTCGACTCCCTCCCTACTCCAGTTCATTCTCTGCTTAGCTGTCAAAATAATCTTCATAAAACACAAGTCTGACCATGTCATCCCATCCCACCCCCTATTTATTGAACTACAGTAGCTCCCTATTGCCTCCAGGATCATATATAAAATCCTTTATTTGGCATTCAAAGCCTTCTTCCTATCTTCCTAGGATCATATATAAAATCCTATTTGGCACTCAAAGACTTCTTCCTATCTTCCTATTCTTGCTTCTCATACCTCACCCCCATACTCTATGATCCACTAACATTATCCTTGCTGTTCCTTGAACAAAACATTCTGTTTCCCAACTCTGAGCATTTTTGTTGTCCGTCACTATGTGCCTGGAATTCTCTGCCTCCTCCTTTCCATCTACTGGCTCCCTTCAAGTCTCAGCTAAAATCCCAGTTTCTCTGAGAAGCCTTTCCTGACTTTAATGCTAGTGCTTTTCTCCTGAGATTATATCCAGTTTATTCTGTAATCCTCTTTACATCTTGTTTGTTTTCTTATTATCTCTCCCATCATACTGTGAGCTTCTTGACAGAATGGACTATTTTTGCCCCAGTGCCTGGCATATAATAAGCACTTAATAAATGCTTGTTGATTTAACTCCTGAGTGTGAGTGTATCCTAAGGTTTTGTTCTAGGCCCTCTTCTCATCTTTCTTTATATTCTGTCACTTGTTAATTTCATTAGCTGTCATGGGTTTAATTAGAGATCTATATAACCAGCCCTAATCTTTTCCTTGAATTCTAGTCCCATCCATGCACTGCCTTTTGGACATTTCAAATAGGATATCCTATAGCTATAGCTATCTTAAACTCAATATGTACAAAACAGAACTCACTCAGATGCACTCCTCCTCCATACTTCCCTATTTCTGATGACTGTACCAACATTCCTCTCAGTTAACCAGATTCTCAACTTGGAATTATATTTGATTTACCACCTTTCTTCATCCCAAATATCCATTTAGTTGCTGAGTCTTATCATTTCTGCCTCCTCAGTGTCTGCTAGCCACCATGCCAGTTTAGCATATAATCATCTCTTAATGTATTAAGCCTCCAAATTGGTCTTCTTGCTGAGTTTTTACACAGAAGCCATAGTGATTTTTCCCAAAGTGAAGGTTCAACTATAACACCCACAATCCCTTCCCATCATTCAATAAAAAATCCAGTGACTCTTTCTTGTTTCTGGATTCAGATATCCTCCACTTTGCATTTAAAGCTGTTCAGAACCTGGCCTCTTCCTTTCTTTTGAGTTTTTTATCCTGTTACACCTCTCCATGCTCTTTATGGCCCACTCATACTAATCTGCTTGCTGTTTCTCATATACAATTCTGTGTTTCCTATCTCAGTGTCTTTGGATTGGGATTTCTTCATACCTCAAATGGTCTTCATCCTATCCTCTAACAGAATCCATAACTTCCTTTATGAGTGAGCTCAAGTTGGAAGAGGCCTTATCTGTTGCCTCCAACGGCTGGTGAATTCCCCTCTAAGGCTACCTTCCATCCTTTCTGTATTTACCTTACATCTGTCATTTTATGCATATGTTGACTTCTCCTCGTACTTCCACATGTTCACTTGGAACCAATGATGGCAGATCTAAGCATGCTTCATAGAAGGATGGGATGATTCCCAGTACGTGTGTTTCAAAATGAGACAAAGCATGGAAAGGCTAGATATATATGGTAAAAATCAGCAAACATAAAACAATCAGCATACCATGAAGCCAAAGAAGAATACTGTGTAATTTTAAGAGAACACATTTCTTGAGTATGTTCAGGTGAACAGTTTCAGTGTTGATGAAACCGGTCTATTTTGAGAATGATTGCCAACTACTACCCTTGGCAAGTACCAGTAAATCAAGTACTCCTAAATTTAGGCAGAATAAAGATAGGTTGACTTTTATTGTGTGTGCATGTTTTTGCAAACTCCCATAAAACAAAATATTTGCTAGTTAGAAACGTTCATTGTCTTAGGACTTTCAAAGGTTTTACATACACAAGTTCATGGTCCACATGCATAGAAAAATACTTTAATTCTAAATTGTTCTGTCATCTTTTTGTATCTTCAGTGAAAAATCATTTCAATAGCATACATTGATTTCAAGGTATTAAGTTTTTATGTTGCTAATGTAGAATTTCTCCTAGGGAAACTAAGATTGGGAATATTTCTACTCTTTTATAAAATTTAAAATTATATTTGTTTCAATCAGTAAAAAGCCACCATCCCACCTGAATTCCCTCAGAAATAAATTAAATAAATAAAAGAAAATCAAAACCCAATAAAATATGCATAGTCAGTCAAAACAAATTTCTACATTGGCTATGTCCAAAAACTGTTTGTCTCATTCTACGTTATGAATCCTTCACCTCTCTATCATGAGGTGTAGTATGTTTCATTATTAGTCCTCTGAAATCGTGGTTGGTCATTATGCTGATAACAGATCCAAATTCTTTCTAAGTTGTTTGTTTATAATCATATTATTGTCATTATACAAATTGTTCTTTTGGTTCTTTTTCCTGTACTGCATCACTCCATACAACTCTTCTGAAGCATTCCATCATATTTTTATACCATAACTTGTATATTCATTCCCCAATCTATGGACAGCCCTTCGGATTCCTATTCTTTGTCACCTCAAAAAGAGCTATAAATATTTTTGTACATACTTAGAATTTAGAGTTAATTTTGCTTAGAACTAATCCCTTCCTTAATCCACCTCTCCATAGTTCTCCCTGCTCTCTTCTCTCCTTTATCTTTTATTAACCTGTTGAATGATGGAATTACAGGCTCTTCTTTGGTCTGGGATTCCTGCCCTGGTTATTCCGCTACAGGCTGGGCTAGATGTTGGAACTGAGACTCCGTTCTGCTCCTGGGGTCTGAACGATGCCACTTGCTTGCTTCTGAACTTTCTCTTTCCTCAGTACACCAGCCAGAGCTACCTGCCCGTTAGCTCCACCCTTGTGTGTAGGTCCCCTTCTCAGGCCTCCCTGGGTCTGTGACCAAGAGCGGTAGTGGGAGACAAAGTTGCCATTTGGTACCTGCCTTCATTGCAATGCCCGAAGATTGATGTAGTGGTGGCTCACTATGATTCTTGTCTTGCCCTGGTCACAGTCTGTCCAGGGGTATTGGTACATGGAGTGCTCCATGTAAAATGTGCTCCTGACCCCAGTCACCAGTGTTTGAAGATGTATCTATCTTCCTTCTTATGCCAAGTTGGACTGAAAAAAATTACTTACTTAGATTTTTTCTGGATTTCCCCATCAGGATTCTAGTGCGTTTTCTAGATATGTGTGAAGGAGTTTGGTGGAGGGGAACTCGACTGTATAGCTTCCCTCAACTGCACCGTCTTTGTCTGGGAATACTTTTTACTGCCTGTTTCTCTGTTGTCACTTCACATTCAACTTATGGGTAAAGGAGTTATTCAGAATATTAAATATCATGATAGAAGAGATTTTGTAAGAAATTTGATATGTCATATAGACACTAAATAGATTCAATCTTATTGAAATATTAAAGATGCAGTTTTAATTATTAGGTCTAGACAATCTAGATTAATTCTAGAAGTATAGAATCTCAGTAACTCTTAAAGGACTTTTGGTCTAATCCATATCTAAAGCAAAATTCCCCTCTGTATCTTCCCGGACATAAGATCATAGTCTGATGTTAAGGAACTGCTGTTGGGATAAAAGGGATTGTACCCACTCCTTCTTCCCAACCAATCCTTTTGCTCTGGACCTTTGCATGAAGTCCACACTGGATATAGTGGTGGGGAGCCTCTATTCTCTAATAAGATAGGGCCTATACTCCCTTTTTTCACATTCTGTAGCTCATTAGCATTAAATTGCCACCCCATAAGCCTGGGGGAAATTATTTAAATTAATTATTTAAAGCTTAGGTTTAGACTGACATCTAAGGTTTCCCCCAAAAGGGAAAGGGACAGAATTATGCTCAACGTACAGTATAAATCATGTATGGAATGCTGATTTCCCACACTTAAAAGAAATTGTAAAACACAAAATAATCACAAGCACAAATTGATACAACTTAAAATAGTGTTCAATAACTTAACACATAACTATTATTATAATCTCTCAGGAAGCTTATACTTAAATTTCATCAGAACATAAAGCAGTTTGTCAGATTGCTTATTAGGCATTTTACATTTCATCTTAGCTATTCACTGTCTAAACAATTCCCAATACAGGTCTGTGGGTAAAATAGATCAAACTTGGGTCAATTCACTTGTCAGTGGTTGTCCTTTCCAGTGCAGAAGGTTCCCCTGCTTCTGGCCTGGTCCATTCATTGTACAAACCTCTAAAACTTTCAAGGTTGTTTACAAGCCTAGATTTATCGAATAGTGATGTTCAGTCACAAAGCAAAAAAGGTAACCAAGGGCTAGATTCAAACTTGCCTAGTACATAATTCTACATGGAAACAGCTAAGGATTGTGAGAAAGAACATAGACCATCTTCCCTCTCCCTTCTCCCCTCTCCCTACCTCCAACCTCTAGAGATGAAGTACTCTACTTACCACACAAGAGAGATGGAAGTTGTTCCTTTCTTGAATCGATGTACTGCCCAGTACTTCTGCTGTCCTGAGGCATGGGGAAGATCAAGTTTGACATGTCATGCAAAGATGCCAAGCTTTCTCAGGACTAGGTCACCACATACAAGAAGTAACTAGGGAGTTTGTCATCTCTACTGCATCCAATGCTGAATCATACATGTAGTTGGCAGGGGATATCTGAGCATTAGTATAAGATCATGAGATGACAGGTGTAGAGCTGGATAGGACCTTAAAGGGTATTGAGTCCTCCTCCCTCTTTTCAGCTGAGAAACCTGAATCCCAAAGAGTTGAAGTTATTTTCCAAGAACACAACAGTATTCAGTGATGGGACTCTACCTTCTGGGCATGCCATCCCAGTTTTCGACAGCTCTGATTATTAGGGAATTTTCCCCTTTATATAACACAGAACAACTGGTTCTAAGCTTAGACATACCTCCATGTGTTCTCCATTGAATGATCACTAATATATTCTTCCCCCAAGCCCTATGTTTTACTGTCCTCAGAAAATGAACTGGTACAGTTAGATAGGATTGAGTGCTGGACTTGGAGTTAGGAAGACCTCAGTTCAAATCCAATCTCAGAAACTTATTTACTGTATGACCCTGGGCAAGTCACAACCTCTGTCTCCATTTACTCTCTATAAGGTATAACCGTAGTAACTCTCAGAGTTGTTGTGAGGATAAAATGAAATAACATTTTAAAGTGCTTTGTAAACCTTAAAACACTATCTAAATGTTAATTATTATTATTATTATTTTAGAATATTTGAGTATACCATTACTATTTATGAACCACATCACACACATGAAAGGAACTAAAAAGTACCTTCCTGAAGATTCAGGATAGGGGATAGAAAATCTTTGAATCTCTCGACTTGTGACAAGAACATTTGGAGCCCTAGGAAGATGGATACTTCAAAGCAGACAGTTTTCGTGATTAGCTTTGTATTCTGCTTATTAGATTTTTCTTAGACTGTAGAGGGGAGGTTAAAGCTCTGCATTATTAAGGATGAAAAGGATCATGAGTTGGCTGCCCATGACTCTAATCAAAGGCTGGAATGTATAGGTCACAGACAGGCCTGTGTACATTACCTGGGTTTGAGTAGTGATATAGATCAAATTTCAAGGGAGGAAGTCTCTAGGCTGTAGAGTAGATAGGGTTATAAACCATGTGGGAATTAAGGGATGTTGCTGACCAGTAACTACTAGAGTATAAAGATTTCTTTGTTTCATGCATAAAGGAAGACTTTCTACTGGTGATGTGGTCCCTGGCATCCCCACGAGCAGAATAAAAGCACTCAGTGAGAGAGCCTTGGCCTGTTTGGACCTGGCAGAATTTTCCACTCTGCAGGGTATGAACTCACCACTACTTTTCATTTTTTCTGTGGAGAATATGGGAAACAAAGGGAAAATCTTGGCACTCATCAGAATTGTCACTACGTGTCCTGGCTTTATTTGACAACTGTATCCTTACAATAGCTAAGGAAATCTTTTTTATCCCTTTTTTATACCCCTTTCTTATGCCAGGTCAGTCATACCACTTTGATGTCTGGGTTTAGGACAGCTGCCATCAGCCATCCTATGACACCCACTTAACTGGCACTCACCCAAACACACACACACAATGGTGGAAAGAATTAGCACAGACATAAAGTACATTGGTAGTGAGGTACACACATAGCGAATATATGTGTTCAAGACAATTCATTCCTCCAGCACTGCAAAGCTCAGATGTCCTTTTTATTTTCATGGTGTCCTCATTCTACTCCCCCTTAAGTGCAGTGTCTCTGCTGGGAAAGTCACTCAGCTGGGTTCTCTGGGCTTTTCTTTCTATATAGTTCATCTCCATTTGGCCTGGGCTATCTTTACTGCTAGAGATCACATTCCTCAGAGCTGTGTCCTGGCAGCCCAGATTACTGGACTTGCTCCATGCTGGGTATAACGCTTCCTACTGATCAAGTAGCTCCAATAAAAGATATCATGACTGATAGGAAGGAGAGAGGAGAGAGAGTCTTACCTCTCTTCCCCTCAACCCCATCCCTCAGGTTCTTCTTTCATAGCTGGCTCTCCTCCAGACTGTCAGAGGTAATACTTCTCAGAGTTCTTTTGCCTCAGCTATCTCCCACGAGAATATGTCCTGCTTTTTAAAAGCTACCAGGAGTGTAGCCTATGTTTGGCCTGCCAATATCTAGCTACTCTTCTAATTCCTTCAGGGAGAACTTTTGTATAAAGGGGCCACAGGCTGAAAACTGTTCTTTGCATTTCACTTAACACATTAACAGCTTGGGATTTCTGTTACTTGTCCCTTCTATGATTTTGTCACATGGACTGAGGGAAGAGAAATCAATTGATCCCTACCCCAAACATAAAGAAAATGAGGGTGGCCTATAAGCACTATAAGCACTTCTATTTTTTTCTATTTTTTTCAAAGTTATATACTATATATGGATATGTTTTTCCTTTCAAAGACACTTTATTTTAGGGATGTGGCTTATATTTTGACCCATGTGGTACCAAAAGGCATTTCTACTTGTAAAAATTGTTACAAAGAAAGTGAACACATCATTAAAATAGGAAAATTCCTATTGTATTCATCCTGAAAAATCAGCCCATAAAACATAAGTTTTATTACACATGCTTAAACTAGTAATTCGTCAGCATGTTCAGACTGGCTGATAAGCTAGTCTTCTACTTGAATTTTTTTTTTTTTGCCTAATTGGCAAGTATGAGGGCTCTAATGCTCTACTTTTTCTATGTGTATTATTTGAATAACCCTCCTATGGGCCATTTTTATTTTTTTAAGAAATGGAATAATTACTTTCAAAAATTTTATATGAAAAATAAATGAATGTTTAAAATACTTTCTTACAATTGAAAGCTTGCTAAGTAGGAAATGAGGAAAGAATCAATTCAGAAATAAATGTAATATAAAAAATAGGCATCAATAAAAATAAAATCCAACTCAAAAACTATATGTAGGGTAGTAAAAAATATGACAATCTCTTTTATTAAGATGTAAATCCATTAAAACATAAGGAATAGATATATTCATTCCTAAGTATCAGAAAATATTCTTATTTAACTGAATATAAAGGAATATCTGTATTAAACTGATAACAGTCAGTTAATGGAACATTTTCTAAGAGAGGAAATATAGCTATAACAACCCCCATGAAGTGATTGAAGAGTTCCACAGAAAAAGGACATGCAGCAGGAAAATCCTGACTAGTAGTGTAATTTGTTGCATAAATGTGCTGAGATATAAACAGATTTTCATGATTTTGTCTCTTTTTGCTTTTTAATAGCTACTTAAGATGTCATTTTCCTTAATTTATTGGAACTTCATTAAAATACCATTTACTATATAGAACATAATCCACATCCCACCTCTGCTGTACTACTATGTAAGGGGTTTTATTTACTAAAATGTCAAAAAAAAATTGTTCTAAGGCATCAGGCCCCTCCTCTTCATTGCTACTGCCAATACCCAATTTCAGATTTTCATTTCTTCTCACCTAGATTACTGGAATAATTGGTCTTCCTGCCACCAGTCTGTCCCTTCTTTACACCAAGTTTTGATTTATCTTCCTAATACATTGACTCTTATCTATTCAAAAACTTCTAGTGATTCCTGAAAACCACTCCCCATCCCCACCTTTTAATGGTCTGGAAAGGGCATTGGACTTGAAGTCACGAGGCCTGAATCATAATACCGCCTCTGATATTTACTAATTATGTAACCACAAGCAAGTTAATTAATCTCTTGAACCTCAGATGCCCAATTTGTGAAAATTGGGATATCTGGACTACCAATCTCAGAAAATTGTGAGCATAAAATGAGATAATGCATTAAAGTGCTTTGTAAACCATAAATTAGTATTATAAATGCCAGCTATCATTGTTATTGATTACAAACTCCTTATTCTACATTTAAGATTCTCTGCAATTTGCCTCCAACTTGCTTTTCCAGTCCTATCACACATTACTCCCCATTTACATACTGTGTTTTCTAGCCTTTGCTCTATATGTAGGTAGCTATATGGTGTAGTGGATAGAGTGCTGGATTTGGAGTCAGGAAGACTAGCATTAAAATTCTCCCCAGGTGCTTATTTGTGACCCTGGACAAGTTATGTCAGCCTTAGTTTCCTTATTTATAAAATAGAGATAATAGCACCTATCTCATGGAGTTGTGACGATTAAATGAGATGACATATATGAAGTTCTTTGCAAATCTTAAAGCACTGTGTAGATGCTAGTATTATTATCATTATAATAGGAACTTAGCTGAGAACCTTGCCTCATATTTTGTAGAAAAAATTGAGGCCATTCACTGTGACCTCCCTCTTTTCCCCTCTTCCTCATCTCCTATCACTCAGATACCTTCTGCCACTTTCTCTTTCTTCACCCTTGTCTTAGATGATGAAGTGGCCTTACTCCTTACCAAGGCTAATCCTTCTACCTTTTAAAGGTGTCTCATTCCATCCCATCTGCTCCAACAGATTGCCTCTTCTGTCATCCCCAAATTTCTTTATTTTCAAACTCTCCGTCTCTACTAGCTCATTTCCTATTAACTACAAACATGTCCATGTCTCTCCTATCCTGAAAAAACCCTCACTTGATCTTTCCATCCCCTCTAACTTTTGTCTTATATCTCTTCTGTGCTTTGTAGCTAGACTCGAAAAGGCCATCTACAATAGCAGTCTTCTTTCCTCTCCTTTATAATCTTGCTTCCAGCCTTACCTTTCCACCAAAACTGCTCTCTCCAGTTACCCATGATCTCTTAGGTGCCGAATCCAGTGGCCTTTTCTCAATCCTCATTCTATTCTCCTTGACTTCTCTGTAGCCTTTGACACTGTTGATCACTCTCCTTTTTGATACTCTTTTCTCTCAAGGCTTTTGGGACACCATTCTCTCCTGGTTGTCCTCCTACCTATCTGATCACTTCTTCTAAATCTCCTTTGCTAGATCATCTAGATTACGCTCTGTAACTGTAAATGTTCTTCTGGGTTCTGTCCTAGGCCTTATCTCATCTCCTAGGGATTTAATTATCATTGCAATGATTATAATTCTCAAATCTACCTGTCCTGCCCCAACCTCTCTGCTGACCACCAATCTTACATTTCCAACTTCTTTTCAGACATCTCAAACATGTCCAAAACTGAACAAATGATTTCCTCCCCTAAACCCTTCCTGCTTCTACCTTTCCTATTACTGCAGAGGGCAACATTATCCTCTCAGTCCCTTGCCCTTGACTTCTTACTATCTCTCAACACCAACCCCACCCCCCACCCCCACCAATTCAATCTGTTCCAAAGGCCTGTTGATTCCACCTTTGCAACATCTCTTGAATATGACTTCTTTACTCTGGTACTGCTACCACTCTAGTGCAAGCCCTCATCATGTCAACCTTAATTATTGCAATAACCTGCTGGTAGATCTGCCTGCCTCAAGTCTCTTCCCATTACAATCCATCCTCCATTCAGTCACCAAAGTTGTTTCCTAAAGCACAGGTCCAAGCTTATTACCACCCCCTCCCCCACTCCTCATTCAATAAACTTTAGTGGTTCCCTATTGCTTTCAGGATCAAATACAGAAATCTCTGCATAGAATTCAAAATCCTTCATAACCTAGCCCCCTTCAACCTTTCCAGTCTCCAGACATTTTACTCCTCACCACACCCTCTTTGATTCTAGTAATACTGGCCTTGAGATTTCTTTGGTCATTCTCCATTCCTGGAAAGCTCTCTCTTTTCCACTCTGCCTACTGACTTCCCTAGCTTCCTTTAAATCCCAACTAAATCTCATCTTTTACCTTTCCCAACCCCTCTTAATTCTAGTGCTTTCTCTCTGTTAATTATTTCTTATTTATCCTGTATATAGTTTACTTTGTTTATATTTGTTTGCATGTTCTCTCCCCCATTGGATTATAAGCTCCTTGAGGGTAGAAACTGTCTTTTGCCTCTGTATCACAGGTGCTTAGCACAGTGCCTGGCATATAGTAAGAATTTAATAAATTTTTGATTGATTGATGTTGCTCACCTCACCCCATTATATTGAAGCTCCTCTCTTCAGAGACAATTCAAGGACTATATCCTTCATGGATCTTTCCCTAACTTCACTCTCTGGGGTAGGAATATCTGTTTTACTCATTCATTCATTTGTCTATCTAGCTATCTATTTTTATTGCATAGTGCTAGGCACATAGTAGGCACTTGATAAATGCCTTATTAGGAATAAGAAAGAGCTCCTTGACAGGACAGAAAAAAATTCAAGAAGTCTTTTCAAGACTTGAAAAGGTAAGTGAAAATTGGAATGTCATTTTTACTATTAGTTCTTTCAGTTGAAGGCTAATTTCTTCTCCAATATTTTTCTTCTATGTTAGAGACAAGGTGAGAGATAGTTTGTCAGATACAGGCTAGTAGAGTCTTTTAGATATCCCCACTCTCCCAGAAACAGAAAGACAGGATTTAGATGTTTAAACTCAGAATTTCAGTTTTAGAAGGGAATTTAAGTATTATTTAGAGTTCAGACTCCTTATTTTACAGATGAGGAATTGAAGCCCAGAGAGATGGAGGGACCTGACCACAGTAAAAGTAGCAGAGTCAGGCCTAGAATCCAATGCTTGCTTGCTTGCTTTTTTTTAAATTCAATTTTGTTTTCAGTTCCAAATTCTCTACTTTCTACTTCCCTCTACCTTACCTGTTGAGATAGCAAGAAAAATGAAAACGATTATAAATTTGTATTGTCAAGCAATTCCCACATTAACCATGTCCAAAACAAGTGTGCTTCAGTTTGTATTCTGAGTCTATCACTTCTCTATCTAAAAGGTTGGGTAGTATATTTGATTGTGAGTCCCCTGGAACTGTGGTCAGTTCCGTTGTTTGATCCAAGTCCCTAAGTTTTTCAGAGTTGCTTGTCTTTACACCATGGTTATTGTATAAATTGTTCTCTTGGTTTTGCTCGCCTCTCTTTGCCATCAGTCCATACAAATCTTCCCAATTTTTTTTCTGAAACTATCCCCTTCATTATTTCTTACAGCAGAATAGTATTCTGTCACATCTGTAATATACCTTAAGTTGTTCAGCCATTCCTAAATTGATAGGTAAGCAATATGTGTTTAGATACCCTGAGCTGTTTTCTTTTTGAGGGAGCAAGGAGGCTATCCCTCAGGATTTGGTTGGTCTGGAGATCTGTGTCTTAAATCACTAGTATGACTTGTCTTCTGAGATATAAATAGCTCAGTCTATGAAGAGTTGATATTCATGGGGTTTCACAAAATTCCTACCACCCTGTGAGATGTCTTTTTGACCTAGCAATACTAGATGACCATGGCTTTGGCTGAGTGATTTGGACCTGGAGGGAACAGGACCGCATAATCAAAGTTTCTGCCCTTTGGGGTCAGGACCGATGGGAAATTTTGCTGATGCCTCCTACTACATACAGTTACGGGACATGTTAGGGCTCATCAGAGAGATAATATGTCTTCTGCTGAACTGAATAATCTGGTTGGTTGTATTGTGTGAATGACAGAGACTGGTCCCCAAGTCCATTATCAGTCTAGATATGGTGCTGTGATGTAAGGTTGCATCAAGCAGGGGATCACACGATTCCTTTGAGGATGAGGTAGCTACTTCTATTCATCAAGACTCCTCAAGTCACCTGATAGACATCTGCCCTTGAAAGGTCAGAATGGCATGATCCCAGATGGTTTAGGGCCTGCCTTTACCTGACAAATTGATTATATTGGTCATTAGGAAATCTCAGGGCAAGAAGTTTGTGCAATTAATATTTATTCAGGATTTGGTATTGCAGTGCCATTCAAGTTTACCACAATAACAGCTGCCACGAAAACTCATAAAACATATCATTCTTTTTCATAGGCACTTTTGCATCATTGCCTTAGAGCAGAGAATCCATTTTGTTGCCAAGGAAGTCTGAGATAAAGCTAAACACCATCATATCCTCAGGCAATTGGTATTATTTCTCAAAACAGCAACTTTGTCATCATACTCCTTATCATAGTTTGGATGTATTACTTTCCACAAGCTGTGTCTCATAAAATGGTAGTATCACAGGATGGAAGATAGTTCTCCAGTCCAATAGTTACTTGCATCAGGTTTCCATGAGGACTTCCCTTATTAGGATAAACTACTTTTAGACATAGTCTCAGTTGAACCCCTCCAGCGTTTCCTTATGCCATCCCTTCATGGAATCTGGAAGGTTTTTGCCTACTCTCGCTTCTGGAGATTTAGTTCAGATTTCTCTTGTCTAGAAAGGGCTTGGGGGACCAATGGGTAGATTTTGGGGGAGGTTTCTTGCTTATCTAATGATATGGGGAGGTGAAACTGTATTTAGATGATTATGGAAAATATGAATTCACCTAGGATAAAGAGTATCCTTTAGCCAATGTAAAACAATACTGATTCCCTTAGATGAAGATGAGGGGAACCTTCATCCAGCTACCACAAAGAAGGGGGCAGGTACTCAGTAGAGAATTTTAAAAAGGCAAATATTTGATATCAGCTCCTAATGCAACTCCCAAAAGGAGGGAGGCTCTGTCTAGTCAGCTAGAGAACACTGAATGGTGCTAAGAAAAGAGTCTTAGTATCAAGTGAGGCCCTACCCATGAGGAGGGTCAGTGACCATGTCAGAGGTATAATGTGGTCCTGATGCTGTCTCCAATTCATTATCACTGCTTTTCTTTGGAAGAAAACCTTTGAATTGTCCCTAATGCCATCCACACTGCATAGACTACTTTTTTCAGAGGACTTTTAAAATTTTGGTTTTTAAAAAAATTTATTTCCACTAAATTCCTTCTCCAGGCTTCTCACATCTCCAAGGTTAGAGATGCTTATTAACAGTCCTGAGGCCATTTTATCGATGGAAAATCCCCTGAAGATTTTGAGGACTTTACCACCAAGGAGTGGGATTTGGTAACAGTATCTATTTTACATAGGCTGGACTGGTTTCCCTTTAAGGGGAGAAGTGGGATATCCTTGGGATTTGGTTGGTCTTGAGGATTAGAGCTTGAACCAATCATGGCTTCGTCGTTGCCTGAGGTATAAAAAGCTCAGCCTAAGTGGAGTTAGGTTTCCTGAAGTTTGATGACATTCCCACTGCCCTAAAGAGGAGGAAGCAGATTTTGCTTGGCTGATGAGGATGCCAGGAACAGTTTTTGTTTTAATCAATAATTATATCCTTTTTCAGATCTTATTTTGGGTATATTTATTTTTGCCATATTTTAGGGTATTCTAATCCTGGGCCCAAATGACTGGCCTGGTCTGAGTTAAACACAGACCATAATACTCTGTCATCCCAGGTAAATGATATCTTCTTCCTGAAATTTCTTATAGTACTTTGCCTGGACCCCAAATTTGCACTGATCTTATATTTCTTGGTATTACAGTTATGTTCCCTTCTCCAACACCACATTGGCTTGTAAGCTTCTTGAGAACACAGTCTGTGTTCTATCAATCCTTGTATTCTCAGTACCTAATACTGTCTTGCATGTAAATAATGTTTTATAAATTTTAAAATTTCATTTTTTAAAATTGAATGTAGTCTCAAATCATGTATGTTAAGAAAGGTGTTGTAGAGACATCTTATGGCTCCACCTCCTCCCATCCTCTCAGCAGAGAACCCTGCCTCATATTTTGCTGAAAAAGTTGAGGTCATTCACTGAGAGCTCCTTCTTCTTCCCTCTTCATTATCTCACATCATCCAGATTCAGACTGTCACTATCACCTCCTTCACTCCTGTCTCACATAATGATGTGGCCCTTCTTGTAAAAGCATGCACAAAGTGATCCCATTCCACCTCATTTTCTCCAGCAGATTGCCCCTCCATCCTCCTCTTACTTGTCTTCAGTATCTCCCTGTCTGCTATTTGCTTCTCAGTTTTGTAGAAACATGCCAATATCTCCTCGTCCTCAAAAAGTCATCACTTGATCCCACCATCCCCACTAATGATCATCCCATATCTCTCCTGCTTTTTTTGTGGGTAAACTTTTTGAGAAGGTCATCTACAATAAATTTAGGCAATTCCTTTCTTCTGTCTCTTAACTCTTTCCAGTCCACATTCTGACCTCACCATTCACTGAAACTGCTTCCTCTAAAGTTACTACTAATGTTCTCTTTTTTTAAACCCTTTTTTCTTTTTAAAAATATCTATTTATTTTAAACATTTAAAAAAAATTTAGTTCCAAATTCTTACTTTTTCTCCTGCTCCTCCCTTACCTACTGAGAATAAGATATAGATTATACATGTGAAATCATGCAAAACATATTTCCATATTAGTTATATGCTTAAAAAAACAAGAAAAAGAAGTAAGAAAACTATAATTCAGTTTGCACTCAGAGTTTATCAGTTCTTTTTTCTGGAAGTGGTTAGCACTTTTCATCATGAGTCCTTTGGAATTGTCTTGGATCATTGTGTTGATAAGAGTATCTAAATCTTTAAAAGTTGATCATCATTATAATATTGTGGTTCCTGGTTCTGTTCACTTCACTTTGCATCAGTTTATATAGGTCTTCCAAAGTTTTTCTGAAGCCATCTCCCTCATTTCTTATAGGACAATGTTACTGTGTCATAAGCATATGCCACAACTTCTTCAGTCATTCCTCAATTGATGGGCATCCCCTCAATTTTCAATTCATTGCCACCATAAAAAGAGTTGCTAGAAATATTCTTGTACATTAGTCTTTTTCCTTTTCCTTTGATCTTTTTGGAGGTGCAGAGCTGGTAGTCATATTGCTGGTCCAAAGGGTATGGAGTTTTATAGCCCTTTGGGTATAATTTCAAATTGCCCTCCAGAATGGTTGGACCAGTTCGTAACTCCACCAACAATTAATTATTTTTCTTATCTTTTTCAGCATTTGTCATTTCTGATAGGTGTGAGGTGGTACTTCAGAATTGTTTTAATTTTCATTTCTCTAAGCAATAGTGATTTAGAGCATTTTTTTGTATGACTATAGATAGTTTTGATTTCTTCTTCTGAAAATTGCTTGTTAATATCTCTTAACAATTTATCATTTGCAGATAACTCTTGTTTTTATAAATTTAACTCAGTTCCCTATAGATTTGAGAAAAGAGGGTTTTATCAGAAAAATGCTGTAAAATTTTTTATACTACTTCATTGTCTGTAGCTCTACAATATTTGAATTGTTTCCTTCTGGTTGCTTGCAATATTTTCCCTTTGGCCTAAGAGTTCTGTAATTTGACTATAATATTCCTGAGGATTCTCCTTTTGGGATTGGTGGATTCTTTCAATTTCTATTTTATTCTCTGAATCTAAGATATTGGGGCAATTTTCCCTGATAATTTTTAAAAATATGATGCCTAGGCGCTTTCTTTTTTTAACCATTGCTTTCAGGTAGTCAATAATTCTTCTTGATCTGTTTGCCAAGGCATTTGTTTTTTCAATGAGGTATTTTACATTTTCTCCTATTTTTTCATGAGCTTGCAGTTACCTAATTTTTGTTTTTAAGATAATGAGATATTTCACATTTTCTTCCATTTGTTCAGTCTCTTGATTTTGTTTTATTTTTTCTTGATTTCTCATGGAGTCATTAGCTCCCACTTACCCAATTCTAATTTTTAAAGAATTATTTTCTTCAGTGAGCTTTTATACTTCTTTTTCCATTTGGCCAATTCTGCTTTTTAAGAAGTTTGTTTCTTCAGTGAATTTTTGTGCCTTTAAAAAAACCAAGTGGTTAATTCTCTTTTTATAATTTTCTTGTATTACTCTCATTTCTTTTCCCAATTTTTCCCTTACCACTCTCATCTCTGTGTTTAACTCTTCCAGGAATTCTTTTGGGGCTTGGGTCCAATTAGCATTTTTCTTTGAGGCTTTGGTTGTAGTTGTTTTCATTTTATTATGTTCTCCCAGGTTTGTATCTTATCCTTCTCTGCCACTGTAGTAGCTTTTTATGATCAAATTCCTTTTTTTTTGTTGTTGTTTGCTCCTTTTTCCAGCCTATTTCTTAACTTTCAACTTTATGTTAAAGTTGAGCTCTGCTCACCTACAGGTGAAGAAGCACTGTTTCAAACTTCAGGCTTTTTTGTGCTGCTATTTTCAGAGCTAATTCTGGGCATCTCCAAGTTTTTGGTGCCTCCAAAGTGATGATGTCATCTAGGGAGAGGTATGGTCATTACTCTCCTGTTCTGTGCTTTTGTCTTTACCCAGGAAGGGCCCCTGCTTCCCTGTACCACAAACACTAGTGCTCTTCTTGGCCCTCCTGCAGCC
Source organism: Vombatus ursinus (assembly GCF_900497805.2). Taxonomy (NCBI): domain Eukaryota; kingdom Metazoa; phylum Chordata; class Mammalia; order Diprotodontia; family Vombatidae; genus Vombatus; species Vombatus ursinus. The sequence continues at coordinate 2,671,482 of NW_020953728.1, forward strand.
ATAAGCACTAACGCTCCTGTCTGCCTTGGAAATGTGACTAGGGCCCCTGCTCCCTTATGACCAAGCACACATGCTCTTCTATACTCTGCAGCTGCAATCCAGACCTACACGTAGGCAATACAGTTTCTTTTTTTTTTTTTTTTAGGCAATTGGGGTTAAGTGACTTGCCCAGCTAGTGACTAGCACAGCTAGTAAGTGTCAAGTGTTTGGTCTGAGGCTGGATTTGAACTCAGGTCCTCCTGACTTCAGGGCCAGTGCTCTACCCACTGCGCCACCTAGCTGCCCTGGCAATATAGTTTCTAATCAGTGTCAGCTACACTCAGTGCCAGCAAAGGGTCCCCAATAATCTCTTCCTGACCAGTTGTCAGACTCCCCGCCCCTTTCTATCTCTGGGCTGTGAGCTCCTGAAAGCTGCTGTTGCTGTTGCTGCCCCTGTGTGCGTGTGCTCCAGACAGGCTCCAATATCACAGACCTCTCTTACAAACCTTCTAAGTTTTCTTAGGTCAGAAAAATGTCTCACCCTGACCTTTTTTGGCTGGACTGCTCCACAATGTTATGTAGGTATTGTTTTAAAGTTGTTTGAAGGGAAATGTTGAGAGAGATAGGCTGGGCCACCTCTCAAACCCATTTCCTTTAGAAACTTGCCTCTTTCTTCCTTTCAGATCCTCAAGGGGAGCAGGCTACAATGAGAAATCATCTTCATGGGGGCTATGTGCAAACATCTCAGACACCTACAAAGAGATAAAGAACATTCCTTATCTGGAGGCTCTGATAGATTTAGTTGACTCTCTTAAAAGTATGTCCTCAGAGAACTCCCCCAGCCTGCAGAAGTCTGCTGATAGTGGCTCTAATTGGCCCCTTTAGACTATGCCCTCAGAGCCATTGTTCCTGTGACTCACCAGGTTTCTATCTGAACTTCTGCAACCACAGAAGCTCCTATTCCCTCAGGGCAGGGAGTCATCCAAGGAGCAGTAGCAGTAAAAGGATAATTCTGGAACTTTCTTACCATTGATGGGAATTCCTATGTCTCATAGCTCTGATCTCAGCAAGAACTTGAACCTCTCTGTCAAAGACCATGAGGACTTGACTGATGTCTGTCAGTACCTGGTACTTTTCGGAGAGATCTGTCACCTGGCATCCATCAGCTCCATTTACTGCCCCTCAGAGCAGAGACCTCTCTCTCTAGTTGTCCCTGTTCATTTTCAGTTTTATGCTGATAGTTCAGCTTATACAGAAAAGTAAACAACCAGGGAATGCTGGACTTGACTCTTTCTTTACTTTCCAGGGCAGTCTTTTCCAGTACCCAATCCTTGGGAGCAAGAGCCTGCACCCCGTCCCACAGACAGGAAAGAGAAGGGAATAAGTATTTATGCACTATGTCCAGCTACCATATTAAGTGCTTTACAAATATTGCTTCATTTGATCCTCATAACAACCCTGCAAGGTATGTACTGTTATTATCCTCATTTTGCCATTGAGGAAAATGAGGTAAACAGAAGTTAATTGACTTGCAGCTAGTCACATAGCTAGTAAGTGGCTGAGACTGGATTTAAACTGATTTCAGGCCCAATGCTCTGTGCGCTATGGCACCACCTAGCTGCCTCTGAACCTCCTAGCTGCCTAAATAGACTAGACAGGAGTCCTCATACACAATTAGGAGTATTCTTGCAACCAGGAGCCATTTAAGGGAACCCACATCTGATCACCCCACCCTAAGTATTTTCAGCTTTCTTTTGCCAACACAAACAAAATAGAAACTGCAAGACCATGTTGTCTCATCCTAATTTGCTGACTACACTAAAAGTTGGACAGTTTAACTTTCCTGGAGTCTACTCTTCTTGTCTCTCCATGGAAACTTGTCTGGTCAGCAGAGAATGATAAGTGACTTGTATGGTCTTCAGAAATCCACCAGTACATGGTGGCCCTAACTCCAACTGAATGTGACTTTTTAAATGCCCTTTGGTGAGCAAGAAGTTGTTTCAAGGGAAGAAGGAATCAGACAAGTCCCAGGGGCAACTTTGTTACCTTTTAGGGAAAACTAATTCCTATTGAGGAAAGCAAGGGAGCCCTGGTCCTACTACAGATAGGATGTGAAAAGTAGTATGAAGGTAGAAATTGCAAGATTTGGCAACTGATTTAATATGTGGGGTGAAGGAGAGTGAAGAGTCTAGGGTAAGACTGTGAACCCGAGACATCAAAAGGATGGTAGTTCCTTTGACAGAAATAGCAAAGTTTGGAAGAGAGGAGGGTTTAGGAGAAAATGTAGAAAAGACATAAGTTTGGTTTTATACATCTTAAGTTTGAGTTTACTGGAACATCCAATTTGAAATGTTATTAGGTATTTGGTGATCCAGAGTTGAAAGCCTGAGTCAAGTTGGATGTGAAGATCTGGTAGTAGTCTGCATTGTGTTAATAGTTAAACCTATGGCAGCTAATGAGATTATCAAGAAAGTGAGGCTAGAGGGAGAAGGGAAATGAATCCAAAACTGAGCCTTGCAGAATACTCACAGTTAAGGTTTGTGATGTGAATGATGAGCTAGGAAAGGAAACTAAGGCATGGTGAAGTTAAATGACTTGCGTAGGGTCAGAGCTGAAGCAGGATTTGAATCCAGATTTTCCTGACTTTAAGTCCAACATTTGGTCTACTACTACTTACTTTTATTCTGAGTTTTCATGTAGCCATTGAACTTTAGAAAACTGGGGGATAGAGTTTCAGTCAAAATGGTTAAATGAATAGGACCAAAACAGCCACCCATATATTCCCAAAAAGATAACAAAAAAAAAAACCACCACAAAAGGAGAAACCCAGAAGCCTACAGGTAATTAAGGAGATGTCCTAGCCAGAAGAATTGTATAGAGAAAGCACAGTACTGAGAGGCCTTCCAGTTAGACAGCATTGGAAATCAGAAGACCCCATCTTTTGTCATGCCTGACTTGGCCAATCCATCAATGAAAATCGATTGAAGATCTGAATGCTCTACCAAGTAGGCCCCTTGGTGGAGGTCTGGGACTAGTAGCTGGGACAAAGTTACTACTATGATAGAAAGGTTCATCAGAGACTCTGAAAATTTTCAACAACTTGACATGAGCCACAAATCCTTGAAGATTTCAAGTATCCAGAAGATATGGGTGAACCTGAGACCTGCCAGCACTTTGCACATAGCAGACGAGAAAAATGAAGAGCTAACAAGAGGACCCCAGACAATACATATTAGGACCAAACTGGGGCCCATCATCTCATTCAAGTAAGCAGGGGCGATAGGAACCTGGCCTTGACAAAAAAGTCCCAATTTAGGAAGTAAAGCCGAAAAGATGAATAAACAGAGGGCATTGATGATAAATAAATTTAACGGATACAGGGACTTTCAGGACACAACTCTGTCCAGACTATTCTGCTTCCCTACCAGTAGCCTTGCTCATCTCAAGATTCCTTTACCCTGGGGCCTGCTCTTCTGATTGGTGAGTCCCTGACCAGGATCACTATTTCACAAGATGCCCTAGCCATGTTCAATTCACTTTCTAGACTGCTCCACTTCCTCATCAGCAATCTTGTCCCTTCCCCACTTTTCTTTTTTTAAAATTAATTAATTAATTAATTTTTAGTTTTCAACATTCACTTCCATAAGTTTTTGAGTTTTAAATTTTCTCCCCCTCCCTCTGTACCCCCCTCCCTAAGATAGCATTCAATCTGATATAGGCTCTACATAGACATTCTTATTAAACATATTTTCGCATTAGTCATGTTGTAAAGAAGAATTAGAATGAAGAAGAAGAACCATGAGAAAGAAGAAATAAAACAACAAAAGAAAAGGAGAGCAAATACTATGCTTCCATCTTCATTCAGACTCCATAGTTCTTTCTCTGGATATGGACAGCATTTTCCATCATGAGTCTTTTGGGGTTGTCTTAGATCCTTGTATTGCTGAGAAGAGCTAAGTCTATCAGAGTCAGTCATTGCACAATATTGCCGTTATCGTATACAGTGTTCTCCTGGTTTTGCTCACTTCACTCAGCATCAGCTCATATAAGTCCTTCCTGGTTTTTCTTAAGTCCACCTGCTCACCATTTCTTATAGTACAACAATAATCCATTACATTCATATACCACAACTTGTTCAGCCATTCCCCACTTGATGGGCATCCCCTCAATTTCCAATTTTTGGCCACCACAAAAAGAGCTGCTATAAATATTTTGGTACATGTGGGTCTTTTCTCCATTTTTGTGGTATTGCTGGGTCAAAGAGTATCTTCCCCACTTTTCAAATCCCCTTTCTGGTTTGTCTTCTAGCAGGGCTCATGAGAGTAGGGACTAGAGCTATACTGGCAAATGTTTAACAACTAGTTCCCTAATATACATACGCATACAACACACTGAGTTTTCTCTCCTACTTTCTTAAGTCTAGAAAATCAACAAAATGATAAATCGAGCCCTGGTTTGAAGTTTTTGCTAATTTCTGATATATAAATGCTCACACTGAAAATTTAACAATTAGTTCTCTTAAGCTGTTATGAGCTGACTCCAGACTGCCCCTGATAAAGATCATCTTGTTTTCTTGTATCTCCATTACTTATCACAATGCCTGACATATTTGTTGTTCAGTCATTTTAGTTGTGTCTGACTTCTCTAGCTCATTTTACAGATGAGTAAAAACTAAGACAAACAGGTTTAAGTGACTTGCCCAGGGTCACACAGCTAGTAAGAGTCTGAGGCCAGATTTGGACTTGAGTCTTCCTGATGTCAGGCCTGGTGTTCTATGCATTGTTCCACCTACCTGCCCTGCCTGGAGTATTGTAAAGTACTTAATACATGTTTTATTTATCTAGGGGAAAGAACCTCTATAGGCAGAACCTTAGATAAAAGGCCATAAGGTCTATTAGAATTCTTGGAAGAGATTTTTTTTTTTTAAAGAGAGGGATTAAAGAGAATATTATAAATTAAAAGAGAACTCTAGAGAAAATAATTGGAAGGAGAATAAAGAGTTTAGTAGAAGTATAAAATCTTGTCAGAGCAGTGGACTCCCTGAAAATTAGAATGGATGAAACGGAAATCGATAACTTCATTAGACAATAAGAAATATGACAACAAAATCAAAAATTTGAAAAAAGGAAGAAAATGCAAGCCATATCCTATTTTTAAAAAATTGTTCTAGAAAACAGTTCAGGGAGAGATGATTTAAAATGTCAGACTAACTGAAAACCATGACCAAAAAAATTCAGAATTGGTCACCAACTATTAGAACCAGAGGGCAAGGAGAAAATAGAAAGAATTCACCTCTTGAAAAATACCTAAATGAAAATTTCCAGGAACTTCATGGCTAAAATTCAGAAATTTCAGGTTTAAAAAAATACAACTAATAATAAGAAAGAAGTTAAAGTTAAAAAACTAATAAAATAGATAATAACTAGTTAATCTGATTAAAATAGAGCAAATTGCCAACATCAAAAACAAAAAAAATGAGAATTCATCACAAATGAAGATTACATAAAGGAAATTATCAAAATTATTTTTGCCCAAATATATACCAACATAGTAAGAAAGATGTATATATAATAGACTATTTTAGTAAGAAGAATAAAATCACATGAATTTAGCAATAGAGGCAGAAAAAACTTTTGATAAACCCATTTCTGTTAAAACATTAAAAACTATAAGAATAAGTGGACTTCTTCCTATTGTGGTAAATAGCATATTAAAAAACCCAAGGCCAACATTATATGTAATAATGAAATGCTAGAGGCCTTTCTAATAAGAACAGAGGTTAAACAAGGATGTTTATTATCAACCCCATTATTTGGTATAATGTTAGAAATACTAGATAGTTCAACACGACAAGGAAAATAAATCAAGGGAATAAGCATAAGCAAAGATATAAAACTATCACATTTTGAGATAACATAATGATCTATTTATGAAACTCTAAAGTCCAATTGAAGCAATAATTTCAACAGTTGCAAGATATAAAATAAACTCACGTAAATCATTGATATTTTGTTTAGTATTATCAACAAAACCCAGCAGGAATGAGATAAGAAATCCCATTCAAAATAGTAGATTCTAGAAAATTTTTGAGTCTACATAACAAGACACATGCACAGAAACTATATAAATACATCTAGAAAGTACACACACAGAAATGAAGACCGACTTAAATAATTGGAGAAATATTAATTACTCATGGTTTGGTTACCAATATAACAAGAAATTAAAATATTACCTAAATTATTTCCACACCAATGAAACTACCAGAGGATAATTTTAGAGAGCTTAAAAAATAAAAAAAAAATCATCTGAAGGAAGAAATGCTTAAGAATATCAAAGGAAAAAAATTTTTTAAAGGTACAAAGAAATGGAGCCTAGCAGCATAACATTTATCAAACTGGACCATAAGACATTAATCATCACAACTATTTTGTACTCGTTAAAAAATAGAGAAACTGATTGGTTGAAAAAAGTTGGTAAACAATATTCAGAAGTAAAACAACATAGTAACAAAGTGTTCGATCATCCAGATACCCCAAACTACTAGAGTAAAAACCCACTATTGATAGAAAAAATGGAAATTAGTCTGACAAGAATTAAATTTACACTAATGTCTCATACCATATGTCACAGTAAACTGCAAATAGATGAATGACGTAAATATAGAAGGTTGTATCATAAAACAAATTAGAGAATGAGGGAAGAAAATACCTTTCACAGCCCTAGATTAAGGAAGAATTTATGACCAAACAAGGGAGAGAGAATCATAGAAGATAAAATGAAATATTTTACAATCCTGATCACATAAAATTGAAAAGTTTTTGCACAAACAAAACCATTATAGTTCTAATTGGAAAGAAAACAGTTAATTGGGGGGAAAATCATTGTAGCAAGTTTCTCAGCCAAGATATATAAGGAGCCGATTCAAATATGTAAGAATAAAAGCCATTCTTTATAGATAGTCAAAGGATTTGAATAGCCACTTCTCAAATGAAGAAATTCAAGCTACCAACAGCCATATGAAAAAAGCCCTTCAAATCACTACATCTCTAATTAGAGGATAATTAGAGGTAATGTCAATTAAATAATTAGAGAAATGTAGATTTAAACACCTGGGGATACAAAGAAAGACAGAAGGCAATTCCTGCTCTCAAAGAACTCACACTTTAATGAGACAAAATGTAAATAATTATGTTTAAATGAGCTATGGATAGGATAAATTGGAAATAATAAACAGAGGGGAAGCATTAGAATTAAGGGGGATCAGGAAAGGATTTTTATAGAAGACAGAATTTTACCTGGGACTTGAAGGAAGCCAGGGAAGCCAGGAGGCAGAGATGAAGAGGAACAGTATTGTAGGCATTGGAAACAACCAGTGAAAATGCCTGGAGTCGGGAGATAAGTGCCTTGTGTGAGGAACATAAAGGAAACCAGTATTATTGGATCTGAGAATACATGGTTAAGAGGAGTGGTGATTTCAATTATAGGAAGACTGGAAAGGGAGTGGGTGAGAAGGGCAGGTTATGAAAGGCTTTGAATTCCCAACATCAGATTTTATATTTAATCCTAGAGGTGCGAGGAAATCAATGGAGTTTATTGAGTAAGGGGGTGATATGGTCAGACATTAACTTCAGGAAGATCATTTTGACAGTAGAGTGGAATGTGGACTAGAGTGGGAAGAGACTTGTGTCAGGAAGACCAACCAGCAGGCTACTGTAGTAGTCTCAGTTTGAGGGGATGAGGGCCTGTACCAAGGTGGTGGCAGTATCAGAGGAGAAAGGAGGCTTAGGCCAGAGTAGTTATGAAGACAAAATCAACAACTCTTGGCAACAAATTAGTTACAGGGAGTGATAGGGTAAGGTTGCAAGCCTGGGGGACTGGGAGGATGGTGGTGCCCTTGACAGTTAGAGGGAAATAAAGAAGAGAGAAGGACTCAGGGAGGAAGATAATGAGTTCAATTTTGGACATGTTGAGTTTAAAATGTCTACAGGACATCCAATTTGAGATTACCAATAGGAAATTGGAGATGAGACACTGGAGGTCAGTAGATAGGTTTAGAACTGGACAAGTAGATCTGACAGTCATCTGCATAGAGATGATAATTGAATCCATGGGAGCTGTTGATGTTGTTTGTCCTTCATTCAGGAAAAGGACCGATGACATCAGGAGGAGGATGTCTTGACTTTCAAGTGAATTGGACTGAAGTGAGGCAGAGCTGTGCAGTCATTAGCCTCACTGTCTCCTCCAGGGTCATCTGAGTCCAGTGGTAAGACATATGTCAAGATGACTGGTGATGGCTCTGTATGCAGAGGGAGACCTTGGTCTTAAGCTAAGGTCTTTCCCAGGTCTCAGTTTGTCTGAGGCAATGCCCATTCAGTAATTAAAAGCTAGATAAGAATTGAGGCAAAAGATGGCGTAATTTGCCTTCACAAAAGAATCAGTCTTTCTCCTCCTATAGGTACTCTGACCATGGGAGTTAATGAGATCACCAAGTAAAATTGTATAGAGGAAAAAGAGAAGACTGCCTAAGATAAAGCCCTAAGATGGTATACTTATGGGTAGTGGGTATGACCAGAATGAAGATGGAGCAAAGACACCTAAGAAGGATAGGTCAGGTAGGTAGGAGGAAAATCAGGACAAAATATTGTCATGAAAACCTAGAGAGAAGACAGTATCAAGGAGAAGAGGCTGATCAACAGTGTTGAGAGAAATTATTATTTTTCTATTATTAACCAATTATTAATATCATGGTTCAGGTTTTTTTCCTTCCTCATTTAAAGACTAGTCCTTCTAGGTCAGTTTCTGCGGGACAGGGCTGATAAGATTGGTCTACCCTCCAGAAACCCTCTCCTCTATCTTGGGCAGGACCCTACCCAACTAGGAGAGCTTACTTCTGATTAAAGGGTAAAGAGAATCTAATCTAGGTGAATTCCAGCCCTACTGCTTATCCTTGTCCTGGGACTGTGACCCATGTATGGACAATGCAATAGAGTCCTGCACCCAGTTCCAGTGATCTCCAAGGTTGGTCTTTGGTTACGAGAGAAACCACTACCTCAATTTATTGATTATTTGCTGGCCTAATTAATAAATTGGTTATTAATTACCCAGAAACTCTGCTTCTCAGACTTTTCATTTGTCTCAGTGTTAAAGGCTACAGATAAGTCAAGAAAGATAAAGATCAATAATTAGATTAATTAATAAAGTTATTAGATCTGGCAAGTAAAGAAATCATTAATAATTTTGGAGAGAGTAGTTTCAGTTGAATGATTAGATCAGAAGCCAAATTGCAGAGAGTTAAGAAGAGAATGAGAGACGAGGAAGTGCCTACAGCTGTTATAGATGGCCTTTTAAAGGAGTCTAGTTATAAAAGGGAAGAAGGATATAAGACCATATTTTAAAGAGAGGGGAGAAAAGGACACATTTGTAAGCTGTTGGAAAGCTACCAGTAGACAGGTAGAAACTAAAGGTAAATTAGATAGTGGAGATGATAGAAGGGGCAATCTGCTGGGGAACTATCATTTAAATGAAATGCTTGAAACATCAGTACCCATGCAGTTAAGGTAAGGAGCTGGAGCAGAATTATGCTCAAACAATACATATCTTTTGACCCAGTCATACCACTACTAGGCCTGGATCCCAAAGAGATCAAATCAAGGGAGAAAAAGACCCATATGTATGAAAATCATCATAGCATCTCTATTTGTGGTAGCAAAGAACTGAAAATAAAGTACATGCCCATCAAATGGAGAATTGCCTTACAAATTGTGGTATATGAATATAATAGAATATTATTAAGACACAGTATAAAAAATGATGAAAGGGATAGCTCCAGAGAAACCCGAGAAAAATTGTATGAACTGATGCAGAGTGAAGTGAGCAGATCCATGAGAATGAGCCAAATAATACTGATATTATAAATACAAATTACTTTGGAAGATTTAAGAAAATTTATCAATGGGAAAATTATATTCTGTAGGATTATGTAGTAAAGGCAGGGACTACTCAGCTCTCCCAAATTCCCTTCCGAAGAACTTTAAATTAATGCCTCAAAATGAATTCTGGAGCAGCAGAACCCAAAGAAAGGGTAAAACAATTTTCTAGCTCAAGACAACTTAAGGTTGGTAGGAAAGGTCTGACTCTTTGGGGTGAGAATGGAGTGCAGTCCAGCCATGCCCTGGCAAGCCAGCAGCAGGCTTTGGGGGTGACTGAATCTGTAGCAGCTTCCAGAGCTCTCAGTCCACAAATAAGAAAGGGGTCAGACAAGTGGGCAGAAGGAGATTACAAGGACCTTTCCTGACACTGGGTGCAGGACTCTATTGCATTGCCCATACATGGGTCACGGTCCCAGGGTAAGGATGAGCACTAGCATATTAGAGCATGCAGCTTAAGGGGAGCGGGTTACAGCTCCAGGGGGGAAGAGTACTTGTGGTCTCTTACATATCAGAGCAGAGGCCAGGAGAGCAATGACCACATCTCTCCCTAGATCATACTACCTCGGAAGAACTGAAAACTTACAGACCCCCAGAACTAGCTCTGAAAAGAACAGCACAAAAAAAACCCAAAAAAACAAAAAAACTTGAAGCTTGGGACAGTTAAAGAATTCCTTGAAAAGCAGAATTGGTCAAATGAAAAAGGAGGTACAAAAGCTCACTGAAGAAGGGAATTCCTTAAAAATCAGAATTGAGTAAGTGGAAGCTAATAACTCCATGGACATCAAGAAACAATGAGACAAAAAAATTTTTAAAAATGAAAAATATAAGAAAATGTGAGATAGCTCATTGGAAAAACAAATAACCTGGAAAATAGATCCAGGAAAGATAATTTAAGAATTATTGGACTATCTGAAAGCCATGATCAAAAAAAAAAAGCTTAGAGATTATATTTTGAAGGAAAACTGCCCCAATATCTTAGAACCACAGGGTAAAATAGAACTGGAAAGAGTCCACCTATCACCTCCTGAAAGAGATCCCAAAAGGAAAACTCCCAGGAATATTATAGTCAAATTCCAGAGCTCCAAAGTCAAGGAGAAAATATTGCAAGCAGCCAGAAAGAAACAATTCAAATATCATGGAGCCACAGTTAGGATCACACAATATTTAGCACCTTCTACATTAGGAGGGGAGGGCTTGGACTATGATGTTCTGGAAGTCAAAGGAGCTAGGATTACAACCAAGAATCACCTACTAGGCAAAACTGAATATAATCCTTCAGGAGGGAAAATGAATATTTAATGAAATAGATGAGTTTCAAGCATTTCTGATGAAAAGACCAGAGCTGAATAGAAAATTTGACATTCAAACTCAGGACTAAAGAGAAGCATAAAGAAGTAAACCTAAAAGAGAAATCATAAAGGATTCAATAAGGTTAAACTTTTTACATTCCTATATAGGAAGATGATATATGTAATTCATAAGAGCTTTCTCATTATTAGGGGAGTTAGAAGGAGTTTACATAGACAGAGGGCACAGGTATGAGTTGACTATGATAGGAAGATATCTAAAAAAATAAAAATTAAGGAGTGAGAAAGAAGAATGAATTGGGAAGAGGGGGAAGGGGAGGCAGAACGGGGTAAATTAGCTCATATAAAAGAGGTGTAAAGAGCTTTTACAGTGGAGGGGAATATAGAGGAGTGGCAGTGAGGGAATTGAGGGGATCAGGACAGCAAGTGGTTAATTATGGGAATTGAGTGACTCCATCTTGTAACTCAATTTTGGCGCTAGCTCAGTTCCCATTTATGAGTCTAGTCCAACTTCAGTCTTGTGAGAAAACTTTATTTAATTGTGGCAATTGGAAGAAGACGTTATTGTATTGTTTGAACTTAGCCCTGTGTGACTTGGAAGCTGGACCACCTCTACCTGATACTTGGATAACCTTAACTAAGGACCTAAGTCCTTAGGAACTGTCCTAAGGACAAGAAACCCAGTCAGATCCAAAGATTGATACAAGGTGTTTTTTGACAGTTGTACATCTCAAGCAACCCATATGTCTTATCTGAAAACTTGCCTTGTACTAATCAATCAGTTATTGTTTCTATGTTCCTTTGAGTGTTTACAGACAGCTGGTGGGAGTGGGACACCTCTTTTTCTGATTTCAGGGAATCCCACTTGTTCACACTTCCCCTCCCTACTTGGAAAGTCCCTAATCTTTTTTCTGATTAGAAATCAGATTATCTAATGTTGTATTGTTTCCTTTTAATTAATTGGCCTTATTTGATTGATTGTTTCTCGTGCATAAATGTCTGTCTCCCCCTGTATTTGGGATCCAGCCCTAAGCTGAGGAAGGGTCCTGGTCCTGATTTATTAGGCAATTGGCATGCATGGCATGGTTAATAAATCAAAATGCTTGGGAACTCCAACCTTTGTTTTCTCAGTCATTTCATCTTTCATCCACCATAGCAGGCAACACTTGAGCCTTATTCTTTATAAGAATTGGCTCAAAAATGGAATAACATATACACTCAGATGGGTATAGAATTTATCTTATATATGGGAGTTGGAGAAGAAAAGGATAAGAGAAAGGGGGCACTGATGGAAGGGAGGTTAATTGGGGGAGGTGGTGGTGAGAAGAAAAACACTTTTTTTTTTTTGGTGAGGCAATTGGGATTAAGTGACTTGCCCAGGATCACACAGCTAGTAAGTGTCAAATGTCTGAGGCCAGATTTGAACTCAGGTCCTCCTGACTTCAATGCTGGAGCTCTATCCACTTCACCACCTTGCTGCCCCAAGAAAAAATACTTTTGAGGAAAGACAGGGTAAAAGGACAGAAAGAAAGCTAAACAGGGGGAAAATAGGGAGTAATCATAACTGTGAAAGTATTTTTTATAGCAAATTTCTCTGATAAGAGCCTTATTTCTCAAATATATAGAGAACTGAGCCAAATTTATAAGAATATAAGTCATTCCCCAATTAATACCTGGTCAAAGTATGTGAACAGGCAGTTTTCAGATGAAGAAACCAAAGTTCTCTATAATCATATGACAAAATGCTCTAAGCCGCTATTGATTAGAGAATGCAAATTAAAATAATTTTGAGGATAACAGATGTTGGAAGGGATGTGGGGAATTTGGGGCATCAATGCAACTGTTGGTAGAGTTGTGAATTGATTCAATCATTCTGGAGAGTGAATGAGATATTAACCTCTGTGAAGACTTCTCAGGGTGGTGATGAAAAGAGTGTCTCAAAACTAGAGATAGGCTCTGAGAGAACGAACAGGCCATAAGTTTAAATTACCTAAACCTATAGGAATTCGGCCCTAAACCCCCTCCTGATTGCCACTGCCACGTCAGCATTAGGTATACTAAATAAGGACATGTATGTTTGGATTGGCTATACCCTGTTTCCTTGTTTTTTGTCTTTGGGAATGGGAAAGATTTTCGTGCCTAGAATGTAAGCCCGCCTCCCAGCCAATGGGAAGAAGGGACAGTGGTAGGTGGGAGTTTGTTTGCCTTAGGGTATATAACTTTGCTTTATCCTCTGTGCCTCACCTCTCTCCTGCTGGTAGTGTACTGGAGGAGTAGACACCCCTTCTTGCCAGATTGTAATAAAAGAGTAACTTTTGCTTCCACCTTTAGAAGTCTCTGAATTTAATTGTGTTAGAGTCACTGTCCCACACAAGAGCAGTTTGGAACTATGTCCAAAGGGCTATAAAACTGGGCATGCCCTTTGACTCTGCAATACCACTACTAGGTCTGTATTCCAAAGAGATAAAAAAAAAAAAAAGGAAAAGGACCTATATGTACAAAAATATTTATAGCCACCTTTTTGTGGTAGCAAAAAATCGGAAATGAGACGGATGCCCATCAATTGTGGAATGGTTGAACAAGTTGTTGTATATGATTGTGTTGGAATACTATTGTACTATAAGAAATGATGAGCAGAATGCTTTCAGAACAACCTGGAAAGACTTACGTGAACTGCTGCTGAGTGAAGTGAATAGAACCAGGAGGCCGGTGTGCACAGTTAACAGAAATATTATATGATGATCAACTGTGAATGACTTCGCTAGTCTCAGCAATCCAAGACAATTCCAAGGGAATTATGATGCAAAATGCTATCTACCTCCAGAGAAAGAATGATCAAAGTATATCTTTTATATTGTGTGCATGACTGCCCATGTATAACCTATATCAGATTGCTTGTCTTCTCAATGAGGGGAAAGGGGAGGGAAGGAGGGAAAGAATTTGGAACTCAAAATTAAAAAAAAACTGTTAAGATTGCTTTTGCATGTAATTGGAAGAAAATAATCTTTTTTTTTAAACAAAGAAACAATAGTGATCAATGAAATGACCGACCATGCCTCCAAAGGATCTATGATAAAGCATGCTACCCAACTCCTGATCGACCCAAGCTATAGAATAAGATATAGCTATTTTGAAGTGCCAAATGACTTCCTTGACAATATTTATTTGTTACAAGGATTGTATTTTTTATTTATTATCTGTGGTGGTTTACAGGTGGGAGGGGTGGGGGGAGTTAGTGATAGTGCAGCCAAACAACAAAAAAAAAAGGGTTATTGAAGCATTAAAAAGTACACCGAAGTGAACAAAAGGAAGTTAGAAAGGAAACAGATTTTATAGGATAGCTTTAAAGAAACATATTGTATGTAAAAGAGGATGCCCCAGTGAAAATTGAACAGAAGGTTTGTAGAGGATAAAGGACAGAGACCTTGTAGTGTAAAGGGGAAAGCCTTTTCAGATAAGAAAAGAGATGTTGCCCTGCATTAGAAAAGGTCTTAGGCTTGAACAGTTCAATTACATTGAAAAGGTCAGTGATACAATAAACCTGTTTCCAAGGGTAGAGTTCACCTGGAGGTGACAACATTGAAGCCAAGATTCTGAAAAGGAAAGGCTTCTGCTGATGATAAGCTCAGTGCCATTGCCACTGAAAGCTCTGTAGCATTACAGCTATAACACTTCGGATGAAGGAAGCATAGTACCACCCAGCCAAGCCAGGAGCTGAAGGTAGAAAAGGCTGTCCTTTGAAGAGCAAACCAGGGAATCCAAGTGGATTGACCTGAGCAGTAAAGATACCATGCTCTGAGAAGAGCCCAGGGGTAGCACAGCCTTCCTGGATTTGTCTGGCAGTTGCTGTCCAATGGCTGTGTGGACTTCCCAGACCAGGCCAGCAGCAGCCAAGCCAAGTAAGAAGGCAGGATAGTCACTGACTGACTTCCTTGACCTAATCCAGGAGGATGCCCCATCCAGCCTAAATACCATATCCTGTAAAGAACAAGGCTAGTTGAGCCATCTGTACAATAGCAATGCAACGCTCTAAGAGGAATCCAGCTCTGAACAGCAGAACAACTCATCCATCCCCATGCCTCATAGTAAATAATGTGAGGACCATCCAGAGAAAGAAAATACTGTGATTTCAGAGTTGTGAGTTGACCGTGAGTGTTAAGCTCACATTGTACTTTAATTCTATGCTCACTCTTTCTTCCATGGATTTTATGTGTATCCATGTGAGAGTGTACCTCTGGTTTGATGAGGAGGATGCTTTGTAATTACTATTCTCACTATGCCTCTTTGAATAAATGCCTTTGCTAAAATAACAGTCTACTGGATTATTATTAAAGAGAAGCACATAGGTGGGTGCTTCTAAACAACTGTTAGGAGGATAACCACCCACAGCATTGCCCCTAGAACACAGAAAGTAGTAGCAGTCACCCCTTCAGGGACACAGTCTGCTAATGCCAGTGCAAGTTAGGTGATTCAATGTGGCCACTGCGGGCAGGGAGGAAAGTGTTCCTTGAATTTATTATATATGTATCATATATGTAAAATGGAAATCAAGTTGTATGCAAGATATTTTCATTTTTATGTATATTTATGTATATTTTTATGTGTAATATTCATCTACTTTGTATATGTAAGTGCCTATTTTATTTGGTATTTATTAAGTTCAGAATAAAAAAATTATAAGAAAAATTGGGATAGACTGATGAATATTGTGATTTTTAAGCATACTGTTAAAATTTGAGTGCAGATGGTATATAATGAATGTCCTGGCATGTTTTACTCTCTATATATTCAGTAAAGACTTCCTGTTCTAAATAAATTTAGCTTCTGGGTTTGCAGTTATTGGGGGGAGAAATCAGCTGTATTTTAAGAACTGGAGCCTGTGCATTCATAGATTCTAAGTCACAAGTTTAATCAAGGATTAACTATACTTATGTAATAAATAATCATAATTTAATATGCTTTTAATCTTCATCTCCAAAGCAATTTAAGCAATAAAGATTAATTTGAAGATCTTGGTATGGCAATTTATTTTAAAATGCCTTAGCATTTCTATATTAATCACTACTTAGGAAACAAGTTCTCAAAAGCAAACATCATATTATCAATTTTCTGGAATGGGAAGAGAATATGGCTTACTGTGTGACTGAATCAGAATTTCTTCCAGACCAATAGGAGAAAGATATCTACCTCTAGGCGTATTCAGCAAGATATTTGTCAGGGTCCTAATGCCAATAAAATATTCAAGAATATAGTGATACTAATAAAACAATAATAATAATAATAATAATAATAATAATAATAATAAGATTGAATTCTGATCACTTTTAGCCATGGCAGAAGTCATCTCAATATAGAACATCTCATGTCAACATGAGTAGTCAGAAAAGAAAGATGAAATTTCAAAGTAAGTATTTTGAGAATAACATAGAATGTAATAATGTGGGCCACAGAATTTTTTTATTCTACAAGTACTGCTTATTCACTTGCAAATAATGGCCACTTCTTTCAGCCTATAATTCTAACAGCAAGCAGCAACCTAATCTAATCATAGATTAGAGCTAGAGGGAGGGGAAACCTCAGAGGACACCTAGTCCAACCCCCTCATTTTATAGATGAAGAAACTAGGGCCCAGAAAGGATAAGTGACTTGCCCGAGGCCACACATATAGTAAAAAGCAGATGTGGGAAATGCATGGCTCTTTCCTTTGTATTATCATGCTGTCAAACTAGATCTCTATCTTTTGGCATCTAATTTCTCTTGTTTTACTCACAAATACGTGCACCAAGTTCTTTGATAATAAATATAAACTTTCTAGACCACAATATTTATTTTATCACATGTCTTTCCTCCCTAGGAGATACACAGGTTGCTGAAATGGTAAAAAGTAACAAACAAAAAAATATGGGAAAATCTCATTTTGTTCAGTTTAATGAGCTTAGAACAGTAGTTGAATGAACTGATACCCAAAGAGTACTGATAAATGGATCGATGTCAACCTGAAAAGACAGCTCTAGTAGAACCCAAAGGATTGTGCCTTTGTACTAGATTTATTTAACATCTTTATCAGTGACTTAGATGAATTTAAGAAGGCATGGTTATCAAATAGGCAAATGGCACCAAACTGAGTGAATAAATCCATCAGATATGAAACTGGCAGCCCCAAAGTTCAAGAGAGGCTGGGCCACTGAGTCAAACCTATTTAAGTGAAATGTAATAAGGATAAGAAGGAAGTCTTACATTTAGATAAAAAAAAAAACCACAACACCTTCACAGGTACAAGATTGAGGAGACTTAGCTAGACAACAATTTATGTTAAAAGATCCTCAGGATTTTTTTTTTTTTGGAACAGTATGATATGAAAGTTAAAAGTTAATGTGATTTTAGACACATAGAATTCAGAATGAAAAAGGTTGTAATTCAACTTCAATCTGCTCTGGTCATATCGCATGTATAATATTATATTCATTTCTGAGTTCCATATTTTAATAAGGACATTGAGAAACTGAAACACATCCAGAGAAAGTTGACCAGAATGATTAGGTGATTTGAAACCATGCTATAAAGGGCTTAGTTGAAGAACATGGGGATGATTGTTGTGGAAGAGATTTAGGGGACACAAGATAATTGTCATCAAATATTTCAAAGGCTGTAATGTCAAAAAGGAACTGTATTTGTATTGCTTGGTCTCAGACAGCTAATAAGTTAGAAAGAGACAGGCATCAGCTTGATATGAAGAAAAACTTCTTAACAATTAGGGCTGTTCAAAATTGAACTTCACTGGGAGTTAGTGAATTCCCCAGCACTAAAAGCAGAGTATGAATGACATTTCTCAACCAAGTTGTAAAGAGATTACTGTTTAAGGGTAATAATTCAGATGATCATTTCATAGGTTAGAGTAGATGCCCCCTGATGTACTTTTCAATTTTAAGATTACATGATTCTTCTTTACTAAAAGAACATAAGTTATAAAATATCATGGGCAAATAGAATACCTATTGACAAACCTCATTTATTGAGGAATTATCAATACATAAAAATTGTTATTTGTGAACCATACTAATATCATCCCCTATCAAAGTGGTTTATAGATTAATACAGTAGTTAAAAGCCTCAGAGTACAAATCTGTTTTTGGTTACTACCAATCTGCCCTTGTCCCAAGTTTGTTTAACATCTTCATTAACAACTTGGGTGAAGCCAAAAAGAGAGAATGAGGAAAAGAAGTGGAGGCACCTATTGCAGAAGGCTCTCTCAAGGAGTTTAGCCAGAAAAAAGAGAAGAGGTGATGATGATAGCTAGTAGGAATGGATGGATCAAATTAAGGTTTTGGAGGATGGGGAAGACATATAGGCAGTAGGGAAGCAGCCAGTAAACAGGGAGAGACTAAAACTAAATGAGAGAGTAGGGATGATGGAGGTGAAATGGGATCACTTGTACAAGTCGAGGTGTTTGCCTTTGCAAGGAGATGGGTGATCATTATTTGAAGCAAGGGTGAAGGAAGAGATAGTGGCAGAAGGCACCTGGATGATGTGAGATGAGGAGGGAGGAAGAGGGAGCTCTTGGTGAATGAGCTATGTTTTTTTTTCAGTGAATTATATTAAGCAGTGTTCTCAACTGAAAGGGTTGGAGGAGAGTGAGAGATGGGAAGCTTGAAGAGGGATGAAAATGTTTGGAAGAGCCACTGTGGCTAAATGGGGAAGATGTAAAAAAGTTTGCCTTGCAAAAATGAGGTCCCATTAAAGTAATGTAACATAAATTTGTAGTGGACCCAGACAGTACAGGTTCATGATTTTCTTCAGCTTCTTTCACTAGTGAATAGGAGCCAAGACTTTATACTAGGATGGTGGGAATGATCCAGGGTTAAGAGGTCTAAGAGGTGTCACAGTAGATTGAGCCCTGGGCCCAGAGTCCAAATTAACCCTCAGAGACTAAGTGGTCCTGTCACTCAACCTCTGCCTCCATTTCCTCATCTGTAAAATGGGGATAAATAATAGCACCTACTTCCCAGGGTTGTTGTGAGGATAAAATATTTTAAAGTATTTTATAAATTTTAAATTGATATGCAAATGCTAGCTATTATTATTGCTTTTTTACTCCATCCTTTTTGGGGAAGCCCTAAATGTGAACCTAGACTGTCTTTAAATAATTTTTCTCCAGAGTGATGGGGTAACAATTTAATGAGCTAGAGCTTATCCCCCTTCTCATTATTTCCCATTTTACCAGCAGACTTGTACTGAGAGTTATTTGAACAGTGAAGAACTAAGGTGAAATGTAAAATGCCCAATCAGCAGTCTGACAAATCACTCTATGTTCTGATGAAGTTGAAGTTTAAGCTTCCTCAGAGAGTGTAACGATGATAATGCTACTGAATACTGTTTTAAGTTGTGTCAATTGGTGCTTGTTAATCTTTTATATTTTATTATTTCTTTTATGGGCAGGAAATAATGTTCCATACCTGATTTATATTGTTCATTGACCTCATTTCTACTCCCCATGCCCAACCTTTTTTTGGGGAAACCCTAGATGTGAGTCTGAACTTAAGTTTTAAACATTTTTTCTCTAGGGTTATGGAGTGGCAATTTAATGTCAATAAGCTACAGAATGTGAGAAAAGGGAGCCTAGGCTCCCCAGTACTATACCCAGTCTGGCTCTCACGCCTAGGTCCAGAACAGAAGCAAATAACTTAGGGAGAAGAAGTGAGTACAGTGCCCTTTGTCCCAACAATGGTTCCTTAATATTAGACTATGGTCTTATATGCCCAGAGTTAGAAAGGAGTATCTTACTTTAGAAATGGAATGGACTAGAAACCCCTTCAGAGTAAATGAATTTCTATAATTCTAGAATTGATCTGGGTTCTATTTGATTTGAATAGGAAGATAGAAAACATTTGAAGGGGGAAGAGGGTATCGAAAGAGTAGGTGAGTGTCTAGGAAGGCAGTTTCGCCCATATTACAATTTTGCTTAGTGTTGGTTCTGGAAGTACGTTCAATTGCTTTTGCCCTATTCTTTTGACCAGCATGGCCTTGCCTACATAGTTACCACTAGAGGCAAGTGAAGATACATGAGGGAATCAGTCCCCGGTAAATTTGAGGAAAAATATTAAAAATTCTATGAACTAATGAAATTTTTGTGGCCCTGAAACTTTTCTGTCATTTTTGTTTTGTTTTGAAAGCTTATCTGAAGGTATAGAACGTGCCAGAGTTATTTAACTTGCTTTACTTTTCAAATATTACAGGAACATTTTGTGCTTATTTGTAGATACATTTGTGGATCTTTCCTAATAGTCTGTCAATAGACTTTTGCTCCTTGTTGAACTTTCACCTCTTTCTAAGTTTCTCTCTCCCAGATTTCCCAGAAACATCAATCACATTGTCTCCCTCTTTCTCCGTATTCCACTTGTGAGTACCACCATCCTGTGGAATGCTTTGAAAATAGTGACCTAAAAATAACCTGTATTTACTTAGATCCCATGGGGTCTGGAGGTACAGAAAGAACAGGCTGTGGGGTACCCTTCTCCTTCCCAAATGAGTTCCCATTGCTCAGATCCCACTAGATACCAGACTTCTCCTCCTCGATGGATGATACTCCCTCAATCCCCATCCCTGTTGGAGCTAACCTAGAGCCCTGTTTATTCTAATACTCAGGTCCACTACTCTATTTCCAGCAATTAGTCGTTACATGATAACTCACATCTCTTAACTGAACACAGAGTCACTAAATATAATCCTTTCAGGAAGATGGTGGACCACTGAACCTTATCTCTGATCTGACATTGCGCTGGGGGTATTCCTGGGCTTTATCATCTGCCCTGCCATTGTATCCTATAGACCACTGGGCCTTTTCATCTGCCCAGCAATTGATCCTTCTTATGTGTATTGTCTCTTCTAATTAAAATATGAAATCAATGAGAGTTGAGACTGTATTACTTTTCTGGTCATATGCCCAGCATTTAACACAATACTTGGTACATAATAAGAGCTTAATAAATGCTTTACTATTTCATTGCATTTAAACATATTGTGGAGGTGGAATGGGTCAGAGAAGGGAGAAAGTGGGAAATGTCAGAACTATTCTTTGTTGTGTGAAGAAAGTGGGGGAGAAGTCTGGTTATCTGTTTAGTGTACTGAACTAACTTAGACAGCATTCATGATTTGAACTAATCATAATATCTTATAACCATCCAGGGAAGGAAAGGGAAGGGAATAAGCATTTATATAGCACCTACTATTGTCATGCACTGTGCTAAGTGTTTTTACAAATTTTTACAAATATTATCTCATTTGAACCTCACAACACTTCTGTGAGGTAGATGCTGTCTCCCTCAGTTGAGGAAACTGTAGCTGAGTAAAATGACTTGCCCAAGGTCACATAGCTATTAAGTATATGAGACCATGTTTGAACTCAGGTCTTCCTAACTTCAGGCCCAGCACTCTATCCCCTGTGCCACCAGCTGCCACCAGACTAAAATGGCCAGATTCTTGGAGCTTTTAAATAGCATTTTTAATCTTGGAAATGAGATATGTAATTTCCTACCCATGCTGAGATGAAGAGCAGATGTCTGGTTAAACTAGTGTACTTGAACTGATATGGAAAAGCACTGCAGATATATTGTGCATACATATATATTAATAGGTACATGTCCAGATATTTTATTTAGGATTGAATCTATGCTTTCTTTGATATAGGGAATGCCTAATGAAGAAATTCCCTCTATCAGCATAGATCAGCACCTGCTCTGCAATTTATAGTTTTTGAGAGTTGCCTGGGACACTGAAGTTAAATGACTTACCTGGGTTACAAAGCCGGTATATCATTGACATGATTTTAACTGAGATCTGACAAATATCAACTACATTATGCCGTGTTCCTGCTTATATCTAGTCATGTGGGTTCTAAAATAAATTAGGATATCTTTAAAGGAAATTAGAATCCATAGAAAAATAAATTTAATGCACTTTTTGGCCCTTTTAACATTTATTTTGTTTGTGTGGTTTTAAAAATTGGATACTTGTGTTGAGGGCAGGTCTTTAGAGATTGAAAGAAACTTAATGGTACCTTTTTTTCTTTTGGTTTTCAATAAATTTGTATTTTCTGCCCCCCCCCATTCAAAAGAAAAACAAAGTCCTTGTAACAAATATATATAGTCAAATAAAACTAATTTCCACATTGTCTATGTCCATTGTGTATGTCGCATTTTGCATCTTGAATCCATTACTTTTCTGTCAGGAGGTGGGTAGCATAATTTCTCATCAGTCCTCTGGGATCATAGTTGTTCATTGCATTGGTTAGAGCTTTTAAGTCTTCCAAAATCGTTTGTTTTTACAATATTGTTATTGGATAAATTGACAGTATTGTCTTAACTTGATGATCAAGAGGAGGAAATTACTAGGGATGGGCTGGAGGGATGATGTTGGCAAGTATGGATGGAGTCGATCTTAATTTTTTAGTATGATGGACATTTTTGTGGGCTCATAGATATTTTGTAACTAAATACCAAGATCCTTCAGGAATGATGAGGTTTTTCTTCTTCTTCTTCTTGCCAGATTTTCAATATCTTGGTCTCTATGATAGGCATCATTTTGCTTTTGTTCAAGTTTGAGTTTATGCCTTCTAATTTATGCTTTAGGCAGTAATTCACTCAGGCATCATTAGGCATTTTATTTATGTCAGGCAACATAACTCATGATATATAACATAACCAATATAACCCATGACATATAATTGGTTTTTTATGTGGACAGATGAAAAAACAAATAAAAGAGGTACAAATTCAGACTGCCATTCCCCTCTAGGATTTTGGTCATTTGAGAAAAAGAAGGGCAGCTTCTCTTTCTTAACAAATACTTTTACTTCTGGCAGTACCTTATGTTTCACAATGTCCAAAACAGATGGTAGGTCCAGAAACAACAATTTGAATGAATGGCCTCCCTGCATGCTCTGTAGAGACCAGTGTTATTTCTGAGTCATAGCCAGCTTTGAATTATGATGAAAACAGATCCAAGATCTTGCTGGAGTTAAAGCTGGTGTTGAAGTTGGCTAATGGATCATTCCCACCGATCAGTTCCTATAGAAAATAAAGCCTAGATCTGAGGGGTGTTCAGTGAAATGTCAAGATGGTTTTGGTTTTTTTTTGAGAGAGAGCTTAGATTGTTGACATTATACTCCTGGCACAGTTTTTTCATTGTCTCCAAGGAGATTATCTTTGCTACTTAAGATTAAATTCAGCAGCCATGGATTCAGGTTACAGCTGTACTCATTTGAAAAGAAAGATGGCTGTGAATCTAGCTAAATGTTCAAATATAGAAAAGTGTCTAAACTGTCTTACAAACTTTGATTGGAGTCACTTTTGTGAAATGAAGAGAGAAAACTTTTGGACTATGGGTGTATGTGCGGAATTAAGGAGTTTTTTCAACTAGATACCTAAATTTAAAGGAAGCTAGGAGCAGAGTGGAAGAGAGGTCTGAGTTCAAATCCAACCTTAAACATTATTAATAGATATGTGAATCTGGATGAAAGACCACGGACCTCATTTTCCTCATCTGTAAAATGAGTACAATAATAGCAGCAATCTCCTAGGCTTGTGGTGAAGATAAAAGGAAATATTTGTAAAACATTTTACAAACCTTAAAGTATTATGTAAATGTTAGCTTCTACTGCTATTGGAACTGGAACTATCACCACTATTATGTTTCTATGGGAATTAGCCTGAGTCTATCAGAAACTATGCTAGAAGATTAGTAGGATGTTTGGAGTTCCTTTAAATCTAGAGCGTAGTTATCATGAGAAATCTTTATGCTAATTATGGCTGATATTCAAGCAAGCCTTTCATAAATAGAATTGTAGTCTTCTGCTTTTTAATTTTATTAACATTCATTTAAGGATATTGTGAAGGAGGACAAAGAATTTTTCTGAAGTATATGTGTATAAGTATAATGTCAAGAGATGGAAGTAGTTTGTCCAAGACAGTCATTGAACAAATATGGATAGAGCACCTGTTGAAAATGGTATTGTGATGGGCACTATACAAAATTTAAGTAAAAAAACAGTTTTTGCTCTTTATAGCTGTAGAAAAGAAAAACAAGGAAAATAATTGTGTGTCAAGACACAGAAACAAAAATATATTTAGAAAAATGTCATTCCTTTTGGGGTATATTTTGCTTTGCTTATATGTGTGGATTTTTAAGTATGTTTTAGTGATAAATTTTTTTAAAATTCCTTGTCACCTTCTTTCCTGGTGATTCCCATTCCTTCAGATCTAAATAAGGACCATTATCTGTTTCCTGGGCTCCTGAAATTGTTTGTGTAAGGGGTGTGTTGCCCTTATATACAACCACGTGTGTTGCTTAAATAAGGTTTTGAGTGGTAGTAGAGGTCTTCATTAGATATCTCAAGAATCTTGCTTAACCCTTTCCATATGTGATTTTTATTCTTGCTTAAAGGGGACGTTACATTAGCTGGCTACCCCACTTTCTTCAGCCCTTCAACATTGGTAGGCTAGGAGAAATGATTTTTTTTTTCTTAGAGTCAAGCTATTTTCCTGATCAATATGCTTTAAAAGGAAACATATCCCTGGTTCCTTTCCACCAGTCAGTCAGTCAATGAATAGCATTTATTAAGTGCCAACTATGTGCCAGTTACTGCGAAAAGAACTAGGGATACAAAGAAAGGCAAAAGACAGTTTCTGCTCTCACACAATCTAATGGAGGAGATAATATGAAACCAACTACATACAAAAAAGATATATACACTTTTCAAAGAACCAGCTTTTAGTTTTGTTTTAATTTCTATATTTTTTGTTTCTGATTTATTTCTAATCTAATATTCAATATCATCTCCTTTGTGTTCATTTGGGGTTTATTCATTTATTTCTGATTTTTAAATAAATTTTGAGCTCATTAATTCTTTGCTCTTCTATTTCATTGATATACATATTTAGCAGCATGGTTTTTCCCCTGACTGCTTACCTAAAGGAATTTTAGTATAATGTTTTATCATTATCATTATCTTTCAGATAATTGTTGTCTCTGTGATTGTTCTTTGAGAAGGCCAAATTAAGATCAGAGGTTTCCTCTAGCAATATTGGGAAGTGAACTTGTTAGGGGTGAATGTTTTGTAGCAATTTTTAGTTGCTTTGAACCTATTGTCCTCATGGACCAAAGTGATAAGGGAGAGAGTGTGCCCCTGGGCATTCAGAGAAAATGTTTATACTTCTGTGCTTGTTATATCTTCTCAGTAAATATCCTTTTAAAAAAGCTTATTTATGTTACTTGGTTAAATGATATTGGGATACTAATCACTGATGATTGATACTGGGGAGAACATATCATAATAGGGATTCAAGGCAGTAGCACTAGAGTAGAACCCCATAATTCTCCAGTCGTAACTCAAGAGCTCTCATCAGATACAGTAGCCATGATCTGGCGACCCAACTTACCAGAGTAAGTGAGAGTTGGGGTAAGGATCCCCAGAGCTCATAAGGGTTATGTATGTCAAAAGGAATAAGTGATATCATCTTAGAAATGTAGTTGGAAAAGGAAATGGGCTGGCCATATAGTGGAGTGACAGATATAACAAACAGGTAGCCTGAATGTTGCCCTAGTTTTCATTAAATATTCAGAGGCTTAAAGGAAGACCCCTACTGTGTTGGGTACCTTTTCTATGGAGGAGATACAAGAGGCTATAGGCAAAAATCACAAAACATGAAAAGGCTTGGATGATGTGGTGGGAATAATAAATAAATCCCTTAGCCTAGTACAAGTTAGGATAGTTTTTCTTTAAAGGTATTAAATTAGGAACCTCTGGTTCACGTGACCAACAAAATGAAATGCTAGACATTTTTTCTGATCCTCACAATTTCTGAAACCTCTCCAAAATAGAAATTATGCACCAGAGCTAAACCAATTCCAATTATTTTCATGGTATCGGACACTAAGAAACCAAAGAAGGTAAAAACTCCATAAACTAGCATCTAACTCATGCTCACTTAGCATCCCTTCCTCTCCCACCCACTATGTCATCAGCACTTTAGTCCATGAGTTTGTAGCACAACACAATCCCACACCCTGACCCACCCCATTCCTTCTTTCTAATGCCATGGAGATTTAAACACTTGAGTGTTTAAATCGGCAGTTGACTGCAGAAATTTGCTGAGGCCCCAGTAGCCAACACCGCAGCAGCATTCAGTGCTGTAACAGAACTCTGCAGAGGACTAGAAGAAATGGAGGAGAACATTTGCCTGGTTCTCCTATACCCTGAAACCTATTTCCTCCCAGTGCTGCAGAAATACAAACTCCAAATGTCAGAAATTTATGCAGATTGTAATCGTAGCAGTAAGGCAATGCTCTGCATGCCAGAGAACTGAAGAAAGAGAAAAAATGGTAGGACACCATGTGTAGGGGGCTGTGTGGCAGCTCACTAAGCTTGAGGGAAAGAGGCCAGCATACAGCTGGGGCTAATTCTGTTCCCCACCCTGTCCCTACAGTTACTTGGTGGAGACTGATCAATATCCTTTATTGTTTTCCCTCTAAATTATTTATTTAGTTTTTCCCCCAATTACATGTAAAAACAATTTTGAATATTCATTTTTAAAATTTTGAGTTACAAATTCTCTCCCTCTTTCCCTGCTTCCTTCATTCAGAAGGCAAGCGATTTAATATACATATGTAGTCATGCAAAATATATTTTCATATTAATCATGTTGTAAAAGAAAACAAAGACCAAAAAAACCCCCAAGAAAAATAAAGTAAAAAAAAAGTGTGTTTCAACCTATATTCAGACTCCGTCAGGTCTTATTTTGGGGACAGATAGCATTTTTCATCATAAGTCTTTCAGAGTTATCTTGGATCATTGTACTGCTGAGAATAGCTAAGTCATTCATTGTTGATCATCTTTACAAAATTGCTGTTACTGTATACAATGTTCTTTTGGTTCTACTCATTTCACTTTGCATCAATCCATGTAAGTCTTTCCAGGTTTTTCTGAAAGCATCCTGATCATCATTTCTTATAGTACAATGGTATTGCATCATAATCATATACCACTCCCCAATTGATGGACATCCCCTCAATTTTCAATTTTTTACTGCCAGAGAAGAACTGCTATAAACATTTTTGTACATATAGGTGCTTTTCCTTCTTGGTCTTTTTTTTTTTTAATCTCTTTTGGGATACAGAACTAATAGTGGTATTGCTGAGTCAAAAGGTGTGCATGGTTTTATAGCCTTTTGAGCATAGTTCCAAATTGTTCTACATAATAGAATCAGTTCACTACTCCACCAACAATGCATTAGTGTAGAAAGTTCTAGGAAACTAGCAAAGATACTAATCAAGACAATTAATAGCTTCAGCAAAGCTGCAGTCTACAAAATAAACACACAAAAATCAACTTCAATTCTATGTGATAATAATAAAAATCCAAGAAACAATAATATAAAGAGGAATCTCATTCCAACTAATTACAAAATCATAAAGTATCTGATTATCAATCTATTAAATTGCACAAAAGACTTGTATAGATTCAATTACAAAGTGCCAGGTAAAGAAATAAAAAACAGTTTAAACAGTAGGAAGACTATTTGAGTGCTTATGGTTGGACAATGGGTATTTCTTTTTTTTTTTTTTAAGGCAATTGGGGTTAAGTGATTTGCCCAGGGTCACACAGCTAGTAAGTGTTAAGTATTTGGTCTGAGGCCGGATTTGAACTCAGGTCCTCCTGACTTCAGGGTCGGTGCTGTATCCACTGTGCCACCTAGCTGCCCCAACGATGAGTATTTCATGATAATGCTACCAAAGTTAATTTACACTTGTAATGCTATACCAATAAAATGATCAAATATATACTTTATAGAACTTGATAAAACACTAAAATTTATTTGGAAAAACAAAAGATCAAGGGGAATGATGAAAATAAGTAAAGATGAAGGAACAACAGCACTTATATATTATATACAATATGCTGTTATAAAATAGCAGTCATTAAAGCCATCTGGTACTGGTTAAAAAATAGAGAGGTAGACCACTGGAACATACTAAATAAGGGAAAATCAGAAACAATGGAAGCCAATAGCCTAGTATTCAATAAATCAGAAAAAATAAATTACCTAGGAAAAAACTTATTTGATTTTTGCTTAAAAAACTGCTGGGAAAACCTGGAAAGCAGTCTTGCAGAAATTAGACTTAGACAAACATCTTATACTACGTGCCACAATTCATTCTAAAAAGATATGTGACCTTAATATTAAAGATCATACTAGTCATAAGAAATGATAAGCAGGTTGATTTTAGAAAAATATGGAAAGACTTGCATGTGAAATGAGCGAAATGAACAGAACCAAGAGAATGTTGTGTATAGTAACAGCAATATTGTTCAAAGAATAACTGTGAATGATTTAGTAATTTTGAGTATTATAACTACTTAAATCAACCTATAAAGGAAGATGGTATCCACCTCCAGAGAAAGAAATGATAAATAGATATGTATAGTATGGTTTTATGTATGTGTGTATGTGTGTAATATATATATATATATGTATTACATACATATACACATACATATTATATACTTATACACACATATATATGATTTTCACATATATATGGCTCTACATATATGGATTTTACATATATATTTATATCTATGTCAAATGATGACCTTCTCTAGTTCAGGTTGTGGAGGGGAGGGAGGGAGATTTTGAAACTAAAAATGTAACAAAGAAAATAAATAAAGTTAAATTAAAAAATTATAAAATAAAGAAATAAAAAACAACTTAAATAGCAAAAGAAAGACCATACTATAAAAAATTGAAGAGAAACAAATCACACACCTCTCGCAGCATGAGTAGATTTATTCTGAACCAAATAAGCAATAGAGACAATTACAAAAGATAAAATAGATCACTTTGATTACATGAAACTGAAAAGCTTTTACATAGACAGAATTAATGCACCTAGGATAAAAAGGGAAGTGGTCAAGTGGGGGAAAATTCTTTGTATCAAATTTCCTTGGTAGAGGTCTGGTATCCAAGATATATAAACAATTAACAAATAAATAGAAGACTAATAGTCATTCCAGGGGCAGCTAAGTGGTATAGTGCATAGAGGACCAGGCATAGAGTCAGGAAAACATCTTCCTGAGTTCAAATCTGGCTTCAGATACTTACTAGCTATGTGACCCTGGGCAAGTCATTTAACCTCTTTGCCTCTCTTTCCTCATCTGTAAAATGAGTCAGAGAAGGAAATGGCAAACTACTCCAGTATCTTTGCCAAGAAAACCCCAAATGGGGTCACAAAGGGTTGGGCATGACTAAAACAACTAAACAACAAAAATCTCTCCATTAATCTAACATCACTTTAATTCCCTTTCTTTCCTCCCCTTTGCTTTTTATTTCTCTGTTGAGTGCAATGTTTCTCAGTATCCAAACACATGTATATGTGTGCTCTTCCTTCTTTTGACCAGTTCAGATGAGAATGAGGTTTAAGTGTCAGTTGGGTGCACCCTCTCCCTCATTTATATGGATGGCTACCTGTGCATTCTGATTATGTAAGATAATTTCCCCTAATCTTTCTTTCCTTTCCCCCACCGCTGAATGTATTTCTCTTCCAATCTTTTTTCCCCCATTCTTTT
The DNA here is from genome assembly GCF_900497805.2 of Vombatus ursinus. NCBI lineage: Eukaryota > Metazoa > Chordata > Mammalia > Diprotodontia > Vombatidae > Vombatus > Vombatus ursinus. Next base: position 2,701,319 of record NW_020953728.1, read on the forward strand.
CTTAAGATCATTAAAATATATTAGAACCACCTCAAGGCTTTATCTACTTAGATTCCCTCTATGACTCCTGATGATGATAGGGTTCAGAGCTAACACATAATACTATCTTTCCATATTTAAATATAAGCAGTTTATCCTTGTGTAACCCAGTTCCACAGCCCATTGATATAGGACTCTCTCCTAATTGATGGAGATCCCCACCTGGTGCCTGTGTGAGGGAGAGGGTGAGGTAGGCAAGGGTAGGAGAGAGAACTCTTCAATTCTCTTTGAGTTGCTTCTAGTTTTCTTCAAGCTTTGAGTCACTTCAGGCTCTGCAGTCACTTTTGGTGCTTCTGCCTCCCATCTTAGAGAGAGAAGATGAAAGATGTCAACTCCACTTCATATTAGTGAAAGAAAAGACTCTGGGAAGAAGCCTACATGAGAAGAGCTGGCATTCTTTTTCATAGCCCTTTCCCCAGTTTGTTTCACTAGAGACTTAAGGAACTTCCTCTTGGGCGAGTTCTAGTACACACACTGTCTTGGTTAAGCTGAGTTACCTTGCTCTCAATGGGAAAGCTCCTTCACTCTTTATTGTCTAGTATTTATTTTCATTTGTATACTTTCTTCTGACTTATGTTTTGCTATAAACGTTAAAAGTGTTTCTTGGCTAGTTGCTATGTGTGTTTATTGTGGAACTGGTATTTGGTGGGAACGGGGTCATAGAGAGCTTGGGATCCTGCTTCCCCCAGTAATGAAAAAGTGATCAAAAGTTAGCTAGAACCTGAAAATCACATTTCCCAGACTAATGATATTTAAGGGTGATGAATGTAATTCTAGCCTGGCACCCCTCTCTCTGAGGAGAGTAGAGAGGCAGCCTCTGACTACAACTTTCTGCTTCGCCTCTTGGCAGGAAATAAACTTTCCCTTGGACAAAGGGTGGGTGGAGAAGAGGCTAGCAATGTCTATTCTGCCTCCCTCTGAGCCACACACCAACATCCCCATGCTATATGTAATATAGTTATCTTGTAATATGTGGTGCCTCACTTACACTTGTTTTGTCCTTTATCATTGTTCATTCATGTTTACCTTCTAATGTTTCTCTTCATTCCAGTGTCTGACCTTCAAAATTTCTATGCAGTTCTGTTTTTTTTTAATCAGGAATATTTAGAAATCTTCAATTTCATTAAAGATCCCTTTATTCCCTCTGCAGCATTATAGTTGACTTTGCTTGGTAAGTTACCCTTGGCTGTAAGCTTATATTCTTTGCCTTCTGGAATGTCATATGCCAAGTTCTCTGCTCCTTTGTAGTGGTATCTGCTAAATCATATGAGATCCTAGCTGTGGCTCCTTCAGTATTTGAATTTTTTTTCTTTCTGGATACTTGCAGTATTTTCTCTGTGACCTGGAAACTCTGGATTTTGGCTATGATTGTCCTTAGAGTTTTTGCTTTTAGGTTTCTTTTAGGAGGTGATTGGTGGATTTTTTTTCTATTTACATTTTGCTTTCTGGTCCAATTTGATGGTCCATTTGGGCAGTTTTCTTTTAAAGTTTCTTGAAATATGGTATCTAGGCTTTTTTTTTTTTACTTTGATCATGGCATGATTCTTAATTTATTTTCTCTCAGTTCTAGATAAGTTGCTTTTGCTATGAAATTCCTTACATTTTCTTATATATTTTTAATCTTTTGACTTTCTTTTAATATTTTTTGTTAGCATAATGGAGTTATTTGCTTCTATTTGGTCCATTCTAATTTTTCAGGTAGTGTGTTGCTTGGGCAATGTTTTGTACTTCTTATGCTAACATGGTAATTTCTTTTCCAATTCTTTCTCCCAAAGCTCATTTCTCTTCCATTTTTTCCCTCAATCACTCTTTATTCACTTAGGTAAATATTCTTTTAACTCTTTTAACTCCTCTTCCAGGAATACTAATATATTTTTTGTCTAAGCTGTGTTTTTCTCTGACACTTTATAGATATTTCAGAGTCATTCTCTTTTTGAGTTTATGTTTTGAGCTTTCCCTGCCACCATAATAGCTCTTTATGGTGAGATGTTTTTTATGCTCATTGTTCCAGTCTGCTTCTTGTCTAAAAACTTAATGTTAGAGCGGGGCTCAGCTGTACTTTTAGTGGGAAGATTTTGAATGGTTCTGTTGTTGCTTTTTGGGGTGTATTGAAGGTTGTTTTATTTCAAGATCTCATGGATAGGCTGGAGACCTAAAAGCTTTCAGTGCTCACAAAATGTTCTGATCTGATTGCTACTACCCTGGTCTGAACTCTGCAAGTACCTGTTCGGTATTTGTATCTGAATAGTAGTAGACCGCTGCTGGATTCAGCCCCTCTCATCCAGGTGGAAAGCTCCCTTGGTTCAGAGTGTAAGAATTATAGGCTCTCCTTTGGTCTGAGATTCCTACTTGGTCATTCTTTTCCTCCATTATATTTCAATTTATTTTAAACTTACTACAAAATAAGAAAAGAAAAAAAATTGTCATATACACAGCAGGACATAAGAGAGGATTCAATATAAACAGCTTGGTTATTCTTATATGGCATGGGCTAAATGCTGGAGGTGAAACCATGGTCTGTGCTTGACGTCTGAGCTACTTTACTGCTGCTGCTGGCTTTTGACCACCCTCCTTTTTCAGTAAACAGCCCAGGGTCTCTCTTCCTAGGAATGCTATTTCCATGTTCAGATGTCCTCTGCAGTCCACCCTGGATCTGTGACCCAGAAAAGGGTAGGGGGCAACAAAGCTGCTAGTTGGCAACTATCCTTGTCACAGTAACCCTATATAGGTCTGGTGTTGTACCAGTATGCTATAGGGCCTCCTCTTACCTTGGTGCACAGCCTCTCCCTGAGTACTAGAGTGCTCTACATGTAGTGTGCTCCTAGCTAGTTCTGTCTTCAGTGTTCACAAACCTTCCTGTCTGTCTCTATGCAAAACTAGGCTGCACAAATGATTCACTATGACTTTTTCTTGATTTCTCCACCAGTTTTTGGTATGGCGCAGGTGCGTTTTTTTAGGTCTCTTTGGAGGAATTTGTGGAAGGGAGCTCACTAAACTACTTACTACTATGCCATTTGGCTCCACTTCTTTATTGGACTTTTTCAGTATATTGATCAGTTATGCTGATTTGTTCCTCCTTTTGTCTTTAAAAAAATACAATTTGTTACATAGGATGGTTATCTGGTAGGAAGAGAGGGAGGGATACTGGGGAAAACTATGATAATGTGAAAAAAATCAATAAAAATGATTAAAAATATTGAAATCATCTTTGAGACTTGGATGGCACAGAGACTAAAGCAAAAGTGGGGAACTTGTGGTCTTGAGGCCACATGTGGCCCTCTAGGACCTCAAGTGCAGCCCTTTGTCTGAATCTAAAATCACAGAACAAACCCTTATTAAGGGGGAGATTTGTTCTGTGAAGAACAAATTCAAAGGGCCACACTTGAGGACCTAGAGGGCCACATGTGGCCTTGAGGCCACAGATTCCTCACTCCTGGACTAAAGGCTCAGGCTATTGTCCTCCTTCGTCAATACTACTCCTTGGTACCTTGAATACAAAACAGTCACAAGGATTTCTAGGTAGGCTATGATGTTTGGCTGGTGTGAATGCTTCCACAGAATGAAGTTCCTGGGATTGATGTGAGTGGGGTGGAGCCAAGATGGAGGAGTACAGGCAGAGACCTAGCTGACATCTCCCAACATTTCCCTCTAAACAATTTATAAATAATGACCCAAACCAAATTTTGGACTGCAGAAGCTAACAAAATGTCAGAGGGAGACATTTTTCTAGCAGGAGAGTGTTGCAATACTGGGGTGGGCACAGGCCTGGAGTTCAGCAGGAGTACCAGTGGTAGGCATTGGAGGCGATCAACACAGCAGCAGCAGCTTTGGGCACTCTCAGCTCAAAGACAGTAAGGAAGTCAGACAACTGGTCAGAAAGAAATTATAGGAGACCCTTTGCTGGCATTAACTGACACTGATGAGCAACTCTATTGCCCATAAGAAGTTTTAAGTCACAGTTCCAGGGCAGAGAGGAGTGCTTGTGATCAGTTGCAACAAGGGAATAGGGGCCCTGGTCATAGCTCCAAAGTGAAGAGGAGAATTAGTATTGCAGCAGTAGGAGACCAGGGGCACTTCCTGGGACAAGAGCAGAGTGCAGACCAGGAGAGCAGTCACCATACCTATCCCAGGATAACACCAAAAACTTGCAGACCCTTGGAACTAGCTCTGAAAATAGCAGCATGAAAATGCCTGAAGATTAGAAAAGTGCTTCCCCACCCCTGGTAAACAGAGCCCAACTTTAAGATAGAGTTCAAAGTCGAGAAATAAGCCGGAAAAAAAATAAGCAAATGACAAAAAAAGAACTTGACCATAAAAGCTATTATGGTGGCAAGGAACACCAAGTCATAAACTCAGAAGAAGACAACAATGTGAAAAGAATACAAGCAAATCTTTAAAGAAAAAAGTTAATTGGACCCAAGGCCAGTAAGAATTCCTGAAAAACTTAAAGAACGTGATAAAGGTGGTAGAAGAATAATTGGGAAAAGAAATGAGACTGATGACAAGAAAATTATGAAAAGAGAATTAATAGCTTGGTAAAAGAAGAAGAAAACAATGAAATAAAGTAATATAAATAAATTAAAATATATATAAATAATAAAAATGAAAAAAATGCTCTAGATTACTATTGATTAGAGAAAGGCAAACTAAAACAACTCTGAGGTACCACCTCACATCTACCTGAAATGACAAATGCTAGAGGACACAAGGGAAAATAGGTACATCAATGAACTGTTGGTTGAGTAGTGAACTGGTCCAACCATTTTGGAAAACAATCTGGAATTATGCCCAAAGGGCTATAAAACTATGCATACCCTTTGACTCATCAATACCACTACTAGGTCTTTATCCCAAAGAGGTTAAAGAAAAAAGAAAAGGACCTATATGTACAAAACTATTTATAGCAGTTCTTTTAGTAGTGGCAAAAAATTGGAAATCAAAGGGGTGCTCAACAATTGGCAATGGATGAACAAATTGTGACATATTATTTTGTACTGTTGTGTTATAAGAAATTATGAGTGGGGTGGTTTTAGAAAAAAAAACATGTCAGGACCTATATGAATAATGCAAAATGAAGTGAGAAGCACTGGAAGTCATTATACACAATAACAACAATGTAATGATGATCAACTGTGAAAGACATGGCTACTCTAATGAATGTTGTTATTTTGTTCCAGAAAGCAATCTAGAAAACTATACCTAAAAAGTATAGTGTGTATATATCTATCTATCTATCTATCTATCTATCTATCTATCTATCTATCTATCTATCTAT
>NW_020953728.1:2706642-2832868 GCF_900497805.2 Vombatus ursinus
TATCTATCTATCTATCTATCTATCTATCTATCTATCTATCTATCTATATATATATACACACACACACACATACACACACACACATATACATATATTGGTTTATAATACAGAGAAATTTTTTTAAAAAGGACTAAAGTATTAAAATATATGAATAGCCACAATTTTCATTGTGACAAAAAACTTGAAGCAAATGAGTGCCCATCAATTATATGCTGGCTAAACAAATTATGGTTCATGAATGTGATGGAATATAATTGTGCTATAAGAAACAATGTAAAGGATGAATTCAGAGAAATCAGGGAAAAACCATGTGAACTGATATAGAATGAAGTGAGTTGAACAAGAAGAACAATTTATACAAAATAACTACAATGGTAAAAGAAAAACAACTTTGGAAGACTTAAGAACTGCTGCCCCCTCCAACAACTCATTTAACTTTTTTTGTGTTTTTACTGAGCTGATGGGTGTGAGATGGAACCTTAAAGTTTTCATCTGTATTTCTCAAATTACTAATGATTTGAAACATTTTTTTTCTTAGTATGGCTGTTAATAGCCTAGAGTTCTTTCTTTTAGAAATACCCATTCATATTCCTTGACTATTTATCTATTGGGGAATAGCTGTTATTCTTAATCAATAGTTCTAATAATACAGGCCTTTCTTTTATTCTGCAAAGAGTATTTTTTAGTTGTATAAATATATTTCCTGTGTGTGTATTGATAGATGGACTCTAAAACAGTTTATACATTCTGTAGTTATTTTGAATGGAATTTTTCTTTCTATCTCTTCTTGCTGGCTTTGCTTGCTAATAAACAGAAAAGATCCACTTGTGTGGATTTGCTGCTTTGATGAAGTTATTGATTCCGTTGGGTTTCTAGCTGAATCTCTAGCATTCTTAATTTAATATTTTATTTTTCCTCAATTACATGTAAAAATAATTTTAATATTCTTTTAAAATATTTTGAATTTTTAATTCCCCCCATTGAGAATTCAAGCAATTTTATATTGATTATACATGTGCCGTCACGTTTCCATGTTATTCAGGTTGTGAAAGAAAACAGACAGAAAAAGCCCAAGAGAGATGAAGTAAAGAAAAAGTATGCTTCAATCTGCATTCAGACTCCATCAGTTCTTTCTCTGAAGATAGATAGCATTTTTCATCATAGGTCCTTCAGAATTGTCTTGAGTCATTGTATTGCTGAGAATAGTTAAAATATTCACAGTTGATCATCATATAATATTGCTGTTATTGTATGCAGTGTTCTCCTGATTCTGCTCATTTCACTTAGTGTTGATTCATTTAAGTCTTTCCAAGTTTTTCTGAAAGCATCCTACTCATCATTTCTTTTCTTTTCTTTCTTTCTTTCTTTCTTTCTTTCTTTCTTTCTTTCTTTCTTTCTTTCTTTCTTTCTTTCTTTCTTTCTTTCTTTCTTTCTTTTTTTTTTTGTGTGAGGCAATTGGGGTTAAATGACTTGCCCAGGGTCACACAGCTAGTAAGTGTCAAATGTCTGATCTGAAGCCGAATTTGAACTCAGGTCCACCTGACTCCAGGGCTGGTGCTCTATCTACTGTGCCACCTAGCTGCCCCTGCTCATCATTTCTTACAGTACAATAGTATTCCATCACAATCATATACAACAATTTGTTCAGCCAATTGATGCTGATCCCTTCAGTTTCTAATTCTTTGCCACCACTAAAAGAGCTGCTATAAATATTTTTGTATATGTAGGTCCTTTTCCTTTTTGTTTTTTAGCTCTTTGGGATACAGACCTGGTAGTGGTGTTGCTTGGCCAAAGGGTATGCATGGTTTTATAGCACTTTGGACATAGTTTCAAACTGCTCTCCAGAATGATTGCATCAGTATACCACTTCACAAACAGTACATCAGTGTCTCAATTTTCCCAATCCCTGCCAATATTTGTCATTCGTCTTTCCTATCAGATTAGCCAATCTGATAGATGTGGGGTGGTAGCTCAGAGTTGTTTTAATTTGCATTTCTCTGATTAAAAGTGATTTAGAGCTTTTTTTTTTCATATGACTGAAGATAGCTTTGATTACTTTGTCTGAAAACTGCCTATTCATACCCTTTGACCATTTATCAATTGAGGAATGGCCCTTAGTTTTATAAATTTGATGCACTTATATATTTGACACTTATGATTATTATATATTTCCCTCCACCCTGTTTTCCCTCTATTTATCCTACTCTCTCTCTTTCATTTTACCTTGTCCATTCTCAAAAGTGTTTTGCGTCTGACTTTTACCTCTCCCAATCCATCCTCCCTTCTATTAGCTCCCCCTACCCCCTCCACTTTCTCTTCCTACTTTCCTGTATGGTAAGATAGATTTCTATACCCAACTGGGTGTTTTCCCTCTTTGAGCCAATTCTGATGAGAATAAGGTTCAGGTGTTCCCCCACACCTCTCCCATCTTTCCCTCCACTGTAAAAGCCCTTTTGGGCCCCTTTTATGTCAAATAATTTACTTCAAACTAGTTCTCCCTTTCCCCTTCTCCCAGTGCATTCCTCTTTCTCATCCCTAAATTTGATTTTTTAAAGATAATTATCCCATCATATTCATCTTTTACCTGTGTCCTTTGTTTATATATACTCCTCCTAACTCCCCCAATAATAAGAAAGTTTTTAGGAGTTACAAGGATCATTTTCCCATGTAGGAATGTGAGTAGTTTAACTATCCTGAATCCCTTACAAGTTCTCTTTCCTATTTACCTTTTTTGTACATCTCTTAAGTCTTATATTTGAAAGTCAAATTTTCTATTCAGCTCTGGTCTTTTCATCAGGAATGCTTAAAAGTCCTCTATTTCATTGAATATCCTTTTTTCCCCTGAAGTATTATAATCAGTTTTGCTGGGTAGGTGATTCCTGGTTGTAATCTCTTTTGCCCTATAGAATATCATATTCCAAGCACTCTGATACTTTAATGTAGAATCTGCTAAATCTTGTGTTATCCTGACTTTGACTTCATGATATTTGAATTCTTTCTTTTTGGCTGCTTGTAATATTTTCTCCTTAACCTGGTAGTTCTGGAATTTGGGTATAATTTTCCTGAGAGTTTTCATTTTGGGATTTCTTCCAGGAGGTGATTGGTGGATTCTTTCAATTTCTATTTTATCCTCTGGTTCTAAAATATCAGGGCAGTTTTCCTCGATAATTTCTTGAAAGATGATGTCTAGGCTCTTTTTTTGATCATGGCTTTCAAGTAGTTCAATCATTCTTAAATTACCTCTCCTGGACCTATTTTCCAGGTCAGTTGTTTTTCCAAAGAGATATTTCACATTTTCTTCTATTTTTTTATTCTTTTGATTTTGTTTGACTGTTTCTTGATATTTCATAAAGTCATTACCTTCCACTTGACCAATTCTAATTTTTAAAGAGTTCTTTTCTTCAGTGAATTTTTGTACCTCTTTTTTTTTTCATTTGGTCTACTCTGCTGTTCAAGGAATTCTTCTCTTCATTGGACTTTTGTGTCTCTTTTACCATTTGGCTTATTCTGTTTTTTAAGGTGCTGTTTTCTTCAGTATTTTTTTTTGTGCCTCTTTTACCAAGCTGTTGACTCTTTTTTCATGATTTTCTTGTATCACTCTCATTTTTCTTCCCAATTTTTCCTCTAACTCTCTTACTTGATTTTAAAAATCCTTTTTTGAGCTCTTCCGTGGCCTAGGGCCAATTCATATTTTTATTTGAGGCTTTGGATGTAGGAGTTTTGACTTTGTTGTCTTCTTCTGTGTTTGTGTTTTGATCTTCCCTTTTATCATAGTAGCTTTCTATAGTCAGCATCATTTTCTGTTGTTTGCTCATTTTTCCAGCCTATTTCTTGACTTTTAACTCTGCTTAAATGGGACTCTGCTTTCAGAGTGAAGGGGGGCACTGTCACAAGCTTCAGGTTTTTTTCTGCAACTGTTTTCAGAGATACTTCTGGGGACCTGTAAGTTTTTGGCTCTTCTAAGGTGGTGTGATCTGGGGAGAGGTGTGTTTACTATTCTCTTGTTCTGTGCTCTGGTCTGTGAGAGACCACAGACACTCTTTTCTACCCTGAAGCTGTGACCAAGGTCCCTGCTTCCCTGAGGCTACAAGTTTTGGTGTGCTAGTGTTCTTCCTCCCCCTGGGACTAAGACCCAGAACTGCAACTCAGTTCCAAGTATGTCAATGCAACAGAGTCCTGCCCTTGTTGCCAGCAAAGGACCCCTGTAATCTTCGTCTGACTCCATTACCATTTGTGGGCTGAGCCGTCCTGAAGATGCCACTGCTGCCACTGATTCAGTAATTGATTGGCTGGGGCAGGACCTGAGCTGGACTGTACTCCACTCTCAACCAAGTGCAAGAAATCTTTTCTGCCAACCTTCTCAGTTGTCTTGGGCTGGAAAATTGTTTCATCTTGTCTTTTTTGTGGGTTCTGTTGCCTCAGAATTTATTTTGAGGTATTAAATTTGTTCAGAGAGGTTTGGAGGAGAGCTCAGGTGACTCCCTGCCTTTTTGCCACCATCTTCTCTAGGATTCTTTAAGTAGGCCAGCGTGTCATCTGCAGGAAGTAATAATTTTGTTTTCTTTTTGTTTGTTCTCATATCATCATTTTCCTTTTATGGTCTCATAGGTAATGTTTCCATATCAAGTAATAGTGGACCCTCTTATTTTCTTTCAATCTAAATAGAAAGTCTTCTAACATTTCTCCTTTACATAAAATGTTGGCTTTTGCTTTTTGGTAGATATTATTTACCACATTAAGGAAAGGTCCATTTATTTATATGTACTTAAGTTGTTTTTTTAAACACACAGAAATAGCCATTGTATTTGTTAAAAGTTTTTTCTGAATGTATTTACATAATGTGATTTTTATTTATTTTATCATTAATATGATTTATCATACTTATAGTTTAATTAATGTTGAACCAACTTTGTATTCCTAGAATAAATCCAACCTGGTCATATGGTATACTACTCTTTTGAAATGTGTTGCTGTAGCCTCCTTGGTAATCTTTTATTAATATTTTGGCATTTGTATTTATTAAGGATATTAACTAGTTTTCTTTCTCTGCTTTATTTCTCCTGGGGTTAGGTATCAAGACTATATTTGTAACATAGAAAGAATTTGATAGGATCCTTTTTCTTATTTTTGCAGTTTATAGAATATTAGAATCGATTTCCATTGAATGTTTAATAGAATTCACTTGTAGATCAATTTGGCTCTAAAGATTTTTCTCTTGGAATTTCTCTCTTCTGGCTTCTTTACTGACTTTCTGGACTTTTTTCTTCACCATGTCCCAGCAGAAGATGCCTCCACCTCTGCAGACTTCTCACCTGGAAGATTCCCTCCATCCTTGCAATCTTCTCACCTTGGAAGATCCCTCTACTCCTGAAAGTGCCTCATGGAACTTTCATTTTAAGGCAGTGCCCAGGCCATTCACATTCAATAAATAACTCCTCTCCTGACTCTTTGGACTAACTTCTCTACTGCAGCCCATGCAGGTATTTCTTCACCTTTTTCTCCTTATGTCTCAGTTTTCATTTTCCTTTTAAAGTATTATCTCCCTCTCACATTATTATCAATGTTCCTTGAGGATAGGAACTGTTTCTCTTTTCGTTTATATTTGTTTAGTGGAAGCTTTGCTGCATGTTCCCAGATCACCTGACATGGAGGCACCCTACTTCTAGGTGAAAACATCCTGTGTTCCTTTACCATGTGTGGGTGGCGACTGCCTTTTCATTGGCTGCTTAGATACAACAGTCTGTGTCTTTAAAACTACTAGATTAGGACATTTTCTCACTCTTTCTCATGGATTCCAGAGAGGATGACAGTCAACATTCACCCACAGTTTGGCCACCATGAAATGACTGGGTGGGAAGAAGGACTATCTCTCTCCCATTTTAGTGTGTGATTTGGGGTTGGGATTTTGTTGTGGGTTTTTGTTTGTTTGTTTGTTTGTTTTATTTGTCCTTTTGAGATTTAGGCTCAGGAGTTGGAAACCCCTAGACCCGGGAGCTCAAGTCATAGTGACCTTGGAGTCAAAATTCCAGGCCAGATATACAACCAGCCAGCCCAGAAGGAAAACCCTGAGAAGCTAGGGTGCCAGACTTGGGCCCCTGGGAGGCTTTGGATTTGTTTGGTGGAATTGCATTATTTTGGAAATGAGTTAAAGTGTGGACCTTATCTCTTTTCTGTCCACAGAAATTGAGGTAGTACAGGGAGACATTATGTCTCCAGGTGTTGGGAGCAACATTTGGATGCTTATTATTGTTACTCATTTTAACTGAATATTCCTTTATAAAAGCCAATCTACTAAGTGCTTAAATGGAACTAGGATTTGGGGGACCAACCAACACTAGAGGAACATTATTGGTGGTGGCTGGAGCCAATGTTAGAGACTACAACTGCCCCCAGCAACCTTATAGGAAGCAGAGAACCCTAGAGAAGGGGTGAAATGGAATATACGTGCATGGTCTTCAGGCAGCAAGGGCTAGGGTAGTCATTGTTACATTTGTATTCTCAGCACTTAGCATAGTTCCTGGCACATAGTAAACACTAAGTAAGTGATTAAAATAACATAATAAAAATAAAATATGAATTAAAATGGCTAAAAATGAAATTAAGAAAATAAAAAAATAGATTAGATATAACATTTATTAAGCACTTACTTTGAATTGAGTGCTTCCTCAGATGGGAGTTTGGGGGAATAACTCATTAATCAGAGGAGGAAGAAGCAAGAATGGAGGGGTATTCAGTCTGAAAAAGCTGCTGGGCAAAGTGGTCCACAGAGTCAAGGGCTGAGCCAAGTTAGGAATGAGCATGGAGGAGGAGGGAGCAGGTTCTGAGATCAATCTATTTCATGTTTTACAGAATCAGTGTATTTTGTATTTCTGAAACTATTCACGCATTTCATTTGCTATCAATTTTGTTGGCATAATAATTGAGAAAATGAATTTCTAGTAATTTCATTTATTGCTTCTTCATTTGTTGTGAGTCCTTTTTTGATGACAATTTAGTTTTCCTTTTGCCTTTTAAAAACCAGATTAACTAATTGATTGATTATTCTATTAGTTTCTTCACCTCCTCCACCAAACCAACCCTGAATTTTATCAGTTCTTTTTGGTTTTGTTTTCCAATTTTGTTTATCTCTTCTTTGATTATCAGAATTTCTATTTTGTTGTTCACTGGTGGTTTTAAAAACTGGTTGCTTGACTAGTTTCTTTCTTTCTTTCTTTCTTTTTTTTTTTGTCAAGGCAATTGGGGTTAAGTAACTTGCCCAGGGTCACACAGCTAGTAAGTGTCAAGTGTCTCGTCTGAGGCTGGATTTGAACTCAGGTCCACCTGACTCCAGGGCTGGTGCTCTATCCACTGTGCCACCTAGCTGCCCCTACTAGTTTCTTTTTCAAAATGCATGCCTAATTCATTGATCTGTTATTTCCTTTTTGTTGGTTAAATTTTTTCCATGAAGTATTGCTTTGGCTGCATTTCAAAAATTCTGGTATGTTGTCATTTAATTTATTGGAGTTTTCTATTGTTTCAATGACCTACCAATTCTATAATATTATTTTATCTTCATTTTAGTTTGAGTGCTTTCTTCTAGGGCTCTTTATTGACTATAATTTTTATTGTGTTGTGGTCAATAGATGGTGTATTTAATATTTCTGATTTTTAAAAATTGTGTATGGAGCTTTTATGCTAGAGCTTATGGTCAATCTTTGTAAAGATTCCAGGAACAGCTGAGAAAAAGCTCATACCTTTTGATTCTATTCAACAAGTACCAGAGATCTTTAATGTCTAACTTTTTAAAAACTCTATTCTGGTCCTTAATTCTTTTCTTATTGACTTTTTTGTTAGGTTTTCCTAGGCCTGAAAGGGATTTGCTGTTTCCAATAATTATAATTTTGCTTTCTATTTCTCATGTAATTTGGTTAACTTTTCCTTTAAGTATTCAGATGTTATGCCATTAAATGCAATTAAATATTAATATAATTTCATTATTTATGGTGCTTTTAAACACAACGCAATTTACCTGTTTATTTCTTTTAATATCTTTTTTTTTTACTATTGCCTCTTCTAAGATTATGATTGTTACTCATTTTTTTGGTGTTCACCTGAGGCATGATAAATTCTACCATGACTCTTTATTTTAATTTGGCATGAATCTTTATTGTTCAAATGTGTTTATTCCAAACAAAACATTTTTAGATTTTGCTTTTCAATCTATTCTGCTAACCTCTTCGATTTCATGGATGAGTTCATCCTATTCAGGTTAATGGTTATTATTGTAAATTTTATATTTTCTTCCATATTATCCTCTTTTACCCTCTCCCTACCTCCTTGTTTACAAAGAATAAAAGTGTGATCTATAATTGGAGCTATTTACTTCTGTTCCACTGCCTCTTCTTTCCACTAACTCAGACCTCAAACAATGGCTCTTATTCCATCTTTTTCCCCCCTTCATTATATATCCTCTGAAGGTGAAATTTGCACTTATTTCCTTCCTGATATTTCCCTCCCTCTTAAACTTCTCTTTCCTTTTCAATTTCTCTTTTGAGCTTGATATATGTCTACACCAAACTCTTGTTGTGTGTATATCTCTGTGTAAGTGTGTTCAACCTTTCTTTGTCTAGTTTAGACAAGAATGTGGTTCATTTGCCCATTTTTCCAACTCTTTCCTTCATATTTGCACACTCTATTCTCTTGCATCTTTTTGTGAGAAATAGTGAGTTCCCCCTTTTTCCTTATTTCTTCTGTTGTTGTTGAGTTATTTCAGTCGTGTCTGACTCTTCGTGAAAATTTGGGGTGTTCTTGGCAAAGATACTGAAGTGGTTTACCATTTTCTTCTCCAGCTCATTTTACAGATAAGGAAACTGAGGCAAGCAGAGTTAAGTGACTTGTTCATGATCACCCAGCTAGTATGAGTCTGAGGTCAGATCTGAACTCAGGAAGATGAGTCTTTCTGTGTTCCAGGTCCACCCCGACCCCTACCTCCAATCCACTGTGCCACATCTGAGCCAAAAGAAACCAAGAGGAAGGGAAGAAGTTGTGGGGCTAGGCATGCAAAAAGAGAGCAATGACATGATCGCTACATCATAGAGACAAATAAATCAAGTAGTTGCCCTTACCAGTCCTTTGTGATGAGGGAGAACTTAAAGACAAAAATGGGAGGGCAGCAGTGGGGAGGAGGGGGAATTAGTGCTTGAGATACCAAAGTGCCAATGAATCAGTTTAAAACAGAATAAGAGAGCAGGGTGGTAGTGTATTCTACAGTATTCAATTTCATGCCTGCTTTTGTAAAGAATCCATAAGTAAGTTATTGCCAGCTTCATAGATAATCCTCTATGTCTATGGAAATGGCCTCAATTGTTGATGTTGGTCAAGTTTGTGGATGTTCTACACTCACCTGGGCCTCCTAGGGGCCATTCTCTCTGACTACAGGCTCCCTGTGTGGGAGTGGCATGGGAGGAGAAAAGAAACAGCAGGGAGGGGAAAAGGACTAAACCCCTCCCAAGGGGAGGAGTAAGGCAATGGCAAAAGCGGTATTCTTTTCCCTTGAGAACTACTAGACCATGAAGATAGGATGGTCTCCTTATGTACGAGGGTGCTAGCTGCACAAGCAGTTTCCCAGTCCAGTGCAGACTGACCAGTGCCTGTCTTGACTCCCAAGGACACATAGGGAGTCCAGCTTGGAGGTACAAACTACCAATTATGTCAGCTGAAAAGAGAGAGTGCTTCATCCTTGACAGGTTTAGGGCCTCTTGTATACTCTAGGTCCAGCATTTCTGGAAAATATGGCAACTCAAAAGGACAAGTTCAGAGGACCCCTTAATCATAGCAAAGTAACCAGTGATTCAATTTTGTACAGTTCCTCCATCTTGTCCCTAGTCTTTATCTACCTCAGGGTCCTGCTCTTCCCACCCCTTTATGGCCCCATGAATGTTGCAACAGCTAAAGCTTTTATTACTAGACTAACTAACTGTGAAATGTTTTAATTCCATGCCTCTCTGATAACCATGACACAACCTGGAGCCACCTGGAAAGTCCTTCAACCCTGTGTATAAAAGCCCATCTTCCCCAACTGAGTAGTTTCTCTTTGGATTTCTTGAGGATTATTCAGACTGGTGCTATTAACTTTTTTTTTTTTTTTGAGTACATGACTAAGAACTTATTGAGTGGATTACTCTTTTATCTTTACCAGAAGTCTCTTCTTTTTTCTATATTAAGTTTTTTCTCTAGTTTTAAATTATGAACTTAACAAATACCAACAAACCTGAACACGTCAGTATACAAATGCTCTGGGCTAAGCCTGAATAAGGGTAGTCTTTGGGTAGTACATGTTTGATATTAATCTGCTTCCTTGCTAATTGCTGTCTTTTATATTTCCCGTAGCTCCTCAGCTGGACAAATTTCTTTTTTTCCATTTTTGAATTCTAACCATTTATAAGCTCTTTCAAATCACTGTCACTCTTAAAAGAGAAAGAAAAAATATGTATATGTGTGTGTATATATGTTTATGAATGTGTATATTTATATATAATCTCCTTAATTTATTTAGCAATTCCCTTTAAACCAGAGAATTACAAAGGTCATCAAGCTGGCTCTCTCTGAGAAATGTACACAAGTCCAGTTAGATATTCACTCACCAGAATGCTATGGTGACATGTAATCTTGTAGCAATTGGAGCTCAGAGCAAAATAGCTTCAGTATGTTTTCTTCTCTAAAAGTGGATGTGGCAGCAGAGAGCATTATTCACTTTTGGATGGCTTTAATATCTCAAACCTTAAATGGTGCTGAAGAGCAATAGGTTACACATGAGATTGAGACATATTTCTTTATACTGAAATGATCAGTTTTTAATAAATAAAAGTCTCTGCCTCTTTAAACCATCATACTCTTTACATACAAAAAAAGGCATCATTCTATGGACTTTACAAGGTATTATATTTAAATTGTTATGACAGCTAATTTTCTGTCCCTTTTATAACTAAACTGCCCACAACATTTCTGAAAACTATCTATTTTTTATTTTCAAATATTTCTTTTTTCTTTTCATTTTTTTATAATTAATTAATTTATTTTTAGTTTCCAACATACACTTCCATAGGATTTTGAGTTTTGAATTTTCTCCTCCACCCTCTCCTCCCCCCTCCCCAAGACAGAGTACAAACTGATATAGGGCTCTACTTATACATTCATAATAAACATATTTTCACATTAGTCATGATGTAAAGAAGAGTTAGAATTAATGGGAGGAACTATGAGAAAGAAGAAATAAAACAACAAAAGAGAAGGAGAGCAAATAATATGCTTCCATCTGCATTCAGACTCCAAAGTTCTTTCTTTGGATGTGGATAGCATTTTCCTTCGTGAGTCTTTTGGAGTTGTCTTAGATCCTTGCATTGCTGAGAAGGGCTAAGTCTATCAAGGTCAGTCATCACACCAAGTGGCTGTTACTGTGTACAATGTTCTCTTGGTTCTGCTTATTTCACTCCACATCAATTCATATAAGTCTTTCCAGGTTTTTCTGAAGTCCACCTGCTCATCATTTCTTATAGCACAATAGTATTCCATTACATTCATATACCACAACTTGTTCAGGTGTTCCCCAATTGATGGACGGCCCCTCAATTTCCAGTTCTTTGCCATCACAAAAAGAGCTGCTATAAATATTTTTGTACACATGGGTCCTTTTCCTGTTTTTATATATCTTTGGAATACAGACCTAGAAGTGGTATTGCTCCATCAAAGGGTATGCACAATTTTATAGCCCTGTGGACATAGTTCCAAATTGCTCTCCAGAATGGTTGGATCAGCTCACAACTCCACCAACAATGGATTAGTGTTCCAGTTTTCCCACATCTTCTCTAACATTTATCATTTTCCTATTTTGTTATGTTAGCCAATCTGATAGGTGTGATGTGGTACCTCAGAGTCATTTTGGTTTGCATTTCTCTAAGCAATAGTAATTTAGAGCATTTTTTCATATGACTATAGATAGCTTTAATTTCTTCCTCTGCAAACTGCCTGTTCATATCCTTTGACCATTCATTAATTGGGGAATGACTTGCATTCTTATAAATTCGACTCAGATACTGGTTGTAAAAATTGTTTCCCAGTTTTCTGCTTCCCTTCTAATCTTGATTGCATTGACTTTCTTTGTGCAAAAACTTTTCAATTTAATGTAATCAAAATCATTCATTTTGCATTTCATAATGTTCTCTATCTCTTGTTTGGTCATAAATTCTTCCCTTTTCCATAGATCTGACAGGTAAACTATTCCTTGCTCTCCTAGTTTCCTTATAGTATCAGTTTTTATATCTACATCATGTACCTATTTTGACTTTATCTTGGTACAGGGTGTAAGATGTTGGTCTATGCCTAGTTTCTGCCATACTATTTTCCAGTTTTTCCAGCAGTTTTTGTTAAACAGTGAGTTCTTATCCCAGAAGCTGGAGTCTTTGGATTTATCAAATAGTAGATTACTAGAGTCATTGACTATTGTGTCTTGCATACCTAACCTGTTCCACTGATCCACCACTCTATTTCTTAGCCAGTACCAAGTAGTTTTGATGATTGCTGCTTTATAATACAATTTAAGATCTGGTATAGCTAGGCTACCTTCTCTTGCATTTCTGTTCGTTAATTCCCTTGATATTTTGGACCATTTGTTCTTCCAGATGAATTTTGTTATTGTTTTTTCTAGCTGTATAAAATATTTTTTGCTAGTCTGATTGGTATTGAACTGAATAAGTAAATTAATTTAGGTACAATTGTCATTTTTATTATATTAGCTTGACCTACCCATGAGCAACTGATGTTTCTGCAGCTTAGGTCTGACTATTTGTGTGAAAGGTGTTTTGTAATTGTGTTCACTACAGTTCCTGGGTTTGGTTTGGCAGGTAGATTCCCAGATATTTTATGATGTCTACATTAACTTTAAATTTCTCTTTCTATCTCTTGCTGTTGAGCTTTGTTAGTAATATATAGAAGTGCTGATGATTTATGTGGGTTTATTTTATATCCTGCAACTTTGCTAAAGTTGTTTATTATTTCAAGTAATTTTTTACTTGATTCTGTAGGATTCTCTAAGTGTATTATCATATCATCTGCAAAGCAATAGTTTTGTTTCTTCTTTGCCTATTCTAATTCCTTCAATTTCTTTTTCTTCTCTTATTGCTAAAGCTAACATTTCTAGTACAGTATTGAATAACAGTGGTGATAATAGACATCCTTGTTTTACCCCTGATCTTATTGGAAGTGCTTCTAGCTTATCCCCATTAATGCTTGCTGATGGTTTTAGGTACATGCTACTTATCATTTTAAGGAAGGCTTCATTGATTCCTATGCTCTCTAGTGTTTTTAATAGGAATGGGTGTTGTATTTTGTCAAATGCTTTTTCCACATCTATTGAGATACTCATATGATTTCTGTTAGTTTTGTTTTTGATGTGGTCAATTATGTTGATAGTTTTCCTAATATAGAACCAGCCCTGCATCCCTGGTATAAATCCTACCTTGTCATATTGTATTATCCTTGAGATAAGCTGCTGTAACCTCTTTGCTAATATTTTACTGAAAATTTTTGCATCTGTATTCATTAGGGAAATTGGTCTACAATTTTCTTTCTCTGTTTTATCTCTTCCTGGTTTAGATATCAGCACCATATTTGTATGATAAAAAGAATTTGGTAGGACTCCTTCTTCACCTGTTTTCCCAAATAGTTTATATAATATTGGAATTAATTGTTCTTTAAATGTTTGATAGAATTCACTTGTAAATCCCTCTAACCCTGGAGATTTTTTCTTAGGGAGTCCATTAATGACTTGTTCAATTTCTTTTTCTGAAATGGGGTTATTTAAGGATTTTATTTCCTCTTCTGTCAATCTGGGTGATTTATATTATTGTAAATATTCATCCATTTCACTAAGATTATCAAATTTATTGACATACAGTTGGCGAAAATAGCTCCTAGGTATGTTGCAATTTCCTCTTCATTGGTGGTGAATTTACCCTTTTCGTTTTTGATGCTGGTAATTTGATTTTCTTTTTTTCACTCAAATTAACCAAAGGTTTATCTGTTTTATTGGTTTTTTTTTTTCATAAAACCAGCTCTTAGTTTTATTTATTAGTTCAATAGTTTTCTTAATTTCAATTTTATTAATCCCTCCTTTGGTTTTCAGAATTTCTAATTTAGTATTTAGTTGGGGATCTTTAATTTGTTGCTTTTCTAGCTTTTTTAGTTACATGCCCAATTTGTTGATCTCTTCTTTCTCTATTTTATTCATGTAAGCATTTAGAGATATAAAATTTCTCCTAAGAACCGCTTTCGCTGCATTCCATAAGTTTTGGTATGTTGTCTTATTATAGTCATTCTCTTGGATGAATTTGCTGATTGTTTCTATGATTTATTGTTTGACCAACTCATTGTTTAGGATTAGATTATTTAGTTTCCAATTGATTTTTAGTCTATCTTTCCATGGCCTTTTATTATATGTAATTTTATTGCATCATGATCTGAAAAGGATACATTTGCTATTTCTGCCTTTCTGCATTGGATTATGAGGTTTTTATGCCCCAATACATGGTCAATTTTTGTGTAGGTGCCATGTACTGCTAAGAAAAAGGTATATTCCTTTCTCTTTCCATTCAGTTTTCTCCAGAGGTCAACCACATCTAACTTTTGTAAAGTTCTATTCATCTCCTTAACTTCTTTATTGATTTTTTTGTGGTTAGATTTATCTAGTTCTGAGAGGGGAAGGGGAAGGTCCACCCACTAGTATAGTTTTGTTATCTATTTCTTCCTGTAACTCTCTTAACTTCTCTAAGAATTTGGATACCATCCCATTTGGTGCATCTGTGGTCCATGTCCTTTTCTGCTTTTTGCTCATGGTACTTGCCTAATTATTGGCTTTTAGAGTTGAGCTCTCCTGCTGGAGCATAGAGGGCACTGGCCCAAGTTTCTTATGCTGGGAGCCCAAGACTTTGTCACTGGCTGTGTGTGCTGGGGCCTCAGGTGCTGGCAGCTGGAGGCTGTAAGGGTCTGGCAGCTTACCTGCTGCTGACCTAGGGTCAGCTACACTGGAGCTCTTGGGGTGGGGATGGGGAGTCTGGCTCCTGGGATACACCTGCACACCCAGGCCTTGCACTTTATGCACTGTGCCAACTAACTGTCCTATGAAGTAGGCAATGATTGATATCCTTTACTGAAGATTTAATTATTTTTTTTTCTCTAGGCAATGGGGTTAAGTGACTTCCCAAGGTCACACAGCTAGTAAGTGATAAGTGTCTGAGGCTGGATTTGAAGTCAGGTCGTCCTGACTCCAGGGCCAGTGCTCTATCAACTGTGCCACCTAGCTGCTCCCAAGATTTAATCATTTCTGTTTAAGCAAAAGTAATTTTTCTGTAGAGCAGCTAAGTGACATAGTGGATAGAGTGCTCGACCTAGAGTCAGGTAGACTCATCTTCTTGAGCTCAAATCTAGCTTCAGACACTTGGCACTTACTAGCTTTGTGACCCTGGGCAAATCACTTAACCCTGTTTGCCTCAGTTCTTCATCTCTAAAATGAGCTGGAGGAGGAAATGGCAAACCACTCCAGTATCTTTGACAAGAAAACCCCAAATGGGTTCCCAAAGAGTTGGACACGACTGTAACAACAAAACAACAACTATTTTTCTATACTTTTTGGGACTAAACTTTTCCATGTGAAAGGTCAGTATCTTAAAACTACTATAAAGTGTATCCACACCAGAAAAGAAAAGCAGAGTTGCAATTAAAGCTATGAGTCTCTATTGCATACATTTTATTTTTCAGAAGTATATATTAAAGCGTTCACTTTGATGGCAGTATATTAAAATTAAAATGACACAGAGAAGATTGGTATAACCCCATTACAAGAATGACATGCACATTCATAACACATTTCATATTTTCAATATTATCTGAAAATATTATCCCATACCAGGTTTCCAATATTTGAAGATTTAAAGACGTTTCAAATGGGCACCTTGACCAGAAACTGGAATGTTGAATCTCCATTAGGTAGACTTTCATAGATTTTACCTGGTTTTGGACCAACTCCAAAATGAAGAGATGCCTTTTGCAGCATGTTAGCACTACTACATTTGATTTGAGCAGTTTTCATGTTGTGAGATAACTTTCTTTAGAAAGAAAGAAAGTGTTTTGAAATCTAAAATGTAAGCGCCCCCCCCATTTTGTTGGTACCAAAATAATTGGCTTTGAAAAATTATTCACATTCTGAATTGATACTTAAATGATATTTTTGTAGAGAACACTATCATTAAAATGACATACAACTCTCAATATAAACCCAATTGCGTTATATTACTGAGCACTATTTTGATTTGCTAAAATTTTGTGATTTAATACAGGTACTGTTAATCTTGAATCAGCACCTGAAGAAACATGTATAATTTAGGATGATGTTCTGTTGCTTATGTTCAGTTTGAAATTAGAAAGGGAACCAGAAAAAAATTAAATTATTACCTGAATTTAAGAGCATTACAAATCTCACATCTTTTAGCCTTCCACATAATGTTTAATTAACTTATACAAAAATTGCCACATATATGAATTATGTTTTAATAAGTGCTAAATACATGTCAAATTATTTAACTGTAAAAAGGTAATTGCATTTTTTTATTGTAGTAATTGATCACAAACAAGTATTTTTACATGCAGATCTGTGGATCATTTAATTTAGTTTCCATTCTGATTTGAAATATATATCCTAGGGACTTACTTTTTATAATCTCCTTATGGCACTGTTAAACAAATGAAAAAAAAAAAAAGGATGGGAAATTGCACGGAAACATTTATATGTAAGGAAGTCCTTATTTCCAGTATCAGAATGCCAACTGGAATATTGAAAAGCTATTTTAGAAAATGGTTTACTATTTCAAAGTACACAGGAGACATCTCTAGTCCTCCTGATAAATATCTGGCCACTGGACCCAGATGGCTCTACAGGAGAAAGTGAGGCTGGTGACTGCACAGCCCTCCCTCACTCAAATCGAAGTCAATGACAAGTCATGTCATCATCTCCCTACTGTCATGGTCCTCTTCGAGAACGAAGGACAAACACAACAACAACAACAAAGTACATGATTCTTCATTGCTAAACATTATTTTCTGAACATTTGCTAAACATTTATTTCTGAAATACAGAAATTGCATTTAGAATTTTCTAAAAAGTAGCTAGTCCTTGCCTTTAACTATGTTTAATATAATTTGGAACTTCTGTAAAGGTTTTCTATAGAAAAAGTAGTGTGTATATACATTAGCCACAGAAATATGTCTACCAAACTTTTAAAATTAGTCCTTTTTCTATTAAAATACTGTTTCATTTGAGATAGAATGTATGTAATAGCAACTAAGATACACTAAAGTTTATTATGAGAGATTGTTTTCACAAATGAAATGGCATTTCAGCTAAACGAAATATATAAAATGTTGATACTTGATAAAAGTTGACTCTAATTTCTGTACATTGTACTTGTTCTGAAAAAAGGGTAATGCTCTAAGAATTTATTTTTAAAGAAAGAGTAAAAAGCACATATTAAATATGACACAATAACCATATTGCTGTACTTGTCCATATCCTCTTCTGAACTTTTCATTCTCTTCTGTGAATTTTTAAATGTTTCATTGATTTTCTTTTCTTTCTTTTCCCCTTTTTTTCCTACATGACTATAAATATCACCATCAATTTCTCCCATAATTCCCCCATTCTTAAAAAAACTCTTCTCTTGCAACAAATAAGTATAGTCAAGCAAATCAAACCCACACATTTGTTGCATCTGAAAATGCATGTCTTGGCAATAGGGCAGAACCAAGATACCAGATCAGAGGCAACCCAGCAGAATCCTCTCTAGATAACACTTCAGATAAAATTTTGTTGTGTCAGAACCCATAAAAAGTCAGAATGAAACATTTTTCTGGCCTAAGAAAACTTAGGAGTTTAGCAGGGGAAGTTTGTGACAGGGTAGAGGCCTGTCCAGAGCCCCTGCACATTGTGGCAGCAATAGCAGCCACACCAGCAGCAGCAGCTGCTCAGCACAGAGATGGTAAGGGGTGAGGGTGGGGTGGGTTAGAAAACTAGTCAGAAAAAGATTACCAGGGACCCTTTACTCACATTGGGTGCAGCTGGTATTTTATAGATATTTGAAATAGGGTTTCCTTTTTTATTATTGCCTCTGTAAATGCAGGGGATCTCTAAGATCCCTTCCAACTCGAAAATTCTACAACTGTATGAAAATGAACTTTTAGCTAAGGTTGAAACAGATCTCTTAATATATAATTGTGGATAAGTAGTTTGGCAATTTGAAAGCAGTTTCAATCATTTGACAATAGTAACTTACATTTATATATCCTTAGTGATGACAAAACATTATAGGTAAGATAGGTAAGATAACTCATTGTTTTTAATAAAAACAACTATGTTGAGATAGTTTATCTGTTTTGATGATATTTCATCATTAGAGAAGTAAGTAACTTTCCAAAGGTCACAAGCTAGTGAGTCAAATAGAAGAGACTCAAATCCAAGTCGTCTATTTATTGCTCATTCCATTAAAACTCATAGCATGCCATGCTGCTGCTCAGGACCTCAGGTCACAGAATTTTATAGCATGAGCTGTAAGATGGCAGGATATGATTACCAACCATTTCAGTACTTTCAGTACACAGTGACAAAGATAAAATTTGTTTTTTTAATTTAAGAGGATTATGAGTAGGCTTTTGAGTGTTCATGAACTTCTGAGCTAGCATAAACATTGTTACCCTGGTGTTTACTTATATAGTTATGAGCCCAAGGATAGAGTGTTCAGTGATTTCTAAAAGAAACCTGAAAGAAATTGGAAAAGAATGTATTTGTAAATTGGGCTTAGCTTTTATTGACTTGAGAGGATGACAGGTATATAGTTTTATAGTTAGAAGAACACTCAGAGTCCATTAACAGTATTTATTAAAGGACTTCTCTATGCCAGGCACTTGGAATTTTGTATTTTTCATACCAAAAAAATGAAACAATCACTATCGAGAATAAGTATATATACATAAATGTATACAGAATAAATATAGAACTCTGTTCATTGGTATGAGGAACTCCCAGGTGAAGAAATTTTCTTTCCTAATTATGTTAGCACTTCTCAGCAACTTAATAGTCTTAGACGATTGTCTAGGTTTCTGAGATATTAAGTGCCTCACTTAGGGGTCGCACAGCCAGCATAAGTCAAAGGAACCCTTGAACCCAGGTCTTTCTGGCTCTGAGGCCAGTTCTCTGTCCACTTCTCTTAGGTGCCTCCTTACAGAACAAATATAAAAAGAGCAAATACCCATAAAGACTAATTAGTTAATCTGAGATAGTTTAGAAAGGAGGGTACAAGGTATCAGAAAGGCTTTGTGGTAGAGGTGGTACTTGAGATGCATCTTTAAGAAAGAGAGGGGTTCTATGATGTGGAATGAGGAAGAAGTACATTCCAAGCATGGGGGAATAGCCAGTATAAAGGCACAGTGATGGGGCGTGGAGTATCCTGTAGGAGAAACAAAAAGGACAGTTTGGCTTAATCAGAGGGAGGCGGAGTAAAAAAAAATTAAAAGAAAAATTTTTAAAAATTTAAAAAAAGGAGGAGAAGATGTAATACACAATGAGGATAATCTAACCCTTCATTTTATAGCTGAGGAAACTCATGCTTAGAGAGGAAAAGTAACTTGTACAAGGGTTTTAGATATCCCAACACTTACTTTACGTTTTATTAGTGTAGGGAGGCAGGATTTTTGTTTTTGCTTTTGTTTTGTACTGGCCAAGAGTACAAAAGTAACAGAGATTTGCTGCTGAGAGATATATATAATAAAGGCAAGAATATGGACTAGTTGGTGAACTACGATGACCTTGCATCTTTAGTTTTAGTACTGGCTCATATTAGTTTAATTCATAATATAGGAAGAATATTAGGAATGTCTAACTGTGTCAGATAATTTTCTGAAACAGTAATGTTCTCTCTACTCAGACACATGGCTGGAAAAGACCTAGAGGGATGAAACCTAAAAGCTGATAGCAAGGAGCATCCAATACTAGACCGTATGAGTGGAACAATGCTCGACATAAACTGCCATTCCCAAAAGCCACAAAACGTCTATCAGTGGATCTATGCCTGGTAGTCACCAGCAGTAACCACAAGAACAACAGGGATACTACACCCATCAAAATGCAGGCCCATGGAGATAAACATGATGACATCATCAGAAGTTATCATGAAGTGTTCCATAGTTTTACTTGGTGATCTCATGAGGTCTTATCAATTGCCCTGAATTTCTAGAACAAAGGAGTAAAGTAGAAATAGAAAAAAAAATAACATTGATCACCACCTGAAAGAGATCCCAGGAGGAAAATTTACAGGAATATCATGGCCAAATTTCAAATCTCCCAGGTTAAGGAGAAGATATTACAAGCCCCTACAACAAACAATTTAAATGCTGTGGAGCTGCAATTAGAATTACACAAGACCTAGCCGCTTCTCCACTAAAAGACTGTAGATCTTGGAATATCATATTTCAAAGAGCAAAAGAGCTGGGGTTATAACCGAAAATAACTTATCCAGCAAAGCTGAGTATAATCCTGAATGAAAAAAAAAAAGAAGTTGGAGATGCAAGATTGGTACTCAGCAGAAATGTTGGGGCAGGATAGTTAGATTTGAGAATGATCAGCATAGAGATGGCATTCAATTGGTGTAAAAACTGCTAAATCTTGTGTTATACTGACTGTGGTTCCATGATACTTGAATTGTTTCTTTTTGGCTGCTTGCAATATTTTTTCCTTGACCTGGGAGTTCTGGAATCTGGCTATAATATTCCTTGGAGTTTTCATTTTGGGATCTCTTTCAGGAGATGATCAGTGGATTCTTTCAATTTCTATTTTGCCCTTTTTATTTTTCCTTTAGTGAGCTTTTGTACCTACTTTTTTTATACCGATGTATATGGTAAATAGTACCTTTACAAAGATTGACTATATATATTAGAGCACAAAAACTTTTTAGTTAAAAGCAGAAAAGCAGAAATATTACATGCATCCTTTCCAAATCACAATGCAATAAAAATATATTTAATAAGGGATCACAGCAACATAGAACAAAAACTAATTGTAGATTAAACAACCTAATCTTAAAGAATGAGTGGGTAAAAGAACAAATCATAGAAAAGATCGATAATTTCACAAAAGAGAATGACAATAATGAGACAACATATCAAAACTTATGGGATACAGCAAAAGAAGTAATGAGAGGAAAACATATGTCTCTAAATGCGTACATGAATGAAATAGAGAAAGAGCAGACCAATGAATGGGTCATGCAGTTAAAAAAAAAACAACTAGCAAAAGAACAAACAAAAAATCCACAATTAAAGACTAAGTTGGAAATCCTAAAAATTAAAGGTTAGATTAATAAAATTGAGTGTAAGAAAACTATTGAATTAATAAATAAAACTAGGAATTAGTTTTATAAAAAACAATAAAATAGATAAATCATTGGTTAATATGATTTAGAAAATCACTAGTATTAAAAATGAAAAGGGTCAATATACTAACGAAGATGAAATCAAAGCAATTACAAGGACTTATTTTGTCCAATTATATGCCAATAAATTTAACAACTTAAGTGAAAGGGAAGAATATTTACAAAAATATAAACTGCCTAGATTAGCAGAAATAGAATATCTAAATAGACTTATTTTAGAAAAGAAATTGAACAGGCCATAACTGAGCTTCCTAAGAAAAAAAGCACTAGGAGCAGATGGATTTGTAAGTCAATTCTATCAAATAGTTAAAGACCAATTAATTTTAATATTCAATAAGTTATTTGGAATAATAGGCAAAGAAAGGGTCCTACTATATTCCTTTTACAAAATAAATATGATATTAATACCTTAACCAGGAAAAGTAAAAATAGAGAAGGAAAATTATAGACCAATTTCATTAATGAATATGGATGCAAAAATCCTGAATAAAATTCTAGCCAAGAGATTACAATAATATATTACAAAGATTGTACATTTTGACCAAGTGGGATTTATACCAATCACACAGGGATGGCTTAACATAAGGAAAACTATTAACATAATTGATTATATCAATAATATTTTCTTCAGTAATCTTTTGGACTTCCTTTTCCATTTGGCCAATTTTGTTTTTTAGGGCATTCTTCTCCTCATTGGCTTTTTGGACCTCTTTTGCCATTTGGGTTAGGCTATTTTTTAAGGTGTTATTTTCTTCGGTATTTTTTGGGGTCTCCGTTAGCAAGCTGTTGACTTGTTTTTCATGATTTTCTTGCATCACTCTCAGTTTTTCCTCTACTTCTCTTACTTGCTTCTCAAAATCCCTTTTGAGCTCTTCCAAGGCCTGGGACTGATTCATATTCTTCTTGGAGACTTTGGATGTAGGAGATTTAGCTTTGTTGTCTTCTTCTGGTTGTATGTTTTGATCTTCTTTGTCACCAAAGTAAGATGATATAGTCTGACTCTTTTTACACTGCTTACTCATGATCCCGGCCAATTACTTGAGTTTTAAACTGTTTGTTAAGGTAAAAGTCTGCTTTCAATGTGAAGAGTGTACTGTCCCAAACTTCGGGGGTTTGTACAGCTGTTTTCAGAGATGCTTCTAGGGACCTGTAAATTTTCCATTCTTCCAAGGTGGTATGATAAGGGGAGAGGTGTTTCCTCTCCACAGCCACAACAAGCTCCACCACACCAGTGCTCCTCCTCGCCCCAGGACCACCCCTCAGAACTGTGACCCAGATCCAAGCACTGGTAAAGCAAGAGATTCCTGCCTCAGCACTGGCAAAGAGATCCCTGCAATCCCCCTCTTATCAGCCACTCGATTCCCCCTCAGTCTGTGGGCCGGAAGCAAAGGAAACAGCCACAGCCCTGGGCTGCACCTGAGACTTGTGGCTGAGACCCCAAGTCCTTCTTGTTCCTTCACTTGCTCCTTCTCTCACCACAGTCACAGACTTTTCCCACTGACCTTCTAAGTTGTCTTTGGCATTCAGGGGTTGAGAAGTCTGGAAACTGCCACATGTGCCCACAATTCAGTCCTCTGAGGCCTGCTCCAGGGTTGCTGCGGCCTGCGCGGCCACTATGCTCCTCTCCCCGCCCAGTGCGATATACCTTTCAGATCAACCATACGGGCTGTCTTGGACTGGAAATTTGTTTCACTCTGTCTTTTTGTGGGTGCTGCTGCTTTAGGATTTGTTTAGAGCCATTTTTTTTTTAGGTATTTGGAGGGCTTTGGGAGAGAGCTCAAGACAGTCACTGCTTTCCCTCCGCCATCTTCACTCTGCCTCCCATAAACCGATTATATCAATAATAAAAGTAACCAAAATCATATGATTATATCAATAGATTCTGAAAAACTTTTGATAAAGTACAACACTTATTTCTATTACAACACTTGAAAGTATAAGTGGATTTATCCTTAAATTGATAAAAAAAAAAAGCATCTACCTAAAACCATCAGCAGGCATTATTTGTAAAGAAGATAAACTAGAAACTTTTCCAATAAGATCAGATGTGAAACAAGGATGTCCACTGTCACCAATATTATTCAATTGTATTGGAAATCCTAAAAATAGCAATAAAAGAAGAAAAAGAAATAGAAGGAATCAGAATGGGCAATTAGGTAATAAAACCATCTCGTTTTGCAGACAATTTGATGATATACTTGGAAAATCCTAAAGACTCAATTAAAAAGTTATTTGAAACAATAATTTTAGTAAAGTAGAAGAATATAAAGCAAATCCATATAAACCATCAGCATTCCTATACATCACCAACAAAATTCTGCAAGAAGAGATAGTAAGAGATACCTCTTTTAAAATAACTAGACAGTATAAAATATCTATGTGTGCAACTGCCAAAACAAACCCAGGAACTATATGAGCAATATTATAATAAAAATTTTTACACAAATAAAATTAGATTTAAATAATTGGAGAAATATTAAATGTTCATGCATAGGTAGGGCCAATATAATAAAAATGACTATTTTAACCTAAATTTATCTACATATTCAATGCCATCCCAATTACATTACTAAAAAAAAAAATTTACTGAGTTAGAAAAAAATAATAACATAATTTATTTGGAAGAACAAAAGATCAAAAAATATCAAAGGAACTAAGGGAAAAAAACATAAGGAAAGGAGGATTAGCAGTACCAGATCTTAAACTATATTATAAGGTAGTCATTATCAAAACTGTTTAGTACTAGGTAAGAAATAGAAAGGTAGATCAGTGGAACAGAGTAGACATACAATTTACAGCAGTACATGATTATAGTAACTTTATGTTTGACAAGTGTAAAGACTTAAGTTTTGGGGATAATAATTTATTACTTGGTAAAAATTGTTGGGAAAGCTTGAAAACAGTCTGGCAGTTTGGACATTGGACATACACCAATATCTTACACCATTTACCAAGATAAGGTCAAAATGGATACATGACCCAGATATAAAGGGAGATATTACAAGAAAATCTGAAGAACATGGAACATATTACTTATCAAACTTATGAGCAAGTAAACAATTTGTGAATAAACAAGAGATAGAGAGCAAAATTTGGTATAAAATGGACAATTTTGATTACAATAAATTAAGAAGTTTTGTACAAATAAAACTAATGTAGTTAAGATCAGAAGGAAAGCAAAAAAATTGGGGAAAAATTTTATAGACAGTGTTTCAGATAAAGGTGTTCTATCCCAAATATATAAAGAACTTTGTCAAATCTGTAAGAATATGAGTCATTCCCCAATTGATAAATGGTCAAAGGATATGAACAAGCAGTTTTCCAATGAAAAAATCAAACCAATTTATAGTCATATGAAAAAATGTTCTAAATCATTATTGGTTAGAGAAATACAAACTAAAACAACCTTGAGATATCACTTTATACCTAACAGATTAGCTAAAATGATAGAAGGGGAAAGCAACAAATGTTGGAGGGGGTGTGGGAAAATTGGGACACTAATTCACTGTTGGTGGAACTATGAACTAATCCAACCATTTTGGAAGATGATCTGGAATTATGACCAAAGCGCTGTTAAACTGACTATATCCTTTGACCCATCAATATCACTATTTGGTCTGTTTCCCAAGATGATTAGGGAAAAAGGAAAAGAACCTATACATTCTAAAACATTTATAGTAACTCTCTTTGTGATGGCAAAGAACTGGAAATTGGGGGATGCCCATCACTGGGGGAAAGGTTGAACAAGTTGTAGTTTATGATTGTGATGGGATGGTACTATGCTATAAGAAATGATGAGCTTGATGATTTTAGAAAAATATGGAAAGACTTGCACTAAATAATGAAGACTGAAATGAGCAGAATCAAGAACCAACATCATATACAGTAATAGCAATATTGTTTTAAGAATGACTTTGAGCAAGATGGCAGAGTAAAAGCAGTGACTTGCTTGAGCTCTCCCCCAAATCCCACCATATACCTGTAAAAATGGCTCTAAACAAATTCTAGAGCAGCACAACCCACAAAAAGACAGAGTGAAACACATTTCCAGCCTAAGACAACCTGGATGGTTGATTGGAAAGGTCTGTTGTGCCAGGCTGGGAGAAGAGAGCAGTTCAACATGGGCGGTGCAGGCAAAGACCAGGCCTCAGTGAACCTGGAGTATGCTCAGGGGACTGAATCATGGGCAGTTGTGGTGGTTTCCAGACTTCTCAACCCATAAACATCAAAGACAACTTAGAAAATCAGTAGGAAAGGTCTGTTAGACCTCAATGAGAGAGGAGCTTAGTCTGGCCCCAGTCCCAGCACAACCCAGGGGCAGTGGCTGCTTCTGGAGCTTCTGGCCCACAAACTGAGGGGGAATTGAATGACTGATAAGAGGGGGATTGCAGGAATCTCTTTGCTAGTGCTGAGGCAGGGACCTGTTGCTTTGCCCATGCTTAGATCTGGGTCGCAGTTTCGGGTGGTGGTCCTAAGGCAAGGAGGAACATTGGTGTGATGGAGCTTGTGGTGGCAGTGGAGAGGGAATCCTCCCCACAGTTCCAAGGCAGAAAGGAGTGCTTGTGGTCTCTCATAGACCAGAGCACAGGCCAGGAAAGAAGTAAATACCTCACCTTTGATCATACAACTTTGGAAAAACTAAAAATTTACAGGTCCCTAGAAATATCTCTGAAATCAGCTGCACAAAACTGAAGTTTGGGACAGTACATTCTCCACATAGGAAGCAGACTTTTACCTCAACAAAGAGTATAAAAGTCAAATAATTGGTTGGGATCATGAGCAAACAGCACAAAAAAAAAGTCAGACCATTGAATCTTACTTGGTGACAAAGAAGATCAAAACATACAACCTGAAGAAGACAACAAAGTCAAAGCTCCTACATTGAAAGCCTCCAAGAAAAATATGAATCAGTCCCATGCCATGGAAGAGCTCAAAAAGCATTTTGAGAAGCAAATAAGATAAGTAGAGGAAAAATTGGGAAGAGAAATGAGAGTAATACAAGAAAATCATGAAAAACAAGTCAACGGCTTGCTAAAGGAGACCCAAAAAATACTGAAGAAAATAACACCTTAAAAAATAGACTAACCCAAATGGCAAAAGAAGTCTAAAAAACCAATGAAGGAAAAAATGCCTTAAAAAGCAGAATTGTCCAAATGGAAAAGGAAGTCCAAAAGCTCACTAAGAAAATACTTCCTTAAAAATTAGAATAGAGCAAATGGAAGCTAATGCCTTTATGAGAAATCAAGAAATTGTAAAACAAAAGCAAAAGAATGAAAAAATAGTGAATGTGAAATATCTCATTGGGAAAACAACTGACCTGGAAAACAGATCCAGGAGAGATCTTTTAAAAATTATTGGACTACCTGGAAGCCATGATAAAAAAAGAGCCTAGACATCATCTTTCAAGAAATTATCAAGGAAAACTGCCCTGATATTCTAGAACCAGAGGGTAAAATAGAAATGGAAAGAATCCACCGATCACCTCCTGAAAGAGATCCCCAAAGGAAAACTCCTAGGAATATTATAGTCAAATTCCAGAGTTCCCTGGTCAAGGAGAAAATATTGCAAGCAGCTAAAAAGAGACTATTTAAGAATTGTGGAAACTCAAATAGGATAACATAAGATTTAGCAGCTTCTACATTAAGGGACCAGAGGGCTTGGAATATATTCTGGAGGTCAAAGGAGATAGGATTACAACCAAGAATCACCTACCCAGAAAAACTGAATATAATCCTTCAGGGGAAAAAATTGACATTCAGTGAAATAGAGGACTTTCAAGCATTCTTGATGAAAAGACCAGGGCTGAAGAGAAAATTTGGCTTTCAAGAGAAGCATGAAAAGTAAACAGGAAAGAGAAATTATAAGGGACTTATTAAAATTGAACTGTTTGCATTCCTACATGGAAAGATGATATCTGTAACTCATGAAACCTTCGTCAGTATTAGGGTAGTTGGAGGGAAAAATATGTGTAGATAGATAGATAGATAGATAGATAGATAGATAGATAGATAGATAGATAGATAGATAGAGGGCACAGGGTGAGTTCAAGATGAAGGGGTGATATCAAAAAATAAAATTAAGGTATGAGGGAGGATTATACTGGGAAAAGGAGAAAGGGAAAGGTAGAATGGGGTAAATTATCTCACATAAAACAGAGAAGAAAAAGCTTTTTACAGTGGAGGGGAAGTGGGGGAAGGCAAGAGGGAATGAGTGAATCTTATTCTCATCAGATTTGGCTTAAGGAGGGAATAACACACACACTCACTTGGGTATGGAAATCTATGTTACCCTACAGGAAAATGGGGGGAAGGGGAAAAGAGAGGAGGGGATGATAGAACAGAGGGCAGATTGGAGGAGGGGTAATCAGAAGCAAACACTTCTGAGGAGGGACAGGGTCAAAAGAGAGAATAGAATAAATGGGGGGTGGAATAGTATGAAGGAAAATATAGTTAGTTTTTTACAACATGACTACTGTGGAAGTGTTTTTCATGACTACACATCTATAACCTGTATTGAATTGCTTGCCATCTTGATGAGGGTGGGTGGGGAGGGAGGAAGAGAGAAAATTTGGAATCCAAAGCTTTAAAAACAAATTTTAAAAATTCTTTTTACATGCAACTGGGAAATAAGATATACAGGCAGTGGGGTATAGAAATCTATCCTGCCCTACAGAAAAATAGAAGGGGAAGGAAATAAGAGAAGGGGTGGGTGATTGAAGGGAGGACAGATTAGGGGAAGAGGTATTCAGAATGCGCAACATCTTGGGCTGGGGGGAGGGGCGAGATGGGGAGAAAATTTGGAACTCAAAATCTTATGGAAATGAATGTTGAAAACTAAAAAAAGTTAATTTATAAAAAAATGAAGAATGACTTTGAGCAAATAAGTCATTTTGACTATTATAAATAACCAAATAAACTTCAAAGGACCTGTGAAGGAAGATGCTATCTGCATCTAGAGAAAGAATTGATAAATAGAATTATGTATAGTATAGTTTTACATATATACATATTTGTGTCTAATGGTAGCCGTTTCTGGAGTGGGATGGGGTGGTAAGGGAGGGGAAAAAAGAAAAAGAAAGTTATATGATAACTTTATTATATATTTAAAAGTAAAATCAAGTTGTACATAATGGACTTGCATTTTCATCTGCAGTCCTCTTTTTCTCCTATTCCACTTTGTTATGGAAATGTTTCTTTTATTTCTTAAGTTCAGAATAAAAAAATAGCTAATCAAAAGTATTATAGATAATGAATTTGGTTTTAAAAAGAAGGGAATGTTTTTGAAACCATTTTGATTTCCTCCATCAAATGTTACTAAGGAAAAAAAATTATTAGGAGGCCACTGACAATTCATGGAAAACTTAGCGAACCATTCAGTGTAAGAGAGATTCTGTTGAAATACACAATAATGGACTTAATACCTCTGTGACATTGGATAACTTAAATGGCCTCTCTGGGTGTCAGTTTCCTCACTGACAGTGTAATATGAGGGTGTTGGACTAGATGACCTTTAAAGTCCCTTCCAGCTCTAAGTCTTTGATTTATATCTATGGGAACCCTAAATCTAGGTTAAAAGCAAGGGTCAGAAGATAGAGACCCCCTGGGAATCAAGGCTCTGGCTCCTAAAAATGATAAAGATAACACTAACACTATAACAGGGTTAACACCATACAGGGGTATGAGGAAAGGGAAAGCAAAATTCTGCATTATACACTATTTCCCCATCTCTGTTCTGTGCATTCTTACTGGTTTGAACTGGCTTTATGTACCATATAGAAACCTTAAGCTCCTCTGAAATTATAGGGTTTTATATCTAGAGGGTGTGTGTGTGTGTGTGTGTGTGTGTGTGTGCAGTAAAACTGAGTGGGAAATATATATGACAGACTATCAAATTTTTTGTAGTCAGAAGGGAATGGTGTAAGTGTGGGGTGATGGAGTTTCTGATAGAGGAAGTCTAGGGAGTCTGGCTATGGGTCTGAGGAATCCTGCCTGGAATGAAGGGGTTGCCACCAATAAAGCTAAGGGGGAAAAGGTCATATCCCCTCTGGGGAACAGGAGCACAGGGAAAAGTATATTGTCTAAAAGTCATAAAATTGGGGCAGGTAGGTGGCGCAGTGGATAGAGCATCGGCCCTGAAGTCAGGATGACCTGAGTTCAAATCCGGCCTCAGACCAAACACTTGACACTAGCCGTGTGACTCTGGACAAGTCACTTAACCCCAATTGCCTAAAAATTAAAAAAATAAAATAAAAGACATAAAATTAAAGCTCTTTGCCAACACATTCAGGCTGACTTGATACTCATCTGTGCAATACAGCCAAGTAGGGCAAAAGGGGAATGATGGACCTTGGCTCTATAATCTATAGCTCCACCAAACTGTAATACTATGTCCAATATTAAATATTGTGATAGAATCCTGTGGTTACATCATTGACCACTCTCTCTTGCTTGCCCACCCACACTTTCTTACCCATCTAATCTTCCTCTCTAACTTAGGATTTACCTTCTTCCATTTCTCTATTCATCCATTATCTTTTCTAGTTATGAACTACTTATTTTTTAAAATCATAAAAGCAGAGAAATTTAGCAGTAAAAGGGACCTTGGAGACCACTTATTCCTAACCCTCATTTTATTGGTAAAGGCCCAGAGAGGCTGAGTAATTTGAGTAATAGTATCATACATCATATTTACTCAATCATACATCAATCTAGTCTGCTTTTTTGAAAGTTTATATTTTGATATGTATTTATTTGTGCCATCCTGCATGAATTCCAGCTTGATCACGCAGTGGTTAATGCTCTTCTATTTACTTCTTTATGTGCATGTTACATATACCCAGTAGAATATAAATGAACGAAGGCAGGGCCTGTTTAGTTTTAGTTTTTGTATCCTTATCACTTAACATAGTGCTTTGTGCAATTAGACATTTAATAAATATTGATATAATTTAATTGTATGTCTTTGTATGTATGAGTATGTTGTCTCTACTATGTTGCTTACATATTATTACATGTAAATATTATTTGTAGGTGTATGATGTCTATGGGTGTTAGAGTGTATGTATCTGAGTTTAAGTACTGTATCACAGACAGTGCAGATTTATGAATACAGAACCTCAGTTGTTAAAACAACGACAAAGTAAGTTAGGGAGTTCTCCTCATTCTAAGTAAATACAAATTGGACTGGAAGGACTTTCCAGAAATTCTATGGCCTGGGGTATTCCCTAGTTGCTAAAGTACAATTGAGTATTTCTCTCTTGTAGCATATTATACTGGGTCCTTATAGGTAGAGATCCACTGAGTCAGTGGAGGAGGCAGGGTTTTTTAGGATCTCTGGCATAATCACTACCTATATGTGAAGGGAACCAACACTGGAAGGTCTGTGGGGAAAACTTTATTGCATTTTTGAATCTCACCCAGTGTGGGGAAAGACCAGACTTGTCTAGACCAGACTTGTTTATTGCTTAACTTAGGACGTACAGGATGTACCGACTCCAGAAACCTTCCAGGTCTGTCAGCATGCGTTGCTTCTGCATAGAGATTGTGCCCCTTATTTGAAAGTACCTCTCTGATAACATGTAAGGACCAATTAGCTTAATCTCCCTAGCTTTCTTCTTCCCAAACTCATACCCTATCTATATAACATATAATTCATAGAGGCTCGAGGCAGCAGGCCACCTAGTTTGGCTCTCCCTTCTGCCAGATGACTTAATATTATTAACTTCTTTCTAAAACTTTTTTTTAGCTCTGGATTTGTTCTCAAATGACAAGACCCATACAAGTATGATTTTTTTTATATACTATTTCCATTTAGCAATGCTCTACCCATTTTGTTAGAGGGATGACTTGCATCACTGAACCCGAAATTGGCAAATAAAGACAAAGAAAATGTTTAACGCTGTATTGTCTGTTCAGTAGCAGCTAGGGCCTATTAAAAGGCAAGTAACTGCTTTTCAAAAGTGGAATAATGAATAGATGATGTGGGAAGCTTGGAACTCCAAAAGCTCAATGGCTGTTTGTTTTGACCACTTCTTGGTGCCTGCAAAAGGCTTCACTTCTTCATGGACTACAAAAACATGGGCCTTGCAGGGTCATCACGAAGACCGACTCAGGGAGTCTACTAACAGTCTACTTTATATCTTCTAAGGCTGTAGTCTGTTCTGGGTCCCACTCAAAAGAGGCAGACTTGTGAGTGACTTGATTTGTTGTTGTGGTCATTTAATGTTCAACTATTGGTGACCCTATTTGGAGTTTTCTCTACAAGGATACTAAAATGGTTTGCCATTTGTTTCTCCAGCTCATTTTACAGTTGAGGAAACTGAGGCAAACAGGATTAAGTGACTTGCCCCGCGTCACATAGCTGGTAAGTGTCAAAACCAAATTTGAACTCAGGAAGATGAGTCTGCTTGATTCCAGGCCTAGCACTCTATTCATTGTACCACCTCATTGCCCAAGTGACTTGATACAGGAATATGGTTTTGCTTCAACATAAAGAAGATGATAAATGTAATAAATCATGTTAATGTAAGAGTAAGAAAACCATATGATTATGCTAATAACTATCTATCATCCATTTCTATTAAAAACTCTAGAAACATAGAAATAAATGGAACTCTTCAAAATAGTAAGTAGTATTTATTTCAACCCAAGAGCAAATATTATATGTAATGGAGACAAGGTAGAATATTTTCCAATAAGATCAAGGGTAAGGCAAGTATGCCCACTAGCTAAGGAAAGCTTGCTATAGCAATAAGAAAGAAATGGTGGAAATAAGCATAGGCAGGGGAAACAAAATTCTTTTTTTTTTTTTTTTTGGTGAGGCAGTTGGGGTTAAGTGACTTGCACAGAGTCCCACAGCTAGTAAATGTTATGCGTTTGAAGCTGGATTTGAACTCAGGTCCTCCTGACTCTAGGGCTGCCTATGCCACCTAGTTGCCCCAAAATAATTCTTTATTGTGATAGAATAAGGCATTTTTAAAAAATTGATGCACAAATGAGAGCAGAAAGATCAAAAGGAAACAACAACAAGCAGAATAGTTTTTAAAGTAATCTATAGAATCCATTATATGCCTTTTTTAAAAAGCAAATATAAAATAAAGTTTCAAGGTTTAACATAGAATTCATATTTTGTGTTCTGCTGTATATATAGAACTGCTCTCTTTTTTGCTGTTTAGGTTCAAAATAAAAAAATTCAACTAGAAAAATATGTTTTTGTGTTCTGTTAAACACAGAGAGATTCTTAGTGATTTTATTTTTATAAAGTTGTAAATTAAAAAAATTGAAAGAACAACTTTAGCAAAGTAGCAGGATATAAAATAAATGCATAACATTCATCAGTACTACATTACCAATAGAACCAAGTAGGAGGTGGGGCAGGTTAGGAAAGAAATTACATTCATAATTATTACAGAATATAGATAATTTCTGGGAGTTCACCAAAAAAAAGGAAGATGTCTCAAGTTGTACCTTGAGTCTACTATCTCTCTTTTAGGAAATGAGTAGCATGCTTTATCATCTTTCCTCTGGAATCACGGTTGGCATTGCTTTGGTCAGAGTGCTTAAATCTTGCAACTTTTTTTTTTACAATATTGTTGTCATTCCATAAGTCTTCTCTTCATTCTTTTTACTTCACCCTCTGTCAGTTCATACAAATATTCTTTCCTAGTTTTTCTGAAATCATCCCATTTCTTCACCATAGAATATCACAGCAGATTCAGTGCCAGGATATTCGAACTACTAAAGGAGTATCTTATAGAATTAGTCGAAATTATAATAAAAATTCATCTGGAGGAACAAAAGGAATAAAAGCAAGAATATCAATGGGAATAATGAAAAGAAATGGAAAGTCATGGGGCCCTGCAGCACCACAAAGTATACCACAAAAGCTATTTGGTACTTGATTAAAAAATAGAAAAGCTTACCATGGAAAATATTAGATGTAGAAGATCCAAAAGCAATTGAACATAATAATAGTGTTTGATAAACCTAAGGATGCTAACTGTTGGATTAAAGGGTTACTTACTGAGTTAAAGACATTTATTTGATGATGCTGAGAAATCTTAAAAACAGTCTGACAGAAATTGGGTTTAGGCCAATGAGTGATAAAATATACCACAATAAACTCCAAATGTATACCTGACCTAGACATAAAGGACATATCCAAATAAATAGGAGTGGATGAGGAGATATCTTTATTAACTATATATAGGAGAAGAGTTTTTATTACTAAACAAGGTGTGAAAACGGTCATAGGAGAAGAAATGGATGAGTTTAATTATATAAGACTGAAAAACTTCTGTACAAAGAAGATCAATGAAATCAGAATTAAAAAGGAAATGGGGGGTTCTTTTTTCATAAAATTTCTTTGATTTTATTAAAAATCTGCTATTTAAGATATACAGGATATTGAAATAACTGAGCTTCCAACCAAGCTTCCAGTATGAAGCTGCGTTTGTGGAAGGAGGTATGACACCTAATTGATGGAAAGAAGGCTGAACATATTATGATGCTGAATAGCTGTTTAAAGGGTGTTATTGGTTTCAGAGGTTCTTGAGAGAGAGCAAGATGCATCTGGTTTAACATTATTCTGGAGAGAGACATGTAAAAAGACCTTGAAGCTACAGACAGGCAGAAGAAACCAGCACATTAACATGTCCCTGATCTACTTCAGAAATTTCCCCCTTGGGTGAAATTAAGGCCTTTCTCTTCATTTTAGCTGAGATATCATCTTGCTTTCAATAAAGAGGTCATTCACTCTTGCATATGTTCTGGTATATTCTAATCTGTAGAATTTCAATTTCTTATTGCTGTTTTGCTTGGATAAATGCACCTATTTGTTATTAGTTATTTGTGATGGTCCTTTGGGTAGGCAGCATTTAGTGGGAAAGGGCTAAATTGGTGATGTGATTGGGACTGAAGTGATGATTACCTTCCTCCCTATGAGCA
The DNA here is from genome assembly GCF_900497805.2 of Vombatus ursinus. NCBI lineage: Eukaryota > Metazoa > Chordata > Mammalia > Diprotodontia > Vombatidae > Vombatus > Vombatus ursinus. The sequence continues at coordinate 2,741,093 of NW_020953728.1, forward strand.
ACAGAGAAGTGGCTTTTGTTTTGAACACTTCAAAATTATGCCTTTAGACAAACAATACTTAAGAGGGAAGATAAACATAAATTTATGCTGAAGCCCCTCTTGTAAATAGGTGAGTGAAGAAGCCTGACATAAAATTTTGCCTGACTATACTTATTTGTTAAAAAGGGAGGGCTTTTGTTTGGGTGGGAGGTATATTATGAAGAAGGAGGATAGTGACACGAGAAAAAAAAGAAGAGTAAGAAAAAAATCAATGAAATGTTTTAAAAATATACAGAAAATAACAGAATGACAATGCTGTTAATCAGGTTAAATTTGACATATACTTTAAACAAAGATAGATTCAAAGTTCTCTATCATATCTTTTCTTTCTGTCCTTTATATATGGAAATGCTCGTGTTTTTGATGACTTTCAAGTTTATAACAAAAAAATTCTTTTGAAGACTTGTGACAAGATATTTGGACTCCTAGCTGTGCTTCTAACTTTCTGGATTTCCATACAAAAACCTCAGCTGGATTGTTATGTTAGAACTTCTTTCAACTCCTGGGGCCTCCTTACCCTGGAATATCCATCATCCCTAGTTGCCTTTTCACTCTTGGAATATCCCCCAGCTGTGCTTCTGACTTTTCTAGACTTCAACACCATTCCTGTGTTGGGTATCTTCACATCTTCTTCACTCTCCTACCCCCACTTTCTAGCCGCCTTTTTTGTGCTGTCTTCCCCCATTAGAATGTAAACTCCTTGAGGGGAGAAACTGTCTTTCTTTTTGCTTGTATGCGCACCCCCAATGCTTAGTACAGTGCTTGTTGCTTTGTCTTGCCTCCATGCAAGTGTCCTGTGTTTGCTTAATTGTTTAAGTTTGTAGAATCTACAAGTATAAATAAGATTTAAAATCCATCCAGTCCTACTCCTTACCTGCCACTGGAATCCCTTCTAACATATCCCTGATATATTAGCTTGTTAAAAATAAAAATATTATGATATTTTCTCTTAAGCTTTCTGAAAATGCTTTTGGAAAGAAATATAGAATAGAATAGAATATAAGTACCTTGCAAGTAGGAATTGTTTCATTCTTTGTACTCATCCCCAGAGCCTAATACTCTGTCTGACATATAGTAAGTGCTTAATAATTACTTATTGATCTATTTTATTATCAAAATTACCACTATTAATGGATATCTAGGTGGTGTGATGGATGTAGTCCTGGATTTGGAGTCAGGAAGACTTGAGTTTGAATGCTGTCTCAAACACTTGCTAACTGTGTGACCTTGGGCATGCCACTTAATCTTCATTTGTTCAATTCCAAAAGAGAGGGGTTTGTATGAATATCAAATGAGATTTTATATATATATATATATATATGTATATACATACAAACATATATATCTGTGTGTGTGTGTGTACACATATGTAATAGCACTTTACAAACCTTAAAGTACCATATAAATGCTATTATTATTATCCTTATCTTCCTCCTCATTATTATTTCATGTAAATTTCCATCTTATAATCATAATAATTGTTCAAGAGAAACAACATGGTGTGGTAGATAGAGTTCTGGGCTTGGAATCATAAAGACTTGGTATTTAATTCTGCCTCTGAAACTTGTTAGTTGCATGATTCTGAGCACTTCCCCTCTATATGCCTTGATGAACTCTCTGAGGCTTACCTACTAAATTAAATCAACAAACATTTAATAAGGTTTTACTAAGTTCCAGGGACTTGACATACAGAGAAAGGCAAAACCCAACCCCGCCCTGTCAAGGAGTTGGCATTCGAATAGGGGAGGCAACACATAAACACCTTGGTGCCTATAAGATATATAAAGAGAAGATGGAAGACAGTCTGAGAGTGGAAGACATTAGCAGCTTGGGAGCAGGAAAAGGCTTCTGGCTTTAGGTAAAATTTGATTTGAGGCTCGAAGGAAGTCAGGAAAACTAAGAAGCAGAGGTAATGGGGTCTATTCTTGGGGGATAACCAGTGCAAAAGCACTGAGATAAGAGAAGGAATTTCATGTTTGAAAAATTGCAAGTGGGTCAGCATTGCTCAAGTGTAAAAAAACTAGACAGGTAGTAAAGGGTCAGGTTATAAAAAAAACTTTAAATGCCAAATAAAGAGGTAATACAATCCAACTTATGTTTTAGAGTTGTCACCTTGGTAGCTGAGTAGAGAAAGAATGGAATAAAAAAACACTTGAGGCAAGGAGACCTGTTTGAAGGCTGTTGCAATAGTCCAAGTGAGGGGTAATGAGGGCCTGAACCAGAGTTCTGACTGAATGAGGAGAGAGGAGAGAATATATACAGGAGAAGATGTGGAGATAGAAATGAAAAGATTTGTCAAAAGACTAGATATGTGAGATGAATGAAAGTGAGAAGCTGAAGATGTCATTGAGGTTGCAAGCCTAACTGACTGGGAGGATAGTGGTGCTCTCAATACCACAGGGAACTTGGGAAGTTAAAAAGAAGAGAAGGTTTTGGGGAAAAGATACTGAGTTCTCTCTTGGAGATGTTGAGTTTGAGATGCCTATAAGACATCCAAGTTTGAGATGTCTGGTAGGCAGTTATTGATGTAAGAATGTACTTCAGGAGAAAGATGAGCTCTACTTCTTGTTTTGAAAACATGAAGTTATTCTAATGTGTTTAATACATTAGGAAATTATTTGAGCATAACATGAACTTCATTTTTTGTCTATTCAAGATTTCATCTGTGAGAGAACACAGAACACTATACTACTTTATAATTGCTCACAAGTTAAAATATTTGTTATTTCTCCTTCCACAAACAAACTTCAGGTCTTTTTCAAGGTAAAATGCTATCTTTATTGCATATCTTCTGGTATAGTAGGAGCTGTGGGTGGAGGAGGGCTGGTTGATCCCTACCCCTCTGCCACCTTCCACCAAGCTGGCTGAGGCCCAACCTGGCCCTTCCCCAGATTTTTGGCCTCCACCCTTTCATCCATGACTCAACTTTGACAGCCCAGGCTCTGTGGGAACCTGGATGTAGGCCAAGCAATAGCCTGAAGCCTGTATACTGCCACTGTTTATTGTAGTATTTATGTATTTATTAATCCTTTAACATGTATAAAACTGTGCTACCATTTTTAGGTGATTCCTGTTTCTGTGTCACTGATGATTTTTTGAAGAGTCGTGTCCCTAAGCCCTATGGATTTTATTACATGATTTTGCATAGTCTAATAATTTTTAGGAACATGAAAGTCATGTTATGGCAGAACTGACCATATAAGAGGAATCAGCGAAGAAAACTGAGAAAGAGTAGTCAGAAAAATTGGAGAATAACCAGGGCAGAGTAGAGTCACAAAAACCTAATGAGAAGAACATATCCAGGAGGAGTCAGTGATCAACTATACCGTATCCTATAAGAGAGGTCCTGAGAAAAAGTCATTAATGTACCAATTAAGAGATCGTTGAAAACATTGATTAGAGAAGTTTCATTTGAGTGATGGAATTAGATGGAAGGCTGTAGAAGGTTTAGGATAGAGTGAAAAGAAAGGAAGTAGAGGCATTAAGTATAGAGAGTTTTGTCAAATAGGATAATAGTTAGCAAGGATGGTAGGATCAAGTGAAGATTTTTAAGGAGAGTCATAGATGTATTTCTAGGCAAGGAAAGAGACAGGAGAGGGGCGGGGAGAGAGAGAGAGAGAGAGAGAGAGAGAGAGAGAGAGAGAGAGAGAGAGAGAATAATGAAGAGAATGGGGATAATAATAGGAGCAATCTGCTAAAGAAATCTGGAGGAGATTGGATCAAGAGTACATGAAAAGTAGTTGGCTATGGCATGTAGAAGGATCATCTCTGTATCAGAGACTGATGTGATGTATACATAATAAAGATGCCTAAATTATATGTGATGGATTTGGCTCCAATGCCAACACTCTCAGTTCAGGATCAATGTAAGAACAAAATGCGAGGACAATGAGAGACAATCTAAAGTCATTAAACTGTTGAAAGGTTGTTTACTTTGCCCTAATACAGTAATGATATTCAACAAAGGATACAGTGCCCACCTTTCCCATCTCCACTGAGAAATGTGTCTGGTCATCAGGGCAAAATAAGGTGAAGGTTAGAGTGACTCATCCACCAGGGATTCTGGGAAGATGGTGGAGTAGGTCAGAAAACTTTCTGCCCTCCAAATTTCCTCCACAGAAAAAGATAGAACATTGCCTCAGAGGGAATATAGAGTAGCTGAAAGAACCCAGAAAAGATCTGACCTCTTTGGGCAGAGATTCAGCCTGATTGAAGTGCAAACACCTCCAGGCCAACGCTGTGGGAATCAACAAACAGTGAGTCTTGGGGTCAATTGGGGTTGTAAGGCAGCCTCAGCCTTAGAAACTTTCATTTCACCAACAGTGTGGGGGTCTGATGGCTGAGTAGAAGATCGAAGGACCTTCCATCGTCAAGGGACACAAAGAACAACTATGCTGACCAGACATGTCCAGAGCTGGGCTGCTGCAATAGTGGAGAAGGAGCTTGCACACATCTGGTGAGTGCAGTAGCAGAGGGGCAGGGACCCTGCTGATGGTGGGCACTTGCAGGAGAGCAGAGGCCCTGGTTTCAGTTCCAGGACAGAGAGGACAGCTATAGTTTGCAATCACTGGAAGGACTACAGGGAGCAAGGTCATTTGTGGGACCTCAAGCTGTGGCTTAGGAGTGGAGAAGAGAGCCCAAGGGTGAGCCATGGGCCAGAGTTCAGAGGTATCACTCTCTATACCTCTGGACTTGATTACACTAATAGCTGCTTAAAAAAGAATAGTAAATATGAGTAAGCAAAGGAGAAAGAACCCAATCATAGATAGCTACTATCGGCATTGAAAAGATCTGGGTTCATATTCAGAAAAATATAATGGAGCTAAAAAAGGGTACTCCTTTTTCTATGAGAAATGACAAATGGTCCCAAGCACAAAAAAAAAGTTCTTAGAAGAACTTAAAAAGGACTTTAAAAAATCAAATAAGAGAGATTGAGGAAAAATTAGGAAAAAAAGAGCAATCCAAGAAAATCAATAAAATTATGAAAAGAAAGTCAATCAACTTGAAATAGAGAATCAAAAGCTTAAGGTAGAAAATAACTCCTTGAAAACTAGAATTGGGCAAAGGGAAGCTAATGACATTATAAGACACAAAGACATAAAGAATGACAAAATGGAAGAAAATGTGAAACATCTCATCAGAAAAACAATTGATCTGGAGAACAGATTGAGGAGAAATAATGTAAGACTATTCAGACTACCTGAAAATTACAATTTAAAAAAGAATCTTGGTACCATATTACAAGAAATTATTAAGGAAAATTGCCCTGAAGTTCTAGAACAAGAAGGCAAAGCAGAAATAGAAAAAAAAAAACAAAAACACTGATCACCACCTAAAAGAGATCCCAGGAGGAAAACTTACAGGAATATCATAGCCAAGTTTCAAAGCTCCCAGCTTAAATAGAAAATATTGGAAGCAACAAGAAAAAACCAATTTAAATATCATGAAGTTTCAGTAAGGATTACACAAGACCTAGCAGCTACTACATTGAAGGACTATAGGTCTTGGAATACTATATTTCATAGAGCAAAAGAGCTGAGATTACTACCAAGGGTAGTTTACCCAGCATAGTTAAGTTAATCCTGAATGAAAAAAAAATGGACATTTTAACAAACTATGACAAAAACAGCAGAACTTATGGGAAAATTCAACATATAACATCCAGGAGAAATACAAAGTAAACATTAAAGACCAATTATAAGGAGCTCAATAAGGTCAAATTGTTTACTTTTTATATGTGAAAATATTATCAGTTCTTTTATGACTGTAATTCTTATTTAAGTAGTTTGAAGACTTGGGCTGGGCTGAATAAGATGGGGTGATTCTAGAAAAAAAGAAAACTGTGTAGGAAGAGATAAAAAGGAGCAATTATCTCATACAAATCAGGCATAAGAGGAAAAACTGATACAGAAGAAGCTAGTAATGTGGAGGATGGATAGTGCTGAAACCTTACTCTCATCAGGAATGGGTTGAGAGGGAACCACATATATATCTAGAAGGGTATAAAAGTCTTTTAAATTCATAAAGAAATAAGAGGCCAAGGGTATAGGGTAGGGGGAGAGGATAAGGAGGGGACTCTTGGAGGGCTAGGTAGATTAAGGAATAGGAGGGCAAGGTAGCAGGTAGAATTAAAGCAGAGGAGTATGGAGGGATAGGAATACGGTCAGAAGGATAGTGAGGAAAAATAGGAAGGAGTACAATATACAAGTAATTATAACTTAGAATGTGAATGGGATGAATTTACCCATAAAATGGAAATTGATAGCAGATTTAAAATTTGAATTAAACAATATGTTGCTTTCAAGAAATGCTATAAAAATGAGAGATACACACAAAGATAAAATAAAGGTCAAGAGTAGAATTTATTATGTAAAAAAAGCAGGGGTAGTAATCATGATCTCAGACAAAGTAAAAGCTAAAATAGATTTAATCAAAGAGAAAAATAGGGAAAATACACTGTCAGCAATATTATTCAATATTGTTTTAGACCACTTAAAATAACTATGTAGTATAAAGTACCTGAGAATATACCTGTCAAAAACAGATAGAGGAATAATATTAACATAAACACAAAATACTTTTTATACAAATAAAGTCAGATCTAAATAACTGAAGTAATATTTATTCTTCATGGGCAGGTAAAGCCAATTTAACTTTTAAAATGACAATTTAACCTAACTGATCTATGTAATGTCATCTCAATAAAATTACAAAAAAAAAAAATCTTACTGAGTTAGAAAAAAAATAGTAACAAAATTCATTTGGAAGAATAGGTCAAGAACTTCAAAATAACCAGGGAGAAAAATATGTAAAGGAAGCAAATTCTGTAGTATCAGACCTTAAACTATATTATAAGGTGAGAGCATTGTTGAAGTGTAAAATGGATAATTTTAATTATTTTAAATTAAATTTTCTTGTATAAATAAAATGCAGCCAAGAATAGGAGGAATACAGAAAATTTGGGGAAAGCATTCATAGACAATCTCTCAGATAGAATGTGATTGGGTTGGAATATTGCTGTGGAAATGATGTGCTGCTTGATTTTAAAAAGCATGGAAAGACTTGGACTTATGAAGGAAAATGCTATCTACCTTCAGAGAAACATGACAAGTGGAAATAAGCATAATACAGTCTCACATATATATGTATGAATGTATATGTGTATATATGTGTATGTTTATAGATATCTATGTATATAGGTGTGTATATATGTATGTATGTGTATATGTATGTATATATTTGTGTATATATTTATCTGTCTATATATCTAGATATAGATATCTCCCTGCTTAATTGTAACCTTCTTTGGGAAGGGAGGGAAAAAAAATAAAGTGAAAAGTGCACAGCATAGAACAAAAGAAAACCTAGAAGAAAGCAAAGAAAAGCTGGACAGCTTTGAAAACAATGTGTAGTATTTATTATATAGGTTTTCTTGATATGTAAATGTATTGTTTTACATTGAATCCTTTCTTATGTTCTGCTGTGTACATGGCAATGTTTTTTTTCTTTTATTTTGTATTTAAGTTTAAAATAAACTTAAAAACTTACCAAAAAAAGAAAGAAAACCACCAGCTCTGTTGTTGTTTAATCATTCAGTTTTGTCCAACTTTTTTTGACCTCATGGACTATAGCACACCAGGTCTTCTATCCTCCACTATCTCTCAAAGTCTGTCCAAGTTCATGTTCATTGTTTCCATGACACTATCTATCCATTTCATTCTCATCCATTCACTTTTCCTTTTGTCTTCAATTTTTCTCAACATCAGGTCTTTTCTAATAATTGCAGTCTTCTCATTATGTGGCCAAAGTATTTAAGCTTCGGCTTCAGTGTTTAACCTTCTAGAGAATGGCCTGAATCAATTTCTTTAAATATTGACTGGTTTGATCTCCTTGTCCAAGGGACACTCAAAAGTCTTCTCTAGGATCACAATTTGAAAGCATCAATTCTGCAGGGCTCAGCTTTCCTTATAGCCCAGCTCTCACAGCCATACATTACTACTGGAAAAACTATAACTGACTATACAGACCTTTGTTGGTAAGATGATGTCTCTGCTTTTTAGCATGCTGTCCAGAATCGTCATAGCTTTCCTTCCAAGAAACAAGCATCTTTTAGTTTCATGGTTGCAGTCACTGTCTGCAGTAATTTTTGAACCCAAGAATATAAAATCTGATACTGCTTCCATTTCTTCTCCCTCTGTTTGCCAGGAAGTAATGGGACTAGTTGCCAAGATCTTAGGTTTGTGTTTCTTTTGTGTTAAGCTTCAAGCCAGCTTTTACATTCTCCTCTTTCACCCCCATCAAGAGGCTTCTTAATTCCTCTTCATTTTCTGCTAGCAGAGTGGTATCATCTGCATATCTGAGATCGTTGATATTTCTCCCAGCAACCTTAATTCTGACTTTTGATTCATCCAGCCTGGCAATTTGCATGATGTACTCTACATGTAAGTTAAATAAATAAGGTGACAATATAATGTCTTGTCATACTTTTTTTCCAATCTTAAACTAATCAGCTGTTCCATGATTGGTTATAACTGTGGCTTCTTGGCCTCAGGAGACAAGTAAGATGATCTGGTACTCCTATCTCTTTGAGGACTTGCCACATTTTGTTGTGATTCACACCATAGGACAACAGCTAGCAGGGATGGTAAGGTAGAAGAGTCATAGTTATATTTGTAGGCATTAAGGAAGGAGATAGTAGATAGGGCAAGAATAAAAATAAGGGAGAGGATGGGGATAATAATAGGAGCAATCTGCATGAGAAGTCTGGAAGAGATTGACTTTAGTATAGTCAATGAATCAGAAAGAGATATTTTCTGTAATGCTCTCACTTTCTCCATAATCCAGTGAAAGTTGACAATTTAGTCTCTAGTTCCTCTGCCCTTTCAAAAACCAGCCTGTACTTCTGGCAATTCTTGGTTCACACATAGTGCTGAAGTCTGCCTTGCAGAATTGTAAGTATAACCTTGCTGATGTGTGAAATGAGTGCGATTGTTCAGTAATTTGAACATTCCTTGGCATTGCCTTTTTTTAGGATTGGGATATAAACAGATCTTTTCCAATCCAGTGGCCACTGTTGAGCTTTCCAAATTTGCTAGCATATTGAGCGCAGCACTTTAACAACATCATCTTTTAGGATTTTAAATAGTTCAGCTGGAATTCTGTCACCTCCACTAACCTTATTGTTAACAATGTTTCCCAAGGCCTATTTGATTTCATTCTCCAGGATGTCTGGCTCTAGATCAATAACCAAACCATCATGGTTATCTGTGATGTTAAGATCTTTCTTGTATAGCTCTTTTGTGTATTCTTGTCACCTCTTCCTAATCTCTTCTACTTCTATTAAGTCCCTACCATTTTTGCCTTTTATATGGTCATTTCTGCACAAAATACTCCCTTGATACTGAGAGATCCAGATTGTCAATTTCTGGGGCTTTTTTTGTCTTTAGGTTACCAGGGAGTTACACTGAAGAAGCTGGAGCCAGTCAGATCCCATGGATAGCTTTGTCACCTTTTGTAAAAAGTTAATCCCAAGGAGGCAAAGTTAAAATGGTAGAGTAGCAGGAAGAAGCCCAGCCTCCCATCAAACATCCTCCACAAAGATCTAGAAAATGCACCGGATTGAATTTTGATCAGAAAATCTGATAAAAAGTCAGAGTTATTTTTCCAGCCCAAGGAGGCTCCAGGAGATAAATAAGATGTCTGCTGACACTAGGGATGAATTCTTGCCAACTTACTTTAAGTCTCTATTTTTTAATTATTTAAGTTGTTTTTTTTTCGTTAAGTACTTGTGTCTTTTTAGGGAATTATGTGTGTCCCCCAAATCTGGTAATAATAATGTGTGTATTTCCCAATTCTGGTAAACCACTGATAAACGTTTGCTAATGATGGTAGGAAACTAAAGCTTTGATTCATGGTTTACTTTAATCTTATGCTTAATTAATTGATGAGAACCACAAAAAGCCACCCGAGACTCTCGTCATCGCTACGCTTCAGAAGAGCTAACTTCTGTGTTTCTCACTCTAGGAAATTTGAGCATTCCCTGTTCACTTGAGAGTAGTGCTGATTGATAGGAATTTGCAAGAATGCCACGCTGGGGAGGAGACACATGACCTATGACTTGACAGAGAGGAAACTTTGTCCTGTGTACCAGTATTAGGCACATTTACTGGAAGCTTTAAGAATCAAGTTGGTGGTTTGTTCCTAGAAGGGTTGATTTTTTTATTGTCAAATAAATAATTGTATATTGTCAATTAGTAAAGAAAGATTGCAGACAATGATGAACGTAAATATGATTTATTGCTTCCACTGCACTAGTCAGTAAACATAATGGTAAGTCTAATTCAATCCAATAACCATTTATCAAATGCCTACTATGTGCTAGACAGTATGCTAAGAACTGGGGATACAATTAATAAAAAGAAAAGTAGTCCTTTCCCTAAAGGAGCTTATAATCTAAAGGGGCAGACAACAACAAACAAAAGAAGGTATAAAGAGAAGGGGCACACAACATTAAGGGGGTACCTGGCATGGAGGCATCTCATTTCAGTTAGAACCAGGCAGAACAGCAGCTGTAAAGTGGAATGATCTGAGAGTCCAGTTTCTGCTCTCTATGAAGGAGGACATTAGGACGAATCTGGTGTACCACACTCCAGCAGGTGGTATCAACCAAGACTTGAGTTGGAAGCATAGTGGTGAGTTTAGAAGTGTTGAAGAGGGGCATCTTGTCCTGTGGAGTTAAAACCAGGCAGGGCCTGGTAAATCCTTTCCCTATGCCTTATACTTGCATAATATAAATATGGATAGCTTGCATGTGATATGAATAGATACCTGATCTGGGATCTGGTCTATCTTTTCTCCAAAGGATATTGAAATTTCCACCTTTGTGGAAAATAGGAGGGCCATGTCAGCAAAGACAGTAATTTATTGGAGAAGGGGCAGGCAAGATTAAAGATGAATATCACTGAGTTCTTTCATTTTCTCGTTTAAAAAATAGTACACACGCGCGCGCGCACACACACACACAGATGTAGGAATTTCAGTCAGCAAAAATCTGCCTTGTCACTTTCTTACCTAACATTCCAACCCCCAATGAGAACAAAAGAAAAACAAAACCCATTAAAAACGTGTCTAGTCAATCAAAACACATTTCCACATTGGCTATTTTTTAATTGTCTCATTCTGTACTTAGTCCTTTGCCTGTCTATCAGGAAGTGGGTAGTATAAATATGTATCATTAATCCTCTGGAATTCTGGTTGGTCATTACACTGATAAGAGTTCCTAATTCTTCCAAAGTTGTTGTCATTGTATAAATTGTTCTCTTGATTCTGTTCATTTCACTCTGTATCAGTTTGTACATGTCTTCTCAGGTTTCTCTGAAACCATCTCTTACAATTTCTTACAACATAATAATATTCCATCATATTTATAAATCATAATTTGTTTATTGATTCCTTAAGGCACCCCCTTAGAGTCCCATTTTTGCCACCTCAAAAGAGCTATAAATATTTTTACACCTTTCTAATTTGTTTCACTTATTACTAAATTCCTGCTTTAATATGCCTACCCTCCCCAGTTCCCCTACCCGTTATTCCCTTTCCCTTCTATTTCCCCATTGAAATGGAATATAGTTCTGCACTCAAATGTGGAGACTGAAATGTCAGTTGCTCCCCCAACCTCTCTTTGTTTGTATAAATGTCTATTGTGCGCCCTAATTATGTGAATTATTTTTTCCTAGCCTTCCTTTCCCTTCTTCCTCTCCAGCTCCAGTCTTCCTCTGTCTTTCCATTCTCCTCCTAAGATCTTCAAGACATAACTGGCCTTGTCCAATTAGACTTCCTCTATGACCCCTGTTGATGGCAGGGCTAAGATGGGACAAATGTATCATCTCCCTATATTAGAATGTAAATAGTTTATCTCTGTTTAGCCAGTTATTGTTTATTCATGTCTACATATTTGTGTTTTTCTTCACTCTTGTGTTTCTCTTTGGAAGTCCTCTTTTTCATTAAAGGTTCATTTTTTTTTTTTATTGTAGAATTATATTCAGTTTTGCTGGGTAAATTATTCTTGGCTAGAAGCCCATACACTTCGCTTTCTGAAATAAATATTCCTAATTTTCTGCTTCTTTTTAGTGTTGGCTGCTAAATCATGGGTGATCCTGATTGTAGCTCTTTGGGGTTTTTTTTTGTTTTTTTTTAGTTGGGCAATGGGGGTTAAGTGACTTGCCCAGGGTCACACAACTAGTAAGTGTTATGTGTCTGAGGCTGGATTTGAACTTGGGTCCTCCTGAATCCAGGGCCAGTGCTCTATCCCCTGTGCCACCTAGCTGCCCCCGATTGTAGCTCTTTGGTACTTAATTTCTGACTGCTTTGCAGTGGTTTTTCTTTGACTTGCCAGCTCTGCTTTTTGGCTGTAATATTCCTGGCAGTTCTTGTTTTGGGAAGAAGATGATAATTGGATTCTTTCTATTTCCACTTTGCCCTCTACTTCCAAGAGATCTAGGCTGTTTTAAGATCTCTTGAGATATAATTTTGAGGCTCTTTTGATTGTAGTGTGTTCAGGTAGTCCAACAATTTAGAAATTTTTTTCTCATGTATTTTCCATTCCATTTATTTTTGCTATGAGATACTTTACATTTTATTCTATATTTTTAGTCTTTTGACTTTAATTTTCTTATTGTCTCATGGAGTCATTGGCTTCTATTTGATCCATTCTAATTTTCAGGGAATTTGTTGCTTTGGCAAGTTTTTTCATACATCTTCTTCCAACCTGTTAACTCTCTAATCTTTTCTTCCATAACTTTCTTTTCTTTTCCATTTTTCTCCTTATTCTCATTTCATTTATAAAAACTTATTTCACTCTTTTTTAAACTCTTGCTTCATCTCTTCTAGGAATTCCAGGTGAATTTGTACCCATGCTATTTTTCTCTGAGGTTTTGCTTGTAAGATGTCTAGGAGTTATTCTCTTCTTCTGTGTTTGTGTCTTAAGCATCCTTGCCACCATAATAGTAGGGTCCTTTTTTGTTTCCCCTTTCTTCCAACCTACTTTTTGACTTCAGACATGATATTAGGGCCGGTCTCTGCCATGATTCTAGAGGAAAATCCTAGGCTTTTTCTGTTGCTGCTTTCTTGGGTGTATTGGGTATTGTGTTATTCCAGGATCTCACTTGAAAGGCAAGTTTTCAATGCCTAAAATGGTTTGATCCAGGGAAAAGTTGGCTTGCTGTCCCCCTACTCTGAGCTCTGCAAGTTTATGACCTGAATTTCAGGGAGAGAAACAATGGGATGCTGTTGTACAGGCTAGGGTAGATGCTAGAACTTCAATGCTATTTTACTCCCGCAGTCTGACTCACACCACTGCTGCTTGCTTCTGAACTTCCACCTTTTTTGGTATATGACCTAAGGCCTCCCTACCTGGCATTACCACCCCTTTATGCAGGTTCCTTTCTCAGTCCGTCCTGGTCCTGTGACCCAGAACTGCATAATGGGTGACAAAGCTGTCACAATTGGTACTTGTTTGCATCAAAGTGTACTGGAATAATTCTGGGGATGCCCCATTATGGGCCTGGACCTCCTCTTGCCTTGGTGCACCACCTCTTCTTGAACACTAGAGTGTTCATGTACTGCATCATGTACTGATCCGGTCCCCAGTGTCAGCAGTCCTTTCTGTCTATTTCCCTATGCCAACCTGAGGTAGACAAAGGATTCAATGTGATTTTTTTTTAGATTTTCCTCATCAGGGTTCAGTCTGTTGCATTTCTTTAGAGCAGTTTTGTGGACTGAAACTCAACTATATTGCTTCGTGCTATTCTTCCATCTTGGCTTTGCCCCTTCTTCATTCTTCTATTTTTAATAGGAGTATTTGACTAAAATTATGTCTGTCTACTCACATCAGATATCTATAGTCTAGGAGTGCACTAGGGCTTTGGAATAAAACTCTTATTGCTCTCAAGGGAGGGGTAACAGTCTACTCTCACCATCTCGGCTTTATCTATCTAAATGCTGATTACATAAATAATAGCTGCTAGTAGCTAGTTTAGTACATCTTTTCATAAAAGTAAGCAGTAAACAAAAATAGGGGAAATTACATAGAATAGAGTAGGCGAAAGAATACACAGGAAGAGATGAGAGCTTCCATAGTGAAATGAGATCTTAGCTCTCAAGGAGAGAGAATTATTTCATAGGGAGAGGGGATGGCAGGAGCCCTATCTTAGCAGGTTTACAAGTATTGGAAGTCACGAAATACATTGGAGTTAAAGTTTCCCTCAAATGAATGCAGATCCAGAGAAATAAAAATAGTGCTTCATTCATAAGATTGCCCTTACCTCTCTTCACTGCCTCTCTTGAACTCCTCTGAAGTATCTGCCCCCTATACAATTATGCAGTGTCATTATCTCAGAGATCTTTTTGCTAATCAGGAGTTATACCTCTATTTGACTATACAAAACATGATATTCAAATATGTCCCTAGGAAAATTGCCTGAAGCTTGGGCAGAAGTGTAATAATATTCATAATTATATAGTTTCCTTTAAATCCTAACTAAAATCCCATCTTTTACTGGAAGCCTCACCTAACACCTCTTAATTCTAGAGCCTTCCCTTTGCTAATTACTTACTATTTATCCTATATAGTATTTATCCTATATATAGCCTGCTTTGTATATATTTGTTTGCATGTGGTCTCTGCTAGTGGACTGAAAACTCCTTGAGGCCAGGAACTGTCTTTTGCCTTCTCCTTGCCAAGGCTTACTCTCTACATTCACAAGTGATACCATTCTATCACATCCGCTCCAGAAGATTGTCTCCTCTGTAACCCCCACTCTCTCATTCACATTCAGTCTCTTTTTGTCTGCCCTCTTCAAAATTATCATAATCTCAGTTGCCAAATCTAATGGCCTTTTTTCAATTCTAATCCTTCTTGACCTGGCTAAAGCCGCAAGGCACCATGAGAGAAGGACAAAAGATAGCACATACTAAACAATTTAAACCACCATGTTTACCACCATTTCCCTTCAGACCCTGAATGGCAGCAATGACTACTGATCAATGGCCAATAACAGGCAGATAAGCACAGAAGCCCTGAGAGTGTCAGTATCTCCCAGACCATCATTTCTGCTTCTAGTCCATCCATCATAGCCATAATCTGGGGAAGCAAGCCATATTAAGAAAGGGTCAGCCATCTTCACCAATTGCCAACCAACTGCCACACACAAGGCATGCAAGCCAACTTAGCTAAAGCAGTAAGGCTCCCTGAGGGAGAGATGGGAAGTAGCATATTCCACAAAAGTCAAATCACTTACACCACCTTAATGATTATCTCAGATCTTGATGGCAATAGCTCAGGACCCTGAACCAAAGAACTTTGATAATAATGACATTAAAGAATGACATTAAAGAAAAGACAATAAAATATGCTTTGCCCTGTGGTGCATAAAATGACAATAACAGGGAAACTGAGGCATGTTTTCTCTGAGCAAGATAACAGTTTCTTAACAGTGATGTATGTAGCTGTTAATAAAGTGGGTCAAATTGGCCTCCTCAGTTAGGCCAGTGACCACCATGAGAAGAAAAAAATTCTCTTTATTGAGGAAAGGAGGAGTTCTAGGTGGTTGAAGAATGTCACAGTTGGCTACAGCTGGGAAAGGTGGGTTGACCATTAAGGAATGTTAATTGCTTTATGGGCCTCAACTGCCTCTAGCAGTCTTGGCTAGAAAATCAGAACCAAACAGAGCCAAGATGGCAGAGTAAAGGCAAGGACTCACCTAAGTTCTCTTCCAAACCCACTCAAATACCTTTAAATAATGACTCTAAACAAGTTCTAGAGTGTTAGAACCCACAAAAAGACCGAGTGAAACAATTTTTCAGCCCAAGACAACTTAGAAGGCCTATAAGAAAGGTATGTTGCACCAAGGTGAGAGAGTAGCACAGTCCACCACAGGTTGTGCCAGTGCAGACCAGGCCCCAGCAAGCCAGGAACAGGCCTTGGGTGATTGACTCAGGGGAAGCAGTGGCAGTTTCCAGACCTCTCAGCCCACAAACCATAAGTGGATTGGAGAATGGGTCAGAAGATTTACAGGGGTCCCTCTGCTGGCACCAGGGGCAGGACTCTGTTGCATTACTCTGCTTGGATCTGGGCCGCAGTCCTGGGTGTTGGTCCCAGTGTGAGGAAAAGCAGTACCATAGCAGAGCTTGCAGCAACGGGGGGAGCAGGAACCTGGTCACAGTTCCAGGGTTGAAAAGAGTGCTTGTGGTCACTCACAAACCAGTGCACAGTACGGGAGAGTAGCAAACACACCTCTCCTTACATCATACCACCTTGGAAGAGCCAAAAACATATATGTCCCTAGAATTGCCTCTGAGCATATTGCACAAAAAACCTGAAACTTGGGACAGTGCTCCCTCCACTTGGGAAGCAGAGCCCCGCTTTAGCAGAGTTAACAGTCAAGAAATAGGCTGGAAAATGAGCAAACAACAGAAAAAAACATTTCTGACCATAGAAAGTTACTATGGTGACAAGGAAGATCAAAACACAAGACAAGGAAGTCAAAATCTTGTATCCAAAGCCTCCAAGAAAAATACAAATTGGTCTCAGGCTATGGAAGGCTCAAAAAAGATTTTGAAAATCTAGTAAGAGAGGTAGAGGAAAACTGGGAAGAGAAATGAGAGTGATGCAGGAAAATCATGAAAAATGAGTCAACAACTTGGTAAACAAGACACAAAAAATAGTGAAGAAAATAACATTTTAAAAAACAGAATAGGACAAATGGTTAAAAAAAAAAAAGGCACAAAAATCCAATGAAGAGAAGAATGCCTTGAAAAGCAGAATTGACCAAATGGAAAAGGAGGTACAAAAGCTCACTGAAGAAAATAATTCCTTAAAAGCTAAAATTGGGCAAGTGGAAGCACTTGAATGCAGATCAAATATACTTTTTTATGTCTTTATTTTTATGTTTCTTTATTTTATTTTTTATTTATGTTTCTTTATTTTTCTTGGTTTATTTCTTAGCTGTTTTCTTTTACTGAATGACTTACATAGAAATATGTTTTGTATGACTACACGTGCATAACCTATGTCAAATTACTTGCCTTCTCAAAGAGGGGGTAAAGAAGAGGAGGGAGAGAGTTTGGAACTCAAAATTTGAAAAAAAAAAAGGATGTTAAAGTTGTTTTTAAATATAATTGGGAAAAAATAAAATGTTAAATAAGATTAAAAAAAGAAATTTGAAAATAAAAAAATCAGAACCACCCCAATCAGGACCACAAACTGCTCCATGTGTGCTCCTTCCAATACGTATTAATAAGTTAATATCAATTGGCTTTTACAAAGGGTTATTTACTGAATTAGTATAACAAGGACAGAAGTTTACCAAAAAATTCTCAAAGTGGAATGTATCCTGCATCCTAAAAGAATTGTACTCCTAGCCTACCAATATTTGTTGTGTGGTAGGTAGATATAATTCTAGCCCAAAGATAGCCCTTGTAGAGAAAGGAGAGTGAAAGTGAGTATTCAGTCATACCTTGTTTTTGCTCTCTTCAAAAGTGGAAATCAATGTTACTTGGAGATAGGGTGGGCCAGATCAGATCCAATATTATATATTTATCTATTCATGCCATGGAAAGACCAGCTGTTTTATATTAGATGGTCCATTCAACAATTTATTCATTGCACTAAGATGATACTTTTTAAAAATTAATTTAGTATTTTATTTTTCTCCAGTTACACATAAAAACAATTTTTAACACTTGTTTTTAAAACTTTGAGTTCCAAATTCTCTACCTTCCTTCCTCCCCACCTCCTCTCATTGAGAAGGCAAGCAATTCGATACAGGTTATACATGTAGAGTCATGCAAAATATTTCCATAATCGTCATGTTGTGAAAGAAAACATAGACAAAAAAAAAAAACCTCAAGAAAAATAAAATTAAAAAAAAGTATGCTTCAATCTGTATTTAGACACCATCAGTTTTTTTGTGGGAATGGATAGCATTTTTTCACCATAAATCCTTCAGAGTTATTGGATATGAGGGCAGTTTTCCTTAATAATTTCTTGAAAAATGATGTCTAGGCTCTGTTTTTGACCGTGGCTTTCAGGTAGTCCAATAATTTTTAAATTATATCTCCTGGATCTCTTTTCCATGTCTGTTGTTTTTCCAATGAGATATTTCATATTTTCCTCCCTTTTTAAACTCTTTTGGTTTTGTTTTATTGTTTCTTCATTTCTCATAAAGTCATTAATTTCCATTCCCTCAATTCTAATTTTTGAGGAATTATTTCCTTCAGTGGGCTTTTGTACCTCCTTTTCCATTTGGCCAATTCTACTTTTTAAGGATTTTTTTTTTCTTCAGTGAATTTTTATGCCTCTTTTTCCATTTGGCCAAGTCTGCTTTTTAACACATTCTTTTCCTCATTGGATTTTTGTGCCTCTTTTACCATTTGTCCTATTCTATTTTTTAAAATGTTATTTTCTTCACTATTTTTTTGTGTCTTGTTTACCAAACTGTTGACTCATTTTTCATGATTTTCTTGCATCATTCTCATATCTCTTCCCAATTTTTCCTCTACCTCTCTTACTTGATTTTTAAAATCCTTTTTGAGTTCTTCCATAACCTGACATCAGTTCATATTTTTCTTGGAGTCTTTGGATATAGGAGTTTTGATTTTGTTACCTTCTGAGTGTGTGTTTTGATCTTCCTTGTCACCATAATAACTTTCTATAGTCAGATTTTTTTTCTGTTGTTTGCTCATTTCCCCAGCCTATGACTTGACTTTTAACTCTTAGTTAAAGTAGGGCTCTGCTTCCAGGGTGGACAGTGCATTGTCCCAGGCTGCAGGGGTTTTGTGCAGCTGGTTTCAGAGCTACTTCTAGGGACCTGTAAGTTTTCAGTTCTTCCACGGTGATGTGATCTAAAGAGAGGTGTTTACTATTCTCCTGGCTTGTGACCACAAGTGCTCTTTTTTGCCCTGGATCTGTGAGGACGGTCCCTGCTCCACTGTGACTGCAAGCTCTGTTGTGCTAGTGCTCCTCCTTGCCCTAAAGTCCTGCCCTCAGTGCTAGTGAAGAGACCCCTGTAATCTCCTTCTGACCAATTGTTCAACCCCCTTACTGTCTGTGGGGCAGCTGCTGCCACTGCTGATTCAGAGGCTCCCAAGGCCTGCTTCTGGTTTGCTGGGGCTAGGGCTATGCTGATGTGGCCTGCACCGAACTGTGCTTCACTCTCAGCCTGGTGAGACAGACTTTTCCTGCTGATCTTCTAAGTTGTCTTTGGTATCTGTGGGCTGAGGGATCTGTAAGACACTGCTGCTGTCATTGATTCAGTAGCTCCAAGGCCTGCTCCTAATTTGCTGGGGCTGGGGCTTATGCTGGTGCCTGTGCTATACTGCACTCTGGTGCAACATACCTTTCCTGCCAACCTTCTAAGTTGTCTTGGGCTGAAAAATTGTTTCACTCCATCTTTTTGTGGGTTATGCTGCTCTAGAATTTTTTTAGAGTCATTATTTAGAGGTATTTTGAGGGGTTTGGGGGAGAGCTTGGGTGAGTCCCTGCCTTTACTCTGCCATCTTGTCTCTGCCTCCTAAGATGATACTTTTAAATCTCAAAAACATTTGAAATTCATTTAAAATTTGAGGGTTGAAAAAACTGGAACTATAAAAAACAGGCAAAGTCCAGTTAGCTGCATTTGGCAGGAGTACTGGCAGAGGAACATGGTTTATATTATATCATTGAAATGAAAGAATTACAAGACTACCAAAATTCCTTTAGCTTAATTACCTTAAATATAATTACCTTGTATTTGATAGAGAATTAGAATTTTGAGTTATGGAATTTTCTACCTATTTTCTCTGTCATTTTCATCTTCTTTTCTTTAAAGTGTTGATTGATTCCCTTCAGGCATAACTGTACAAATATGTGAATTTAAAGAAAAAATGACTCAGCACATCAATTTTATCATTGTCACTTAGTGCTGGCTTCCACATTTTAGGAAGGATATTGACCAGCTGAAATATATCTAGAGTATAGTGATCAGAAAGTGTAGAGACTAGAAGCTACTTAAGCCATGTAAAGATCAGTTGAAGTAATTTGACATGCTTAAACTGGAGAACTATAGGAGTAGTTGTGGTGGAATTGGGACATGATAGCAGTCTTCAAATATTTTAAGGGCTGTTATGTCAAACAAAGATTACTTCTGTTTGGCCCTGGAGTGCAGAAATAAGAGAAATGGCTAAAAGTTGTAGGGATTTTCAGTCAATATAATTAAGGAAGAGACTTCCTGACAGAGGTTTTCAGGGGAAGGCTGGATGACCAGTTGTGGGGATGCTATAGAGAGGAGTTTTTGGTTAATATAGGCTGAACTAGGGGGCAGCTAGGTGGCGCAGTAGATAGAGCACTGGCCATGGAGTCAGGAGGATCTGAGTTCAAATTCGGCCTCAGACACATAGCACTCACTAGCTGTGTGACTCTGAGCAAGTCACTTAACCCCTAATTGCACTCACCAAAATAATAATAATAATAATAATAATAATAATAATATAGGCTGAACTAGATGGCCTCAGGGTCTCTTCCAATTCTGATATGAGGTGAAATGAAGTCTTGTTAGAAAGGTTAAAATAATTTTCTTATGGTGACATAGCAAGAAAACAGGAGAGCTGTAGATCAAACATAATCTATACTGTTTCTTTACTTCCTTGCTCATAAGAATTCATATGTTTCAGATGGATGGTCCATGTATTGCTGTAGAAACTATATCCATATACACCAACACTTGAGTCCTTCTATTGCTTATCTACAACCAACAGAGAAATTTACTGTGAATTAATTTATTAATTAATTAACCAACCATCTTGGGAGTACAGTATACATTTGGGCATCTAGGAGGTGCTACCCTGAAGCTACCAGGCCAGTGACTACATTAGAGGGTATTCATTGCACAGGCTTCCCAAAGGCTACCGTATTCTCATTGCTTTCCAGAGGAAGACCGGTTTAGCACCTTTTAGATTAGTTCCCATTTACACCATCCTGAGGCCCACCAGGCTCCTGGGGCAGCACTACTTGCTCTTTGTTTTATGTAGATCTAAGAGTATGATCTGGAATATACTCCAAAATTATTAAAATAAGAAAGTCTTTAATGTTTCCTCTTGATATTCTTTCGTGATATCTTAACCTTTTCCTCTCCCCACCTTACCCACCTAGGAGAATCTGGCAAACTTTTTTGCTTTTGACTGACTGACCTCATTTGACTTACATTTTAGTGGCCACATGGTTTTTTAAAAACATTGAAATAAGTAAAAAAAAAAGTGGTAGTCGTGAAAAAGCAGTAAGAAGCTTTCAACCATAAAACTATAAATTTATTGCTTTGTTTGATTAACTCCTCTCCCTCTTCACCTCCTCCTAAGTGGCAGATAAGGAAATGAATAAGGGATATATCATGGCTGATTGTAACCTGTTTAGATCAGCTTGATAGGCGTTTAGAGAAGGCAGAGGGAAACTTTGGGGTGTGGAACCACTCTCTACTGGTCTTATTGTGGCTAGTGCATTTCACAGAAGCTGCCAGTCCTATTAATCTTTTTTTTTCTAATTTTCAAATTATATTTTATTTTTTAATCAGCAAAAATCCTACTTTTCTCCCTCCCCACTCCCCTATTTCAGATTGAAAGAAAAATAAAATCCTGGCTAAAACATGGATAGTCAAGCAAAATAAATTTCCACATTAACTATGTCCCAAAAATATATGTCTCATTCTGCACTCTAAGTCCTCCATCCCTCTCTCAGAGGGTGGGTGGGCATGGTTCATCATTAGTCTTCTGGCAAGTTGGTCATCACACTGATCAGAATTCCTAAGTCTTTCAAAATTGTCTTTACCATATTGTTGTCATTGTATTGTATAAATTGTTCTCCTAATCCTGTTCACTTCCCTCTGCATCTTCCCAGGCATGTAAGTCTTCCCAGGTTTCTCTGAAACTATCCCCTTGAAGTTTTTTTTTCAGCACAATAAATAGTATTACATGATATTTATATTTTTTATTTTTATTTTTAATGTTAATGCTGTTTATTTAGTTTGGAAAACATTTTAGCATTCTAAACATACAAAAAAAATCAACAAAATGTTTCAAATATTAGGTACAGAATATGTTTTAATTTCCATTGCTGCATTGTCCCTTTAGTTTTCTAAAAAAGTCCCCATTTTTAAAATGATAGCGTTTAACAACCACAACCAAAAAACCATGCCAGCTGAAACCCTAGCCCCTTGCCACATCTAAGAATGGCAGCAGACTGCTATTTCACTATATACAACATGACAACTTTAAGCTAGATGGACAATCATTGTATAAAGCTACTCTAACAGTGCATACTTTGGGCCATAGCACCTAATGAAAGATCCAAATTAATTTTCCCTTTCTAAGGTGTCATACTTCCAAATATTCATGAGAATTTGTCTAGTACATATAAACACACACACACATTTATGTGTATATATAAATACATATATACACACATATGTATGTATATATGGTGTATGTATACTTACATGTAGGAATATATTTATATGGGTGTGTGGAGATATGTACATACCCCCTCCCCTCCAGATATACAGAGAGAGCATAAGTTTACAACCTGGGATTTCTAACAAATAACCATAATTACCACACTCAAAAGACTGTAACTTTTAAAAATGTTTTGTTATTGCAACAGCAAAGTGCACAGAGAGAGGAAAACACTAAATTTCCTTTTCATTTTAAAAATGTTTGGAGATATGTACAACTTTGATACAGTTTCAAGGTTCTCATAATACCTTATATCTATGACACATAAACCAGGTAAAATGTCTAGACCACCTGTTTCCAATTTTAAAAGTTAAATGCTACAAAGGCAGTAGACATTGTATCAATAAAGATGCTTTAGTGTTTCCCCAACTCTATGGTAATTAAGACAAATAATATAGTTTTATTCATCATCATTTTCCTCATCTTCTTCCTCTTCCTCCTCCTCTACTTTTTTCCGGGATGCTTTTGCACTATCAAACTTTCCTTTGGACTTATAACTAGCAACATCCTTTTCATACTTTTCCTTCAGTTTTGCTGCCTTATTGTTGTATGGCTGCTTTTCACTATCACTCAGATTTTTTTTTGCTACATCCCCAGTGGATATCCCAGGGTTTGTAGATTTTATCTTGGGCGAAATTCTGAACAGATTAGGAAGAAGCCAGACGGAGCCATTTGGGAGCATTAAGATCCTTCTTTTCCCCCTCCTTTAGCTGGTCCATAATCCTTCATCTCCCTGTCATACCGCAACTTATCAGCCTTTGCCATTTCGTCAAATTTGGATTTTTCCTTACCAGACATATTCTTCCATCTTTCTGAACACTTCTTTGAAAATCCTGCAAAACTGACAGGAACTTCAGGATTTTTTTACTTATGTTCCTCATGACATGTTTGTACAAAGAAGGCATAAGCAGACATTTTGCCTTTTGGTTTCTTTGGGTCACCTTTAGCCATCTCTAGTGTGTAACTGTATTGTTCGCTAGTCTCTACATGACATTTATATACCATAACTTGTTCAGACATTCTTCAACTTATGGACACCCCCAAAGACTCCCATTCTTTGCATCTCAAAAAGAGCTGTAAATAATTTTGTATATCCTTAGTTAGAGTTTGTTTTATTTAGGACTAAATCTGTCCCTTAACCTACCCTCACTCTAATTTCCCCTTCTCTTTTCTCCTCTTTTAATCTTATTTCCCTTCTGAGTGAATGTATTTCTATTCCCTGTCTACACGTGTATTATTTCCTCCATCCTATACCTAGTTCAGATGAGAGTCAGGTTCAAGTGTCAGCTACTTACCTCACCTCCTCCTCCTTACAAACTCTTACTATGTGAGATAATTTTCCTTAACCTTCCTTTCCCCTCCCACTCTAGTGTATTCCTCTTCCTCTCTCTTTCCATTCTAGAACCCTCCCAGGCCTTGTGTAATTAGACTCCTTCTATGACCTCTGATGATGATAGGGCTCAGAGGTCCCATGTACCATCTGACTGTATTTGGATATAAGCAGTCTATCCTTGTTTAGTTCCCTACCATTGTTTATTTATATTTACCTTTCTAATGTTTCTTTTATCTTTAACCTCAAAGTTTTTATACAGCTTTTTTCATTAAGAATGCTTAGAAATCTTCTATTTCATTAAAGGCACATTCTCCTTCACCCATACTCCCATCCGTAGACTTATACTCAGTTTTGCTAGGAAAGTTATTCTTGGATATAAGCCCATATTCATTGTGCTTTTTGAAATATTATATTCCAAGCTCTCCACTCCTATCTAGTAATGGTTACTAAATTGTGGGTGATCATGACTGTGTCTCCTTGATATTTGAAATCTTTACTGTCTGTTTGCATTTTTTTTCTTTGACCTGGAAGCTCTGGGTTTTAGCTATAAGACTTCTGGTAGATTTCATTTTGGGGTTTCTTTAGGGAAATGACCTATGAATTCTCTCTATTTCCACTTTGTCCTTAGGTTCTAGGAGATCTGGATAGTTTTCTAAGGTTTCTTGAAATATAATGTCTAAGCTCTCTCTCTCTCTCGTCGTGGCTTTCAAGTAGACCAATAATTCTTAAATTTCTTCTTCTTTAACTGTTTTCTGTTTGCTACAAGATACTTTACATTTTCTTCTATTTTTACAGTCTTTGGTTTGAAAACATTTAACTACATACTTTTAATAACTATATACTATTTCTTTTTTTTTGTCCAGCACTCTCATTCCTTCCTTATCTTTAAATACAAAGCAAAAAAACCTCAACCTCTTGCTTCATCTCTTCCAGGAAATCTAGTTGAATTTCTGCCAAAACTTCATTTTTCTTTGAGGCTTTCCTTCTACATGTTTTGGAGTCATTCCCCACCATACTAGCTTTATGGTGGAATTATTTTCTCATTCTTCCAACCTAGGTCTTGAATTCAGACTTGATGTTGGAGTCAGAATCTGTGCATTTCTAGAAGGAAGGCCTGGATTGGCCCTGTTGTTACTTTTTTGTAGTATTGAATATTTTGTTATTACAAGATCTTATAGATAGGTCAGGCTAGGGTCCTGAAAGGTTTCAGTGTTCATAGTATGTTCTGTTCTAGGGCACGCTCTTATTTCTATCCTCCCTGTTGTGATCTCTATAAGTTGTTTATCTGAGTTTGGATCTGAACAATAGTTGACTTCTTTTGGACTCAATCATTGGGAAGCTTTGATGGTTCATAGTAACAGAACTGCAGGCTTCCCTTTGATCTAGGGTTCATACCCTGGTTATTCCTCTGTAGCTTTAGACTGTTCTAGAAGCTAGAATTGAGACCCTGCTCTGTTCCCGGGAGTCTGAGCCACATCACTGATGCTTGCATAAACACCACCC
Source organism: Vombatus ursinus (assembly GCF_900497805.2). Classification (NCBI taxonomy): domain Eukaryota; kingdom Metazoa; phylum Chordata; class Mammalia; order Diprotodontia; family Vombatidae; genus Vombatus; species Vombatus ursinus. The sequence continues at coordinate 2,766,504 of NW_020953728.1, forward strand.
CTTAGAATAGGTCCTTTCCTCATTCTACCTTGGAACAATGACCCCAGAACTGGGTCATAGACAACAAAGTTGTCAGATGGCACCTGTTACTATCTCAGTGCCCTGGTATGAGTTTAGGATATCCTCTTGCAAGGGTGCATAGTCTTTCCCTGTGTTCTAATGCTTTGCTGCACAACTATGGCCAGGCATCACTCCCAATGTCAACAGACCTCTCTGTCTGTCTCCTAATGGCCGCCTGGGCTATAAAAATGACCCAGTCTTCCTTTTTCTTTGGTTTCCTCATCAGGATTCAGACTGGTATGTTTTTTAGATCTCTTGAGATTTTTTTTTTTTTTTGGGTGGGCAAGGAGCTTACATCTTCCTGCTATTCCACCATCTTGGCTTCCTCCTCTTGCATGTATCAAGCAGTTAGGTTAAAACTAACAGTCTCAACCCATCTTGCTCTATTATGCTCTTCACTTCGATGTCTGGGTTTTGAGCTGCTTTAGGCTCTTAGCTGTTCTACTCAAATATTACTCATAACCCCTCTTTTTCTGTGCTCAGCTTGGACTACAGCAAGAGGACTGAGGGTGGGAAAGGAAGAAAAGAAAAGAAAGGAACAAGTGTCAAAAAGTTTCAGGCTGCATTTTCAGCACTACAGTGATTTCCCCTTCTCTCTGAACCTTCTCCAGTCCCAGTCACATGGAAACACTGGTTGGAATTACAAGTGGGATGTCTATCTTGCCTGTAATGGAAATGATGGAATTATGAGCTGGAAGTTGCCTCAAGAGTAAATGAGATAGAAAATTTAGGGTGTTTGGAATTTTATGTCAACATACATTTCTTACCTTTACCATGGCCTTGTTTAACTGCTACCTCCAGTCAATATATGGGAGGATTAGTTTTAGAGATATATAAAAAAAGAAAATTAAGTTCAAATTAAGTCTGATTTATCCATTGGTTTCCAGTCACAGCCCCAAAATGACAGAAGAATTGCCTGATATAAGGACCGACTTTCTTTCTCCTCTTCAAATGCAGATTATCACTCTTAGAAAAGGATTCTGATAGTGTAGTTCAGTGTAGCGTAGTATAGGGTAGAGTAGGGGAGGGTGAGGTAGGGGAGGGTAGTATAGGGTAGTTTGGTGAAACATGCACTTAGATCCATGCTCTATTTAACCTATCTCTCAAAGACTAGCTATTTCTGTTCACTAGGTGGCAGAGTGGATAGAGTGCTAGGCCTGCAGTCAGGAAGAACTGAGTTCAAATCCAGCCTCAGACACTTGCTGTGTGTCTTATCCTAGGCAAGTCATTTAATGCTGTTTGCTTCAGTTTCCTCTTCTGTAAAATGAGATGGGAGTAGGAAATGACAAACCACTCCAATATCTTTACCAAGAAAACCCCAAATTGGGTCATGAAGAGTTGGACATGACTGAAACAACTTAACCAAAAAAAAAAAACCATTAACTAGCCACCATTTTTCAAAAACACTGTGTAAGGGAAGAGGAGAATGGAAATATGTATGATTTTGTCAGATGAATATTAAATTGTTAAATGATACACACTGCTTCATAAGAAGAATGGAAAATTTTCAATAGTGTATAACTACCTCATTAACTATAATTACTAGATTGCTAGGAATTACTGATAAGCAATTTACTAAATAAGTTAATAGAAATCTACAATTAAAGAGGTAATGGGAGAAACCACTAATCAAAACAAACATTTTCTAGTCAATCACAATGATTTAGCTATCAGAATCTCCCAAGGTAGAAGGGTCAGAGTCCAGTGAGAGTAATGAGGGCCAGTTTTGGTGTTATAAGGATATTTTAGCTTAAAGGCAGCTTAGTGCATCTCAAAGTAAAGAAAATCACTCAGTCCTGGGGTGAGAATAGGATCTTTTGCTTCAAATAAGAAAGAGTATCCTCTTAAGGTCATGAATAAAGCATCTGGAAGTATCCTATTATCATGAATACTAAAGGTTATATAGAATGAGGGAAAAGTAAAGAAGTATATTTTCAGGCAAAAGGATACAGGAAATTTTAAAGGGAAAAACTGGTATATAAGCATGATGTGTGTGTATGTGTGTGTGTGTGTGTGTGTGTGAGTGTATGTATACATATATATGTGTATATACACACTTGCAAATATTCATCCATTTCATTTAGATTGTCAATTTTAATGGCATGTTATTGGGCAAAATAGCTCCTTTTATTTCATCTTCACTAGTTGAGCATTTGCTGTTTTATTTTTGATATTGGTAATTTGGTTTTCTTCTTTCTTAATCAAATTAGTCAAGGATTTAACTATTCTATTGCTCCCCTCCCCACCCAGCCAGCTCCTACTTTTATTTGTTAGTTCAATTTTTTTTAACTTTCAGTTTAATTAATGTACCCTTTGACTTTCAGGATTTCCATTTTTGTGTTTAATTGAAGATTTTTAATTTGTTGTTTTTCTAGGTTTTTTTAGTTGCATGTCCAATCCACTGATAAACGCTTTCTCTCCTTTACTGCTGTAAGAATTTAGAGACATAAAATTTCTTCTTACTATTTTGTTACTATTCTGGTTACATCCCATAAATTTTGGTATGTTGTCTCATTGTTGTCATTCTTTTTTAATGAAATTATTGATTTGTTCTTTGACCCACTCATTCTATAGGATTAAATTATTTAATTTCCAGTTAATTTTTAATCTATGCTTCAACGGCCCTTTGTTGAATTGATTTTTATTATATTATGCTTCAGAAAAAGGTGCATATCATTTCTACTTTTCTGCACTTGTTTATGAAATTTTTATGTCATAATACATGATCAGTTTTGGTGAAGGTATCATGTATAGCTGAGAAATAGGCATACACCTTTTCATTCCCATTCAATTTTATTCACATTTATCGCCTTAATTTCTTACTTTATTATTTTATAGTTAAATTTATCTAGGTCTGAGAGGGGTAAATTGAGGTCTCCCACTAGCATAGTTTTACTGTATATTTATTCCCATTATTCACTTAACTTTTCCTTTAAGAATGTGGATGCTATACCTTTTGGTGCATATATGTTTAGTGTTGATATTAATTCATCTAAGCAACATTTTAGCAAAATGTAGTTTTCCTGATTATTTCTTTTAATTAGGTTTATTTTTCCTTTTGCTTTAAGATGATGATTACTATCCCTGCCTTTTTTTTCACTTCCGCTGAAATATAATAGCTTCTGTTGAGTGTGTTTCTTGTAAACAACATATTGTTGAGTTCTTGTATGTAATTCGTTTTGCTATTCTTCTCTGTTTCATCAGTGAGTTCACATTCCGTTCACATTCACAGTTACGATTGCTAACTGTGTATTTTTCTCCATTCTGTTATCCTTTATCCTGTCTACTTCTCAAGTCTGTTTTGCTTCTGACCACTGCCTTCCTTAATCTCTGATTGCTGTTATCTCCTTCCTTTTTTCTTAGCCTCTTTCTCTCCTTCCCTGTTGGGTAAGATTAATTTCTGTATCCAGTTGTGTATATGTATATTCTTCCCTCCTTGAACCAATTCAGATAAGAGCATTATTCACTCCCTTCCTCATTCTTCCCTCTAGTGCATAAACTAGCTAATTATATGAGGTAATTTCCCCCATTTTTCTCCCTTCCCCTTCTCCCAGTGTATCCCTCTTTCTCATGCTTCTATTTTTCTTTTGAGACTATCCCAATGTAGTAGAATTCCATGCATGTGAGGATAATGTAAATAGTTTAATATTGCTTAGCTCCTTATGCTTCTCATTCATGTTTACCTTTTTATATTTCTTTTAAGTCTTGTATTTGAATGTCAAATTTTCTATTTAGCACTGGTCTTTTCTTCAGGAATGCCTGAAATTCCTCTATTTCATTAAATGTCCAATTCTTCTCAATCTTCCTGTGTAGGTAATTTTTGGTTGCAATCCTAGCTCCTTTGCCTTCTGGAATGGCATATACTAAGGTCTCTGCTATTTTATAGTGATGGCTGCTAAATCTTTTGTAATTCTGGCTGTAGCTCCACTTCATTTGAATTATTTCTTTCTGGATGCATGCAGTATTTTCTCCTTGACCTGGGAGTTTTGAATTTTGGCTACAATATATTCCTAGTAGTTTTCATTTTGGAATTTCTTTCAGGAAACAAGGGATAGATTCTTTCAATTTTGGCACAGTGGCCTTTTGGGGCCACTACATGACAGAAGACAAGCTATTCAAATAGTGCAAATTGTTTCTCAGCAACAATAAAATGGTGTGGGTAAACTTGATCCGTTATTTTGAATGACAAGATAAAAATCTGACAGGTGTGAGAACTTAGGTCAATTTATAAATAGAATGGAACAGTTAATGTGCAAAGAGTATGGTTACTTTGGGAGTTATGCAAAGAGCATTGTGTTGTTTTCTGTAACAAGGATTCAGTTGTGGAAGTTACTTTATATTATTGCATCTCATCTGTGAAATGATGCCATAATAATGCTCTATCCTAGTTCTGCTAATTATTATTTATTTGACCTTGGGCAAGTCACTTCTGCTCTCTAGGTTTCAGTTTCCTCATTTTTTTTTTTTAGAGAATGGACTGTATAATCAGTTCTGAAAATGTGAACCAGGAACTCCTGGGGGTCCCTGAGACACTTTCAAAGTGTCTTCAAGGTCAAAATTATTTTCATAAGTGTTTTAATTTTTAACATGATAAATATAACCCACTTAAACAAAGGCTTTTTAGGAAGGGTCCTTAATAATTTTTGAGTCTGAAGGGGTGCTAAACAAAAAAAAAATTGAGGACCACTAGATTAGATAATCTCTAAGAAACTTTCCTGCCCTTAACCTTATGATTATGGGATTTCCCAGCACATAAACTATAAAGTATATGGGCAAAAGAATTATAGAATCCTGGAACTTCAGAGCTGGAAGAGACCTTTTGAGTTTTTGATCCTCTCTTTTTACAGATGAAAGTCCCAAGTTACATGGCTAGTAAGTGGAAGAACTAGGACAAAAACTTAGGTCCTGTAACTCCTCTAGTGAGGCTGAGTCAAAGCTTTGCCTACAATACCAAGTAAAATAACACGAGCAGAAAATAGTTCTCAGACCTATCAAATTTATTGGAGGCTTGTAGGTTCTCTGAGGTTCTTTCTATAATCTCATGATTTTATGTACATTCTCTGCTTAGGCAGTTACTAATAAACATGTTACGCTTCTATAGGGCTTGATACACTTTCAGAAGCACTTTTAGTAATATTATTACTGGTCAGGGTATTTTATTTTTACCAGACATAATTTTATAGGTGCAAGAAGCTCTCAGTGAGGAACTGGCACATTCTTTATAATTCATAGACTTAGAGAGTTGCCTGGGTAACTGAGAGGTTGAATGACTTACTCAGGATTACAGTCAGTATTTGTCAGAGATAGGACTTGAATCCAGATTTTCCTGATCTAAAGGTCTGCTTTCTTTCTACTCTACTATGCTTCCTTTCCAGGATAACTATTAGGATAAAATTAATTCTTTTTTTTTTAAATTCATTATACTTTGTTTTATAATATTTTATTGATTTTAAAAATATTATTTCCCAAAACCACCCTTCATAGAACCCTTTTAGAAGAGAGAGTTAATAATAAAAAGAGAGTTCAGCATAACATTGATTATATATGCCTCATTCTGCACCTATAAGCCCCAGGACCTCTCTGGTGAAGACTCTTCTGGGGTCAAAGATCGTTCATGGCATTCATATGAGTTTTGGTGTCTCCTATTCAAATGGGTTACATGATCTTATATATTTGGATATTGCCTCAAACACTGCAAATTACAACCTATCCATGCCTGCTTATCCTGTGACACTCTTGTCCATGCCCTCCCAAATGTTTACTACAGTACCCAGTGTACTGGAGGATACCCTCAATTCCTCTTTACTTTGAAAAATTACCAATGGAGCATTTGGGCTGCCAACCTTTACTCCTCATGCTGAACATGTGACTAGCCCATCTTCTTTCTTCAATCAGACATTTCTCTGATAATGTGTTTTACCGCTGTTCTGCTTCAAAGTTCCTGCTTGGAGACATGTTGCAGCCTAGCTACACCTACCACACGCTTTTCCTTCTGGTTGATAAACATTTTCTATTCTTCAGAAACAGTTTTACTCCATATGTCACTGTCATACAACACCACTGGTAGGATATTGGTATTTTAAAAAATGGACATTTGTTTCTGGAAGAAATTTGGGGTCATTAAAGAAGTTTTGTAATTTCCTGAAGACAATCCAACCCACCCTCATCTTCCTGCTTAATTACGGGGATGACTCACTGTCCATTTTTACTGCCTATTCCAGATATACCTATTAATGGATCTATGCATCATAGCTAAAGCAATAGACACTTCATCCATTTGGTCTTTCCTGTCTGCACAGTCTGGACAAACTCTTTAGTGGTTATGGATCTCTTCCAAGAGGCTCTGCAATGTTATGGGACTTGATGCAACCAGCATGATATCATGCCTACTGCCCACTCTGCCAGGGCCAACTGCTCTCCCCTACACTGAGACAGGACAACTGCCCAAACTAAGGCCTGAGCTCTTCTCTGCTATGCTGGGACAAAGGGTTGCTGATCATCCGCCGCTCTTCTCCATCCCCACCGCTCAGCAAAGGCCTGCTGCAGGCCTGTGCCGTCACTGCCCTCCAGTGCTGGGTGTGGGGATTGCTACTGCTTAACCGTCCTATGCAGCCAGGTGCTGACAGCTAGGGGGTCACTGCACTTTAGCTGTCAGGCCTTCACAGTTGATGAGGTCAAGAACTACTACACCAGATGGATCAGACAACTCCAGAAGGACTCTAGCCAATCAAGCCAGGTCTTGGGTTCCCCTTCTTGTCAGTGGTCATATTCTGCAGTGCAGAAATTCCTCCTCCTGCCAGTAAACCTCCATTGAGGGATCCATGAGCTCCTGACATCTAGAACTTACAAGGTTGCCACCAAGACTAAGAATGTCCAGCTCAACATTGCCCACCTATAAAAGTGGGGAAATAGTACGAGGGCCCAAATTCATAGAGTCCCCTCATTTTACGTTACAGTTCACGTTTCAAGAGTAAGAGTAGAAACTTTTAAAAATGGATATGGAACCCCTGACTTCATATCTGTTTTTAAAAGTAGAGTGCAGGGGCAGCTAGGTGGCTCAGTGGATAGAGCACCAGGCCTGGAGTCAGGAGGACCCGAGTTCAAATCCGGCCTCAGACCAGACACTTGACACTTACTAACTGTGTGACCAAAAAAAAAAAAAAAAAGTAGAGCGCAATTGGTATGTTGTCGGTTCGGGAAATGTCTCTGGACTCTTGGGGGGAATTATGCATTGTTGTTTCAAGTACTTTTCCCAATGATTTGCTCCAAAGTTCATATGGCTTTTGAGCGTCTATTGGCCTCAAATACCAAGTTAAAAACAAAGCCAACTTAAACAATTCAACAAAGTTGTTAGACAATACTAAAATCCCTATGATCTTCTTTGGTCTGTTTTCTCTCACTTGATTGGCACCTCCCTGGTAAGGATATGCTGAGCCTTTTTCAGGGCTGCTCATCCACCTTTGGTGTTCAGCTGTCACCCAACGTTCACTTGTGGCTCCAACAAGGTGTAGCATGTGCAGTGGCCATACTGGTCAAAAGACGACTAAACCAAGTTGAGGGTAACCCAACAGGCCTCAGACCCATAGGTGAGTTAGGAGGATGTCAAGGTCATCCATTGCATCCCAGGCCATCACCAGTTGTCCTGACTTTTGTCCTGCCTTTGGACTTTGATTACTCTGGAAAAAAGAGTGAGGCTGACAATTTTGTGCAACTCTGCCTCGCTTAAATCCAATTCATGCTAGTCAAGACATCACCCTGTGACATCTTTGGTCCTCTTTGAAAACTAGAGATGAACAACAACACCTCTTCAATGACTGGCTTTGTCCAGGTATAATTATAGTACGTCTTGTTCAGCTGCATTGCCATTTCCAAAAAGCCCTTCAAAAGCTAAAAGTTCTTTCCTCATTTATACCCTAATATGACTCCCTCAAGGATAACAGGGGCCTTCTTTCAGTAAGCCTGCCCCCCCTACAAGTGAGTCATGATGATCTTTAGCAATACAAAGCATCCAGATCCAGCAAGGACAGAGCACATTTCTTTTTCTTTTTAATTTATCTTTTTCTAGTGAGGGGAAAATATCTTAGCCCCCAAATTTCAATCTCTCCAAGTTGTTTTTAAAGTCAACTGAATTCTGAAGAGATCCATTAGTAGAATTTGGGTGTTGCTTAAAATATCAAGCTGTAGAGCCAACACAGCAGGAAGGAGGGTCTAAATTCACCACATATATAATCAAAGTACAGTTTTTAAATACTCAGGCAACACTAACACAAATCTCTTCTTGCAAAATGACCATAGTTAGTTTACTCTCTAATCTCCCATGAAGCAACTACAATCTCTAAAGTTATTACTTTAGACACTTCTCTGTATGACTCTAAGAAAGTCATTCAATCGCTGTTTGCCTGTTTCCTCATCTATAAAATGGGGATAATAATAGCATCTACCTCCCAGAGTTGTTGTGGGGACAAAATGAGATAATAATTCCAAAGCATTTAGGACAGTGCCTTGCGTATAGTAAGCACTATGTAAATATTAATTATTATTATTACTATCCTCAACATCATCATCACCATCATTATTACCAAAAATACCACTAGAAATGTGAAGGCCAATTCAGATTTACCTTCCTCTGCATTAGTCATCTCCCATTCGCTGAACTCTTTGTGTTCCAGTCCCACCAACTACATCAATTGTTAAGGGACAGACCTGACTCAGGAGACTGATACTTGAACAAAATGAGACATTTGTATGTCATTCAACAGTTAACAAAAGTTTTTTTTCTCTTTTTTTTTTTATTTTAAACAAATACAGAATGAGAAAAGAAAAAAAAAAACATTGCCATATACAGTACATAAGAGAGGATTCAAGCAGGCTGGTTCAATATTAGGAAAACTATCAGCATAATTCATCATATCAATACCAAAACTAACAGAAACCACATGATCATCTAAATAGATACAGAAAAAGCTTTTGACAAAATACAACACCCATTCCTATTAAAAACACTAGAGAGCATAGGTATAAATGGAGTCTTCCTTAAAATAATAAATAGCATCTATCTAAAACCTTCAGCAAGCATAATATGTAATGGGGACAAGCTAGAAGCATTTCCAGTAAGGTCAGGGATGAAACAAGGATGTCCATTATCACCACTGTTACTCAATACTGTACTGGAAAACAATATTGTACTTAGCAATAAGAGAAGAAAAAGAAATTGAAGATATTAGAATAGGCAAGGAAGAAACAAAGCTATCACTCTTTGCAGATGACATGATGTTATACTTAGAGAATCCTAGAAAATCAAGTAAAAAATTACTTGAAATAATAAACAACTTTAGCAAAGTTGCAGGCTATAAAATAAACCCACGTAAATCATTGGCATTTCTATATATTACCAACAAAGCCCAACAGCAAGAGATAGAAAGAGAAATTCCATTTAAACTTATTGTAGACATTATAAAATATTTAGGAGTCTACCTCCCGAAACAAACTCAGGAACTATATGAACACGCAAATAAAATCAGATTTAAATAATTGGAAAAACATCAGTCGCTCATGGGTAGACCGAGCTAATATAATAAAAATGACAATTCTACCTAAGCTAATTTACTTATTCAGTGCCATATCAATCAAACTACCAAAAATTATTTTATAGAGTTAGAAAAAATAATAACAAGATTCATTTGGAAGAATAAAAGGTCCAGAATATCAAGGGAACTAATGAAAAGAAATGCAGGGGAAGGTGGCCTAGCCATTCCAGATCTTAAATTGTATTATAAAGCAGCAATCATCAAAACTGCTTGGTACTGGTTAAGAAATAGAGTGGTGGATCAGTGGAATAGGTTAAATATGCAAGACACAGTAGTCAATGACTATAGTAATCTATTATTTGATAAACCCAAAGACCCCAGCTTCTGGGAAAAGAACCCACTCTTTGAAAAAAACTGCTGGGAAAACTGGAAACAAAGCCCAACAGCATAGACCAAAATCTCACACCATGTACCAAAATAAAGTCAAAATGGGTACATGATTTAGATATAAAGGCTGATACTATAAGCAAACGGGGAGAGCAAGGAATAGTTTACCTATTAGATCTATGGAGAACAGAAGAATTCATGACCAAACAGGAGATAGAGAACATTACGAAAAGCAAAATGGATAATTTTGATTACATTAAATTGAAAAGCTTTTGCACAGACAAAGCCAATGCAACTAAGATTAGAAGGAAGGTAGAAAATTGGGAAAGAATTTTTACAACCAGGGTCTCTGATAAGGGCCTCATTTCTAAAATATATAGAGAATTAAGTCAAATTTATAAGAATACAAGTCATTTCCCAATTGATAAAAAGGATATGAACAGACAGTTCTCAGATGAAGAAATTAAAGCCATCTATAGTCACATGAAAAAATGCTCTAAATCACTATTGATTAGAGAAATGCAAATCAAAACAACTCTGAGGTACTGCATCATGCCTATCAGATTGACCAACATGACAAAACAGGAAAATGATAAATGTTGGAGAAGATGTGGGAAAATTGGAACACTAATGCATTGTTGGTGGAGTTGTGAAATGATCCAACCATTTTGGAGAGCAATTTGGGACTGTGCCCAAAGGGCTATAAAAATGTGCATACCCTTTGACACAGCAATAGTACTTCTAGGGCTATATCCCAAAGAGATCATACAAATGGGAAAAGGACCCACATGTACAAAAATATTCATAGCAGCTCTTTTTGTGGCGGCAAAGAATTAGAAATTGAGAGGATGCCCATCAATTGGGGAGTAGCTGAGCAAATTGTGGTATATGAATGTGATGGAATACTATTGTGCTATAAGAAATGATGAACATGCTGACTTCAGAAAAACCTGGAAAGACTTGTATGATCTGATGCTGAGTGAAGTGAGCAGAACTAAGAGAACATTGTGCACAATAACAGCCACGTTGTGTGATGACTAATATTGAAAAACTTAACCCTTCCCGCCAATACAAGGATCTAAGATATCTCCAGAGGCCTTGTGATGGAAAATGCTATCCACATCCAAAGAAAGAACTATGGAAGTTGAATTGCTATTTTTTTTCTCTTCTGTTGAGTTTTGTTTCCTCTTTCTGATGGTTCCTCCTATTGGTTTTAATTTTTACTTACAACATCACTAATGTGAAAATATGTTTAACATGAATGCAAATGTATAGCCTATATCAGATTGTGCGCCGTCTTGGGGAGGATGGTAGGGGAGAAGGGGGAGAAAAATTTTAAACTCAAAAGCATATGGGAGTGATTATTGATAAATCAAAATAAATTAATAAAAAATAAAAATTAAAAAGAGAAGATTCAATATAAAACAATAAATTTCCATTTCAAGAAAATATATATAATAAATACTACACATTGTTTTCAAAGCTGCTCAGCTTTTCTTTATTTCCTTATAGGTTTTCTTTGGTTCTCTGCTGTGTACTTTTTAACTTTATTTTCCCCCTCTCCTCACACCCCGCCCTGCCCTAAAAAAGGTTACAATTAAGTGCAGATTTTATATATATACACATACACACACATATATGTATATACATATATACATACATATATACACATATACATATACATGGGTATCTATAAACATACACATATACGCACATATACATTCATACATGTATATGTAAGATTGAACTATTCTTATTTCTACTTGTCATCTGTTTCTCTGAAGGTGGATAGCATCTTCCTTCATAAGTCTAAGTCTTTCCATGTTTTTCTAAATCAACCAGCTCATCATTTCCTACACCACAACAATATTCCAATCCAATAACATTCTATCTGAGAGAGTGTCTATGAAAGTTTTCCCCTAATTTTCTGCATTCTTTCTATTCTTGGCTACATAGATTTTATTTATACAAGAAAATTTCAATTTAAAATAATCAAAATTATCCATTTCACATTTCAACAATGCTCTCTCCAGTCTCAGGTACTTGATACTGACCAGCTGTATGACCCTGGGCAAGTCACTTAACCCCGATTGCCTCACTAAAAAAAACAAAAAACAAAACAAAACAAAAAAAAAGAAACAATACCCTCACCTTATAGTGTAGTTTAAGGTCTGATACTATGTCTCTTTTCTCTGTTTTTTTTTTAAGTTCTTATCCTTTTGTCCTTCCAAATGAACTTGGTTATTATTTTTTTCTAACTCAGTAAGATAATTTTTTAGTAATTTAATTAGGATGGCATTACATAAATAATTAGTTAGGTAAAATTGTCATTTTTTATTATATTGGTTTTACCTACCCATGAAGAATAAATATTACTTCAATTATTTAGATTTAACTTTATTGTATAAAAAGTATGTTTATGTTCATGTAGTTTCTGTGTCTGTTTTGGCAGGTTTACTCTCAGATATTTTATACTGTCTAGTTATTTTAAATGGTCTAAAACAATATTGAATAATATTGTTGATACATAGTGCAGTTTCCCTATTTTTCTCTTTTGATTAAATCTATTTTAGCTTTAACTTTGTCTGAGGTCATGATTACTGCCCCCCCTTTTTTACATAATGAATTCTACTCCTCACCTTTATTTTTAAAAGGGGGTGTCTTAACCATTACAGAAGGATATTCAACAATAATAGGCATTGAGGATCCCTCAGCTGATTTTGTGGAACAAAGCTCCCTTGCCTGAGTTGTCCATTATGATCCACCAGCCAAGCATCTGAAAGAGACAATGAAGAAGTGATTTCAATAGACTTGCGTTTTTTGTTCCCTGAGCCAACCAAGTCTCCAGGATGGTCTCAATACCTTTTAAAGAAAAATGTAAAATCATCTCACCTTTCATGAGGGCAAGAGTCAGGCTATTGCTCCTACTAGAGGAGGAGCTGATGTAATCCCCACATTGAAGACCCTGTGGAGCCTGTTGCCTGAAAAGCACGAGATTGTGTAATGGAAGTAATTGTCTTGGTCTCTGATTTGGAACATGCACAAATATTTTGTAACTTGTTCTGGTCTACTAACTAGGTGGAAAGATAACCTATTAGTTGGGATCAACAGAAGAGATGGGAGATTGAGATTGTCTAGCTAGAACCAGGTGCATTCAAAAGGTACTAGTTAGCCAGGTCTAGTGCTCCTCTCCCCTCCCCTAGCTACTTTCAGGGGAGAGAAACAATACTGTAAAACAAAAGGCTTCAGGTCATCCCCATTTACTCTCAAATTCATTATTTGCTCTCTTTTGCCCCCATAATGCATTATAATTATTTACATACATATCATATTCTCCACTAGACTGAACTACATGAGAGCAGGAACTGTGTCTAATTTAAATGTTGTACTTCCCTTGGTGTCTAGCACAGCAAGTGAATAAATGAGCAAATGAATGAAAAAGCTACAAGTGTTTACTATGTGCCAACCAGTGGGGATACAAAAAGAAAAGTAATTCAAATAATTGCTCTCAAGAAGCGAGACAACACACGTTGAAGGTTTTAACTGCAAGTGAGAAGGAAAGGTCCGGTGGTGCTTGGGATGCAGAGGCAAAACAGATGTAATACATCTTTTTTAATGTAATTTCCACCAATAAAACAATATCTATTTCTGATCTTGAACTATTTGATGGTGCCAAGGACTTTAGTGGCAAGAGCTTTCTTTTCCAGGTCTTCAATAGCTTTAGCAATTAAAAGGGCAAGGGCTGTAGCTTTTGCAGAGACAGTTGATAGGTAGCATCTGCATAAGGGTTGCTCCCCTGGATGAAGGCTGTTGGGAATGTGGGCGTACAGGTGGCAGGATTGGGTCTGAGGAACACTGTTATTTCTGAGCTCTTGGTTTACCTTTCTGCCAACAACAGTTGGTCTGTGGTATTGGCGGTACTGGATATGTCAGGTACCTTCTACAGAACGGTTGTTCTCCCTGATGATAGCTGTATGAGCCAGGTTGTAAGTAGGAAGGTGACCTGGGGGCACTACAGTTTCTAAGGCATTTAGCCTCTGGGTCCTGGGCTATTTCTGACAACGTCTGATGGGGAAATGCGCTTTGCATACATTAAGCACTTAAAGTGTTTATCAGATTATTAATATTTTCTGTACTCTTTGTCTTTACTAGGAGATACAGTCTTTGATAGCAGAGCTTTAATATTTTTGAATGTAATATCTGGCTTTTGAACATTTTGTGCTACTATTTGGGCTGCCTGCCTGAGGTACTTGAGAGGTAACCATTCAGGGGCCAGAATACTGGACCTTGCACATGGGGTTGTAATGATAAGATACCTGAATCAAGTAACTGAAGCCTTGATGCAATGTAATGTGGAACATACAAAAGCCAAGCCAAAACACACAAACAAGCAGAGAGTCATAAGGGAAAAATGTCATGCTGGTCAAAGAATAGAAGCTGACGCATGAAGAAAATCAACTGGGTCACCACACTGTTAGGTGGCAAAAATAAAAGGTGAACTTAGCAATCATTAAGACAAACCAGTAGTTCTAGGAATCTGAGGCTAACGCAGGCAAGTAGAGAGCAAACCAGTGGCAAAATGACAGCTCAATATTCTCATGTGCTTCAGTGGCATGTTCTTTTACTCTGGGTGTGTGTGAGCCAGCCATGCCCTGCTCTGTTCCTGAAGTGAGAAGTGCTATCAAAATATTGAGACCTACATAAAAACATTTAAACTTATTATTAAAACATTTGCAAATCATTTTCAAGTCCCATTGCAGAGGGTAATCTTTTTGTAGAGCCTCAGCCCAAATACCATCTCCATGTAACCTTCTGTGTTCTCTGCCAGACTTGATTTCCCGTTCCTATGAGCTGTCATAAAATTCAAACAACTCATGTAGTTTCTGATTCTGCTTTGTAGTATTAGTTATTTGTGTTTGTATGTGCATGTATATATATATATATATGCATATGTATTACATAGGAACATATACAGACATCTTTTTCTGAGAGGAAGCATAATGTAGTGGATTGCTATCGTTGAAGCTAAGAAAACCTGATTCAAGTCCCACCTCTGACACATATTGGCTGTACGTCTTTGAGCAAGGCATTTAAGCTCTAAATGTTCTAGGCAACTCTCTAAGATGGGGTTCTTAACCTTTTTTTGTGTCATGGGCCTCTATAGTAGTGTGATGAAGCCTATGGAATCCTTTTCAGAAAAATGCTTTTTAAATGAATAGAAATATAATATGTCGTATTACAAAGGAAACCAGTTATATTGAAATGAAGATGTAATTTTTTTCCCCATTCAAGCTCACAGATCCCCTAAAATCTATCTGCAGATTGGGATTCCATGAACACTAGGTTAAGAACCCCTGCTGTAAGACTATAAGCTGAGGAGAAGGTGCCAGTTTGAACTGGGAGAGGGAGTTCACTCACCCAAGAGTTCCTTATAACAAATTAAATCACTGGTCCAACCTCTATTCCTTATTGTATCTTTCCTCTTATGTGATGAGCATCTCATATTCAGGGAATTCATCTTTGTATACTCCAAAGCTTAGAACAGTGTTTTACAGGCATTTGATAAACATTCATTAAATTAAAAAAATCAAATTCTCTTCTTCCTATCAAACTCACTTGTAGATGAAATAATATTATTTGACATGTTTTTTATAGAGTCATAAATTTAGAGCCAGAAAGGACCTTAGAGGTCATCTAGGTCAACCCTTTCATTTTGTAGATAAGAAAACTGAGGCCCAGAGTAGCAAAGTGAATTACCTGAGTTCATCCAGAAAGTAGGTAGAATTTAAACCCAAGCCCTTTGCCTATAAATCCAGTGCTCTTTATTGTATCAAGTTGCCTTTCCTTTTCTGAAAGAAGTATGGTAACTAACAGGAATGGGTTAACAGAGTAATCAATTGATTCTGCCTGGTAAAAAGCCTAGGACAGAAAAAGGTTTCTCATGAATAGTTGCATCAATAAATGACAATATAATGTTCAAGAATGTAGGATGTACCTTTCCAAAGGGAAAAGGGAACCTGAGACAGAGCTAAAACCAAGTGCCACATCAATGACCTAGAAGGCAGCATGGTATAATAGAGAAAATGTTGGACTTGACATTCAGGAGACGTGAGTTCAAATGTCATTCCCAGCTGTGTGACCCTGAGTAAGTCATTTAACTTCTCAGTTTTCTCATTTATAAAATGAAATGGTTGGACTTGATCATTTCTGGGACAACTTTCAATTCTAAATCTGTGATCCTTATTAAACACATCAGACAACCAACAACAATGAACATTGTCTGTATATGAAATCAAATATTACAGAAAATTATCATGGTTTCTTTTCCTGGCAGTGTTATTAACAGCTATTTTTTTCCAATTTTTAAAACATTTTCATTTAAAGTTTTGAGTTTCAAATTCTATCCCTTCCTCCCCTCCATTCTCCTTGAGATAGTAAGCAATCAGATATAGGTTATACATGTGCAATTATGTAAAACATTTCCATATTAATCATTTTGTACAGGAAGACTAGAATAAAAGAAAAAAAATGAAAGAAAGTGAAAAATAGCATGTTCCAGGCTGTATTCAATCAATATCAGTTCTTTCTCTGGAGGCAAATGGTAAGTATGCTTCATCATTAGTCCTGTGGGATTGTCTTGGATCATTGTATTGCTGAGAATAGCTAAGTCATTCATAGTTCTTCATCAAACAATATTGCTGTTGCTGTATACAATGTTTTCCTGGTTCTGTTCACTTCACTCTGCATCAGTTCACATAAATCTTTGCAGGTTTTTTCTGAAATCATCCTGCTTGTCATTTCTTATAGCACAGTAATATTCCATTACAGTCATATACCACAGCTTATTTAGCCATTCCCCAATTGATGGGCATCCCTTTGATTTCCAATTCTTAACCACCACAAAAAGAACTGCTATAAATATTTTTGTACAAATAGGTCCTTTTTCCTTTTTTCGCATCGTCTTTGGGATATAGACCTAGTATTACTGGATCAAAGGGTATACACAGTTTTATAACCCTTTGGGCAGAGTTCCAAATTGCTCTCCAGAATGGTTAACAGTTATTTTCTAACTAGGTAGTAGTAATTGAGGACAAAAAATGTTTAAGTTCTTTTTTAAGGTCAGACATTTTCTATAATTTTTAGTTGAAAATTTCTCTTCATCTGAACTGTTCATTTCTTCAAAGGTTCAAAGAAATTATTGCACAAAAGAATTTGATTTTGGAGTCTCTGTTTTCTATATATTATAATCTTGGTTCCCATTATCCCAGAATTACTCATAGCTTCAAAAGTAATGCAAGTTATGTGGCAAGTAATTTGATCATTTAGATCATTTCCATAATTAGAACAAGAACATATCTTCCTGAAGTATGTGTCCATGTCTTAAGTCACACATAAGGGAATGTAATGTACAAAGCCCTCTTCTACATATAAATAGCAGCGGGCATGCCTCCCTGCCAACCTTTTTTTGCATGTGAGTAGCTACTACACAACCTCAGCTAGACACATTTATGATGCTGTCATCTGCTTAGTGTATCTGTTTGATGACTGACAGAGCACAAATCAAAACATCTTAAATAGAAACTATTTTTATAGTTACTTAATGTGTGCACTTTGGACACTCACTTATTCTACGTGAGAACAAAGCCTCTATGGGCTACTTATACCCCGTATTTAGAAGATTATACTTGGAAAGTACTTTGATATAATGTTTTAGAAATCTTTATCAATTTGGGCAGGTGTCTGTAGTGGAGTACCCCAAGGATCTGTGCTGGGTCTTGTGTTCTTTATCTTTTTTTTTCTTTTTTCTTTTTTTTTTCCTTTTTTAAAATTAATTTATTTTGATTTATCAATAATCACTTCCATATGCTTTTGAGTTTAAAATTTTTCTCCGCCTTCCTCCCCACCACCCTCCCCAAGATGGCATACAATCTGATATAAGCTATACATTTACATTCATATTAAACATATTTTCACATTAGTGATGTTCTTTATCATTTTTAAAAAATCAGTAACAGGGATAAAAGGATATAGGGATAGATGGCATAGTCATCAAATTTGCAGGTATATGGTCTTCTCCAGGTCATTTCCCTACAACTCCCATTTGAATTGACAGGACAGATCCCCAGAAGATGCCTGACTACTAAACTCAGGGTTCTAGAGATAACTCTGAGTAGTTTGGTTTCTAATATTGTTGTTCACAATTGGCTTTTAGCCAAAGTATTTACTAAGATGGCATAGCAAGAATAGTGGTGCCCCCCGAAAGTCTGGGGCATACTCTTCCATAAATACACATAGCAACTATGGAGAGAATAGTTTAGAAATAATTAGAATATAGAGAATAGAGAATAAATAGAAATTTAAATTTCAAAGGTCCTGAGGCATAGTAGAGAACACATGTGGAAAAGGAGTAACTCACAGCTCCTTGCACTAAGAGGCCTTTTCTACTTCATGGAGTCCTCAGTTGTCAAGCCCTGGCAATTCTAATTCAACAACGTGTCTTTCATCCTTTGCCTTCCATCTATTCACAGAGCCACCCATCTAGCTCAAACTCTCATTATTTCTTTCCTGAATTTTGTAGCAGCCTCCTAATTGCTCTCCCTGCCTCAAATCTCTCCTCCCTCCAATCCATCGTCTATAGAGCTGCCAAATTATTATTATTAAGGCACTGATATTCTTAAGACATAGATCTGACCATGTTAAACTCCCCTGCTCATTCAGAAGCTCAGTGTTATGTTTTTGCCTTTATATAAAATACAAAGCCCTCTGTCTTTCCAATCTGACTCCTACCTGCCTTTTTAGTCTTATTACGTGTTACTCTTCTTGATACACTCTACCTTCTCACCAAATTGGCCTATGTGCTATTATCCGCACATAATATTCCAATGCCTTTCTCTAGGCAATTACCAGGAGTACCCTTCCTACCTCTGTCTCATGGAATCCTGAGCTTCCTTCAAAACTCAGTTCAAGTGCCATCTCCAACAAGATAATATTCTATTATCACTGGAAATTACTTTGCTCTTTCAACAGAAAATATTTTATATATATTTTGCATTTAGTTTTCTACATACATGTGAACTCTTTGAGTGGAGGGACTGTTTCATTTTTATCTTAGTATCCTCAGGACCTAGTGAAGTGTTTAGTGAATGTTTGTTGAATCAAATTTAGACAACATGAAGCTAAGAGAGATTGCTAATGCTCTGGATGACAGTATTCAAAAGGATCTTCCCAAGTTAAAAAACTGAGCTGAATCTAATAAGATAAAATATAATAAGGATAAATTTTAAATATTACAGTTGAGTCTAGAAAACAGACTTCATATAAGATAGGGGAAGCAGGAGTAGGCAAATTTATCTGAAAAAGATATGGGGTTATAGTGGACAGCAAGGTTAACATAAGTCAACAATTTAATATTTTAACCAAGAAAGCTAATATAATCTTGGGCTGAATTAAGAGAGGAATAGATTCCAGTAACAACAAGTTAATACACCTATTGGTCTTATAGTCAGAAGGCTTTTGTTATGTTTTGTTAAGTTTAGGATGCCACACTGGTAAGCTGGAGAGCCTTCAGAGTTAGGCAACCGAGAGAGTGAAGAGTCTTGAAGAAACTCTTCTGGTTGAAGGACCAGGGGATGGTTAGCCTGTGGAATGAAAGATTCAGGAGGAAATGATACCTCACATTAGGTACTTGAAATTCCATCATATGGAAGAGCGATTTGATTTATCCTATTTTATCACAGAAGGCAGAACTAGGAACAATGTGTAGAACTTGCAAAAAGGCAACCAGTTTAGGTTTGCTGTAAGGAAAGCCTCTCTAACAATTATGGCTATTGAAAAGTGGAAAAGCCTATCTTAGGACATAGTAGAACTCAGTGGAGGTCTTTAAGCAAAACTCATTGTTGGATGTGTTACTGTGGGAATTATTATTTTTTGTGAGGTGTTAGATTAGATGACTGTTGAAGGCCCTTCAAACTCTGAAATTCTATTGTTCTCTAAATCTCTGTAAAATAGGTAAGTGGCAGATGGCATTATCCCAGATGGAGAAAAACGAAGCACAGAGGGATTTAGGTAAAAGATGTGTCTGAACTTATTCATGAGAGCTGTTTTAGATAACAGCACTCTGAAACTTATTAGAGGAAACAAAACATTCACAAGTAGGCCCATGTATCAAAATCCGTATCAAGGATTTGAGGTACACATTTTGTGATTTTATTGGTCATCTATCTTGCCTCCAGTTTCTCTCCCCATAACCTGTCCTATAAACAGATACTAGTATAGTCTTTAAAGCAATTTTCATTATACACTTCTCTTTTCCAACCTGTAGGGTTCCTATTGGGAAAAAACCATAAAATACAGTAATAAGTGTAAAACCATAAAAACTTAAACTCTGTGAAAGGTGGAAGCCCGAACATGGTGACCTGTTAGAAATAATAACTTAGATACTAAATCATAACTTAGACACTGGGTCATAACTTAAGATACTATGACCTATGAAAGCCAAAACAAGAAGATTGTGACCTGTATGTGACCTGGACATGATCAATACACAAACTTATGTTTGGTCATAACATTGGCTTAACCCACAAGATCATTACTGAGCAGAAAGCCAAAAATATCCACCAATCATGCACTCAATAGCTCCTCCTCCCTTTGTCTGTTTTCTGTAATTACTATAGGGATTTTTTGGGTTCTTTGCTAGGATTCACTGATAGGTCTGGCAGCTGCCCCAGACCAAGGATGATTAATATCTTGGTAGGGATCCATCATCCATCCCAAATGTATGTATCCAATTGATTAAACTACTGCCTATAATCAATCTGGAGCTCTTTGGCCTCTTCCTTTGGTATTAGACTTGTCCTATGGTTATGGGGAAGATGTAGAATTCCCTAGATGGGGGAATTCCGAACCTTACACTACCATATAAAAATAAACAAATTATTCAATGATTTTGTTATGGTATTACAGGTTTAGAGCTGGAAGGGGCCTTCATTTTATTTTGTAAACAAGGAAACTGAGGCTCAGAGAAATAAAGTAACTTGTCCAAGTTCCTACAAATAGTAATCAGCAGAGCTGGACTTTTAACCTAAGTCCTCCACCCCATAAATTCAATCCTTTATTGTACCAAAATGTCTTTCCTTTTTTTGAGAGAGGAGATGTAGTGACTGAATAGGAACAGGCCAACAGAGTATTTAATCGATGATTTAATGCATCTTATGTACCTGGTAAAAAGATTAAATAAAAAGCCTACGGCAGAAAAGTCCCTCATGTAGGAATTCATCTTGTCTAAGGGGTATAACATTATAGTAATATATTATATAGAGGAGTGGGTCCCACCATCATTTTATTAGTTTAATTTACTATTATTTCTTTTTTGTGCAAATTCTACCAATCTATTTTGCTTGTTTGTCTTTACAAACAACTTCAGTGTTTGTTGTGGTGCTTTTGCCCACAGCATGGATAGGAAACTTGGCTGTACCCCTAGCCAGCTTTATCATCTTGGGACAGTCTTTTCATCTCTCTGGGCTTCAGTTCTTCATATTAAAATGAGGTGGTGGTCAAATTAACTTAAGCCCTGAAATTCTATGTTTTTAAATCATAGTTTCTTCCTGGAATATCTTCCCTCCTTCCTATCAACTTGTGCCCCTTACTTCTTTTAAAAAGTGACTCAACAGTTACCTTTTTCAGGAAGTTATTTTAGTGATGCTACCTAACTCTGGTCACTTCCCTATTCAAGTCCCACTGACCACTTAAATAGTGATTGTGTGCCAAATAAATCTTGTTGGTAAAAAAGGAATGTGCTCAGAACTGTTGCTTTATGAATGCTTCATATGATCTGCTTTGATCCCCTGTTACTCTTTTCTTTCTCTGATCCAGACCCAAATTATAAATTCTGAGTCTTTTTTCCTTTGCTTTTAAAAACATTCTTTACAATCTCCCAGTTGAGAATTGAGTTTGTTTTGCTTAAGCCTAACCATTGCCTGAATTTTCCCTCCTTTTTATTCCCATTATTCAACCTGTTCAGTTGAAGCCAACATGTCAAAGAGCATTTATTAAGTGCTTACTATGTGCTAGGTACTGTGTTAAGTTATAATGATATAAATATATGCAAAAAGAAAGATAGCCCTTACCCTAAAGAAATTTGCATTGTAATGGAGGAAGACAACAAATAAAAGGAACTAAAATGCATGAAGGGGGTGGAAATAGCCACAAAAGGTACCGATGGTGATGCCTGGAGAGTCGAAGCAAATTTATTTTTATGCCGTGCTATCTATGTGTGTTCTACCTTCCTTGAGCCACTTAAAATTAAAGTGACGTTCAGGAGTGGAGATGGCAGAGTGAGAGCTTAGCAACTTTGCCTTAACTCTCCCCAAACCCCTTCTGCAATGACCACAGAAAATGTGCCAAACCAAATCTGAGCAGGAAAGCCAAGAAAAAGTCAGAATGAGTAATTTTTTTCCAGCCAAGGGCAGCTTAGAAAGATAGACAGAAGTCTGCTGACATTGGGGTTGGGGCTGGCCAGGAGCACAGTGCAGTACAGCAGCAGTACCAGGCTATGGAAATGGCAGCATTAGTGGGGAGCAGCCCTGTACCCAGAGGCAGTAAAGAAATGAAACCTGAGCAAAGAGAGATCTTAGGAGACTCTAGCATTAGCACCGGGAGCAGTAATAGGTCCATCTAGCTGCTCTGTCACTAATTTTCTAATTCCATGACACAGTTCCAGGGTGGAGAAAAATAACCAAGGTTGCAGGGATCATGGGCCCTACTTGTGTAATGAGTAGAGAGCCTTGACTAGGGAGGAAGAGAAGAGATCTCTTTCCAGATCACACCATTTTGGAAGCACCAAAAACATACAGGTCCCCAGACTGAGCTGTGAAAGCAGCAGAAGGATATAAAAGACACATCCAGAGGTGAGCAGAGCCCAAATTTAACATAAAGTCAAGAACCGTGGCATATGATTGTAATGGAATACTATTATGCTATAAGAAATGGTGAGGAGGATGGTTTCGGAAAAACCCAGAAAGACCTATATGAATTAAAGCAAAGTGAAGTGAGCAGAATCAGGAGATCACTGTACACAATAATAGCAATTTTATAACAATGATCAACTGTGAAAGACTTACTCCTATCAATACAATGATCCAAGATAATTCCAAAGGACTCATGAAAAATGCTATCCATTTCCAGAGAGAGAACTGATGAACTCTGAGTGCAAACTGAAATATAATTTTTTCACTTTCTTAAAAAAAATCAAATAAGAGTGGCAAAGGAGAAATTTGGGAAAGAAATGAGTAAGATAAGAAACCTATGAAAAGAGAATTAATAGCTTGGTAAAAGAAGCACAAAAAATATTGAAAGAAAATAACTCCTTAAAAATCAGAATTGGCTAAAGGGTAAAACTTCACAGAAGAAAATAATTCCTTAAAAATTAGAATTGGTCAAGAGAGACATTAAGAAACTATAAATCAAAGTGAAAAAGCTGAAAACATAAAAGAAAAATGTAAAATATCTCATAAGAAAAACAACTGAAAATAGGAAAGAAAATAGATCAATGAGAGATCATTTTAAAACAGACTACCTCAAAGCTATGATTAAAAAAAAAAAGCCTAGACATCATATTTTAAGAAATTACAGACAGCTGTCACTTTACACAAATTTGCATTATTCAAATTCAACTTTACATAACAAATTCTGAAAAAAAATATGCATTCCAAAAAACTACCAATGTTAACTTTACTGTGCAGTGTTGTGTTCTCTCTCTCTCTCTCTCTCTGTCTATGTCTCTCTGTCTCTGTCTCTGTCTGTCTGTCTGTCTGTCTCTGTCTCTCTCCCAACTCCTGTCCCTCAGGTTGGTGTTCCTTTACCTGGTACCCACTCCCACCAAAAACAAACAAAAAAAACACCTCCAAGTGAAAGCAGAAGAATGGACATCTAGGGACTGTCCCCCCAGGATAAGGGGCTTGGCTTGAAAGCTCTGGCACAGAGAGAGAAGACCTTTGCCCCACTCTGCCCACCTGCCAGTGCGTCTGGCCACTTATGCCTGTCCTCTGTCTATCCACACTTGGTACTACTATGTATGTGGATACTACGTATCTGACCCTGACCCCTGTATGTCACTAGTCATGTCCTGTCTCTGTGTCTGCCCTGCACTGTTCTTCTTCTCAATTCTGGTCAGGCCTCCACATGGCTAGCCCTGCTTCAACATGTTCTCCCTCCTGCTCTTGCTTCTCTAGGCAAATTCCCATTACATAAAAATATGTAGAGATCTGTGGAAAAGTCTGTTTACATAAAGCTTGAACTGTTGGTATAAAGAAAAACTGCCCAGATATCTTAGAACCAGAGGCAAGGTAGAAATTAAAAGAATCCACTGGTTACCTCCTGAAAGAAATCCCAAAATGAAAACTCTCAGGAATATTATAGCCAAAATCCAGAGCTCCCAGGTAAAGGAAGTCAAATACTTCAAGCAGCTGGGGAAAAGGATTTAAGTACCATGGAGCTACAGTTAGGATCAGACAAAAATTGTCAGCTATCACTATAAAAAGAAGCACAGGGTCTGTAATATGATATTCTGGAAGGCAAAGGAGCTAGGATTACAACCAAGAATAACCTACCCAGCAAAATTAGTATAATCTTACAGGGGAAAAAATAGACATTTAATTAAGTAGAGGAATTTTAAACATTCCTAATTTAAAAAAAAAAAAACCAGAGCTGAGTAGAAAATTTGACATTCAAACACAAAACTCGAGAAAAGTACAAGAAGGTAAACAAGAGTGAGGAGACATCAAGGAATACATGAGGTTAAACTGTTCATATTCTTATATGGGAAGATGATTTATGTCAACCCTCAGAAACTTTATCATCACTAGGAAAGTTAGAGTTTTCTTAGACCGAGGACATGGGTGTGAATCTATTCTGTTTGAATGATCTCAAAAGAAGAATGGAAGGGTGAGGAAGAGAGATTCACTGGGAGAAGGGGGAAAGGAGAGGAAGAATGGGAAAAATCATCTCACATAAATGAAGTTCATGGGGAAGAGTTCATATAATGGAGGGAAGAATGGGGGAATGAGTGGACAATACTTGAACCTCACTCTCATTTGAACTGGTTCAAGGAGGGAAAAATACAAGTTTGGTATCAAAATTTATCTTGCCAAACAAGGAAATAGGAGGGAAAGGGGTAAAAAGGTTGGGGGGGGTAGATAAGAGGAAGGGTAGATTAAGAAAGGCAGTGGTCAGAAAAAAACGTTTTCTTGAGTAGGGGAAAGGTAACAAAGAGAAGGATAAATATAAGATAATAGGATAGAAGGAAATACACAGCAATCATAACTGTAAATGTGAATCAGATGAATTCACCCATAAAATGGAAGAGGATAGCAGAACAGACTAGAAACTAGAATCCAACATTATGTTGTTTATAAGAAACACATTGGAAATAGAGAGATAGCAAGGTAATGGTTCTACTTTATACCAACCACTTAATGACTCTACAAAGTGAGCAGCGTCCAGCATCAGTAAGTAGTAGGGTATAACAAACACAAGGTGACAACTTGCCATTTCTTACTTTTAATTTTAGGAACAGAGTAGATTTTGTTCATACATTTCTGCTTTTTAGTTGGTACTCACTCAGAAGAAGGAAAGACCTTCTTGGAAGGTGTGTTATACAGAATCCCTTAATTATTGTCATGTTTTCTAGGTAGTAACTGACAGATCATCAAAAGGCTTGATAATTTCAGGTATTTCTGGATTCCCCCAAGTATCTTTGCACTCTTCTTTAAATAGACCTTCTCCTCAGTCAGGTTTACTTTCACATCTAAAATGCATTCTTATTCTAAGACATATGGGAAACTGAGGAAGATATCATCCTTTATTCTATATAGGTCCTTGATCTTAGTGAAAATTGAATGCACCCTCTCGTAATTTTTCATTATATCTTCTGCCAGATCTATCAGATAAGCCAGTAGACCAGGAAGTATAGCCCTTCAGTTTGATCACCTTATAAGCACGTTTAACCACATATTTATGACTGTGTTTCCAATCTTATGAATCTACGTCTGTTGCCTAAATCAGAATGAAGACTCTTAAGAGAGACATTTGAGATAATTCCACCACTCTACATAGTTACATTAGAATCTCCATGTTCTCCAAGGACCCACTGATAGCAGCTCAGAGGCTGTCTCCCCTTTTTAGGTATAGAAACAGGTATTATGCAGATTACTATCACTTCCAATAACATGGTCTTTGGGAAAGCTACTTATCTTTCAAGCCTCATATTGTAAAAATATATACTGAGTTGGAAATAACCAGTAGCTTACAGTTAGGCCTATATTTGACAGTACTGTAATTGATTAATTTAAAGACACTTACATCATGCTGGACCAAATTAAGATGTCTTCCTCTGTCCTGCTGACATGCATTTGTTGTGACAAGCAGCTTTACTTTTTAGTCACATACTGTAGTCTTTGTCAGCGACAGCCTTGGGTGTTCTAAGGAAATGGCTGCCATGTTGGAAATCTATAATTTTTCTCTTCTGTTTGTCTTCCATGACATCAACAAAGGCAAGTTAACAGGTAATAATTAGCCAAATCTTTCACTGAGATCCTAATAACACATTCCTGTGCCAAATTCACCAACACTAAAAATAGTGATCCTATCATAGGGAATCTGATATTCCTTTATGACATTTATAACCAGATGATCCTTTATAGTGCCCATCTTGAACTTGAGCTTGAACAAATAGCTAGTCAAACTGTGAAAGACTGAGATATGACACTGCTCCTCTGGGTCTTGTACGGTAAATATCCATTTCTAAAAAGCTAATTAACTCTGGCTGGCTAATTCACAACAACTAATAATCATAGGGGAGATCACAGCAAGATCAGGCGCATGAGCAATATCATTAGAAAACCCACATCTGACCCCTCAAGGTTACCCTGAGAACCATGAGGAGACAAATATCCAGCTAAACTGTGGAGACCCAACCTCCCAGGGAAGTGAAAATTGGGAGCATGAGTTGAGAGGTCTTTGCTATAAAAGAAAACATTACATACACTCAAGGATCTTAGTTTGGGAACCTGTATAGATTCCAATGTATTTGAGGACTTGAAAAATAAGTCTCAGTGGCCTGGATAGAAAAAAAAATGGATTTGGGCTAGATAAATCCTTTGGGAAAAGATTATATTTAATGTTTATTCAGAAAGCAATTGAAAGTTTTGAAAATCTTCTGAAGAAGATGAACTCTACCACATAATGTGCAGGCCTTCTATTCTTATTATGTTATAATAACTCACATTTATATAATCATATATATATATGTATGTATGTGTGTATAAGTATGTATGTGCGTATATATATGTGTGTGTATGTATATATGTGTGTGCGTGTATATGGGTGTGCGTATGTGTGTGTGTGTGTGTGTGTGTGTGTGTATAATTCATGACACACTTTATCTTACTTGCTCCACATTCCAGTGAGGGAGCTAGACAAGTGTTTTTCTCATTTTACAAATACAAAAATAGGATCATAGAGGTTAAATGACTTAATCCAAGTTACAAAGTTAATAACTGGGGACTCAACCCCAGAGATTTTGTTGCTGAATCCTTCATAATCTAGACTACCTTTCCAGACATTTCAGCTTAGTTCCATTCATGTTCTCCAAGTTCTAGACAAATTGGCCTACTTTCTTTTTGAAACTCAGAACCCTATCTCCAGCTTTCATGCATTTAGGTAATCTATACCCCAGTTTTTTAATTCACTTCCTCCTCTCTGATATCTTAGAATCTTGAGCTTTCTTCAAGGCTAAACTCAAGTGCCACCTCCTATCAGAAGCTTTTTTTTTCTGATTTCCTTAGGTTATCATTATTCTTTATTTTCTCAAAATATCTTATATTTATTTAAGTGCATATACGTTTTATCTACCTACTAGAAAACGAGCAGGAAGACAAAGATGATTTTTCAGTTTGTCTTTGCCCAGAACATAACGAAATATATTGTTCACACAGTCAGCACTTCACAATTTTTTAATTGAATGGATTTAGAAAGAAAATCATCAGCATTGAATAAAAAATAAGGCTTGGTTGCAAATTACACAAAATCCATTTCACAGGCCCAATTTTTCTAGATATCTTAACTAAGACGGGTGTTTGGCGTAGCTTCTTTCTGTAATAATCAGATTATAGTTTTGTGTTTTCCACATAACTTTTTCTATTCACCACCAAAGCTCAGACATGTCTTGACTGCAAAAAATATTAGACAAATAGATATTGTGTTTTCTGTATTCAGAAAAAGCTTAGCATTCAGTCCAGGAAGACAGGAGGACTCAAATTTTAAGTTGTGGTTTGGCTTCTAGCAAATATTATGTGGGCACTAGCTCCTGCTTAGTGCTTTGAAAACGTGCAATTTTTTTATGTCCACATCTGTTTATCATTTCAGAAGAGAGGTAAGAAAGAATGTGGATGTTCTACTTTGGGACATTTTTGTGGCAATGTAGACATTTCTGTGAAATTCGGATATGAGAATTCCAAATCCAAGAATATATGAGAGCAATTGTTTTAGAAGTGAAAACATTCCAAGAAGTTCCAAATGTCCCCAAACAGACCTACATCTAGTTGTATATATTGGACTAGTTAGCTAGTTTCTCTCCCTGCCCTCCCCCCTAAGTAAACATATATACTTTTATAAACATATTCATACACATCATACATATGTATGCAAAATAAAACATTATTTTGAAAAGTCTTACAGAATAAAATGCTGCTTACTTGCAGAGTTTTGGGGGTTTGGCAAAAGACTATTGCACAGAGGTGAGCAAGCATTACTTTCAGCCTGCTCTTTTCTAATCCCTGAAATTGTGCCTCAGTAAAACACTTTACTTCGAAATAAAGCACTACAAGTTGCTCATGTTTCTTTGGTTTGTTTTAATTCAGTAACACAGTAAGAGATGTGCTCTACAGTCAGTGATCCTTAAGTAAGGCTGTCTGCCTTTGTGATGTTTGCATTTCCATTTGTTTCCAGGGAGTAAAAAAAAAAAAAAAATGGCTCCCTGTGGTCCCACACTGATGTGAAGCATAACATATCCATGGGGGAAAATCTCATTTAGAAAAGCTTCTTTTGTGGGTGTATTTTTGTGGGGACCCACTTTGGGGATATGACTTCCGATTTCCTGCTTCTCAGCCTCTGCTTTGGACTTCCTCTGCTATCTCTTGCTTCTGCTTCTAAAACTATTTCTTGAGGGTATTTGAACACTAAAACAAAACAAAGCAAAAAAACTCCCTGTCCCTGCTTATTTCCCTGTTGAGTTTAATGTATTTTTTATATCGTACACTCTGTGTGTGTTTGTGTGCTTTTAATTTTCTTTGTCCCCTTATGATGAAAGTGAGGTTCATGACATGCCTCTTTTCCCTACCCTTTCCTCAGTGTTTGTATACTCTTTATCTCATGTACCCCTATTATGTGAGATGGTAATATCTTCAGAAGAGCATCAAAAAATTTACCTGTCAGGTCTATGGATAAGGAAAAAGTTTATGACCAAAGAAGACATAGAGAATATTATAGGATGTAAAACTGATCATTTTGATTATATTAAATTTGAAAGGTTTTGCAGAAACAAAACTAATACAGCCAAGATTAGAAGGAAAGCAGAAAACTGTGTGGGGGTGGGGTGGGGATTTTACAGTAAGTTTGTCTGATATAGACCTCATTTCTCAAAAATATAAGGAAATGACCCAAATTCATAAAAATAGGAGCCATTCCCCAGTAGATAAATGACCAAAGAATATGAACAGGTAGTTTTCAGAAGAAGAAATCAAAGCTATCAATAGTCATGTGAAAAAAAAATACTCTCAATCACTACTGATTAGAGAAATGCAAATTAAAACAACTCTGAGTTACCATCTTACACTTATCAGATTGGCTAAAATGACACAAAAGGAAAATGACAAATGCTGAAGGGGATGTGGAAAATTGGGGAACTAATTCACCATTGGTTGAGTTGTGAACTGATCCAACCATTTTGGAGAACAATTTGGAACAAGGCCCAAGGGCTATAAAACTGTGCATATCCTCTGATCCAGCAATACATCTACCAGATCTGTGTCCCAAAAAGATCAAAGGAAATGGGAAGGGATCTATTTGTACAAAAATATTTATAGCAGTTCTTTCTGTGGTGGCAAAGGAAATTGAGGGAATGCCAATCAATTAGGGAATGGCTGAACAAGTTGTGGTATTATGATTGTGATAGAATGCTATTGTGTCATAAGAAATGACTAGCAGGATGGTTTCAGGAAAACCTGGGAAGACTTGCAAATTGAAAAAAAAAAAGCCATGCAAATTGAAGTGAGCAGAACTAGAATATTGTACACAGTAACAGCAATATAGTAAGGATGATCAACAGAGAAAGGCTTAGCTACTTTGATAAAGACAATGATCCAAGGACCTATGATGAAAGACGCTACCCATTTCCAGAGAGAAAACTGATAAATTCTGAATGAAGCATACTTTTTTAAAACTTTATTTTTATTGTTTTTATGTGTGTGTGTGTGTGTGTGTGTGTGTGTGTGTGTGTGTTTTCCCCCCAAGCTGGCTAATATAGAAATAGGTTTTGCCTAACTTCACATGTAAAATCAATATCAAATTACTTTTTTTTTTCTCAAATAGGAGGGAGATGCTGAATGGAGGGCAAAAATTCGAAACTCCAATTTTTAAAAAATGAGTGTTAATTTTTTTTACATGTTATTGGGAAATATTTAATGAAATAAAAATAATTTTTAAAAAAGAAAAGGGATTTAAACCTATTTTCTCTCATTCCAAAACTAGTGATCATTTTATTGTACCAATTTTCCCAGTAGTTCTGGGAAAAAAAAAAAAAAAGCAAAAACCACAAACTTTTTAAAGTCCTTTCCTTTGATTTAGCTTCTGTTTCAATAGCTTTTCTTTCTTAGATAAGAACCATATGTGCTTTTCTGTTTTCTAATCTATGTCAAATAATTCTGATAACTTTATACTATAGTTTGGGGCCTGGAAAACTCCCTCTATTTTACTTTTGCTCATGAATTTCCTCAAATTTCCAGATATTTTTGTTTTTCCGAATTAATTGCATTATGTTGTCTATTATCCAGCCAATGATAACTCCTTTAGTCTCTCGGCAGGAAGAGTAGCTGTAGGAAAAATGGGAGAGGTAACAGAAAATGGAGGAATGTAAAGGACAAATTTCATCCCAATGAGGAAAAGGGATTCTGTCAATTGGTGGTGTCAATTGATGCAATGGGATAAAAAGATTTTATGATGGGTTTAATTTGGGCATAACTGGTGTTCTAATAGATCATCTCCTCTGGGTCAATATGAATTTATACTTGTGAAACACAATAGAGAAAAAAGCAATTGGGGGCTATACACACACATACACACACATATAGGAACTAACATAGAAATTGGGGACAGAAGAGAAGTAAGAGAAGAAAAGAGAGCCTCTGAAAATAGGACTGCATAAAATTTAATGCATAATAATTTAATTTAATAATTAATAATGTAATAAGAAAATAAAACAATTTAATAAAAATTAGTTATTGAAGCAAAGTACTGAATTAAAAGAGGAATAGAAACCAAAAATTTTAAAGCAATACTGAAGCCACAGATGGAAGAAAATACAGTCTGACTCATAATTTTAGATGGGAATGTATTAAGCAATCCAATAAAACAAAAGAGTGTGGCAGAATAAATAAGGAAACAAAACCCCACAATGTGCTTACAACAAACACATCTTAAATGCAATGACACATATGTTTAACCAACATGAGAAGTTAGATTAAAATTCATTTTGTAACAGGTGAATCCAACAAAACAAAAGGTACAATTGTACTATCAGCCAAAGCAAAAGTAAAAACTTACAATGTTAACAGCAATTAGCAAGGCAATTTCATGATGCTTAAGAGAATGATAGAAAACAAACCTACATAAATATTTAAATAATATAGTCAAATGGCATATAGCATCTAAATTTGTAAAGGAAAATTTTAATGAATTAGAAAAAAAACCCAGTTACACAATAATAATAGAAGATTTAATGTTTATCTCTCAGTGTTTGGCAAATCCAACAGAAAGATAAACTGAAAGAAAAAAACTGTTGGAGGATTTAGGGATAAAAGATTTATGGCACTTTCTGAAAGGGACCACTAAATTATATTCATATATGTTAGCACTTAAAAAAAATAGACCATATGTTGGGACACAATGAAACTGCAAATAACTGATTCAACTAAAGACAGTCTTTACAGATCATAACAGAATACAAATACTAATCAATTCAAGTAACACAAGCTAAAGGAAAAGAGTTATAAATGAGGTCATAATAATTTAGTCCTTAAATAATGAATGGACCAAAGAATAAATCATAGAAACTATCAGTAAATATGTGAAGGGCCATAATAATGATGAGACACCATACTAAAATTTCTGGGATGCAACTAAAGTAGCCCTTGGAAAAAAATTACATCACTAAAAGCAAACATTAACAAAATAGAAAAAAGAGAAGATTAATGAACTAAAATGTGCATTTAATATTGAATTAAAGATATTATTAAAATTACAAACCACCAAATTAAAACTTGAAATAAGTCCAATGTATAAATCTTGAAAAGGAGGGAGAAATAAATCATTGGAAACCCAAAGCTTATAGAATGAATAAACAGAATTAAAAACTATTTCTTTGAAACAGTATATGAAGGTAGATGTCAAATTAACAGGGCAAAGATACAGAATTAGAGTCAATCAGTAAAGATTTATTAAGTGCCTACTGTGTGCCAGGCACTGTGCTAAGCTCTGAGGATACAAATGCAAAAAGAAAAAGATGGTCCCAGCCTTCAAGGGGTTTATAATCTAATGGAGAAAGACAAAACACAAAAGGAAGCTGAAAAGTGGGGACAAGAGAAAAGAAAGGGACATAGAGGAGAAGTCAATGAGAGAAGTAGTGCAGTCAGGTAAGTAATGAGGAAATGTCTGAGCTAGGTTCTCTCCTTAAATGGAAGTTTGGAGTACATGGACCCACTTTCCAAATCAGAAAAGCAGAGGGTAATGATTAGGTGTAGTACCAAGGCTGAAGAAGTCTTCAGGATGATGACCCTACCCCACTAATTAGCTTCCTGGGGCATGGTAAAGAAGTCAGAGTCCCAAAGTAGTGCAGTCAAGTGAGAAATAAGGAGTTAGAGAGAACAGCTGAACTTTCTCTCTCATAACTATTTCAACACAGATCAAGAAAGAGTAGCAGACCTAGTTATGATCATGAAATCCATAAAGAAATTGGGTCATTTTTCCAGACCAAGAACACAAACAACCCAGTGATAAGTGACCAAGTGACCCACTGGAATCCATGGGAACAAAGCAGGATTTGGCTTGCAGATGTGTCCCTCTGAAGTGGGAGCAAGACCACAGATTCAGACAGAAGCCCAGACTAGAGGAGAGCTTGAAGACTTGTTGCTCTAATCACTGCGACGACTCCAAAGTGGAATCTAGATTCATACCACAGGTGACAGATGAGGGGAGGGCTTGTGGACCAGGGGGGGCAAATAACTCTCTGTCTCTAAACATGTAGAGTCTTACAGCTAATTACCAGGGTCTGGGAATGGAATAGTCTACTAAAGCTCCAACTAGGGGCAAACCTATAGTTTCTCAGATCTAAACTAGGATCTGGAGCCTGCAAAACTCACATCAGGAAAAGAGTGATCAAACCATGACTAAGAGTAGACAGCTAGGGCCTGTGTTAAATTCGCAGCTCTTTAACCTGAGCTACTCATGTAATTTTTGAAGAGCACAACATTCTATACCTGGAGAAAGCAGCAGCACAGCAGAGAATACAGACCAGTACCATAAAAGGTCTCAATATTGCAAGAAGTGTGAAGGGCCTGGCCCAAACAAAGTCTCCAGATTAACAGAAGAGGAAATAAAATACTTAAATAACCCCATTAAAAAAAAAGAAATTGAACAAGCAATCAATGAATTCCCTAGAAAAAAATCTCCAGGTAATTTACAAGTGAATTTTACCAAACATTTAAAGAATAATTCCAAAACTATATTAACTATTAGGAAAAGTAAGTGAAAGAGTCCTACAAAATTCTTTTTATGACACAAATTTGGTGCTAATACCTAAATCAGGAAGAGCCAAAACAGAGAAAGGAAATTATAGACCATTTTCCCTAATGAATATAGATGCAAATATTTTAAATAAAATATTAGTAAAGAGACTACAACAATTTTTCATGAGGATAATACACTCTGACCAGCTATGATTTATACCAGGAATGCAGGGCTGGTTCAATATTAGGAAAACTATCAGCATACCTAAAAACTAATAGAAATCATGATTACACAATTGATGCAGAAAAAGTTTTGACAAAATACAGCACTCATTCCTATTAAAAACATCAGAAAGCATAGGAACAGAGTTTTACTTAAGATGATAAGTAATATCTTTCTAAAACCATCAGCAAGCATTATATGTAATGGGGATATGCTAGAAGCTTTCCCAATAAGATCAGGAGTCAAACAAGGACGCCCATTATCACCACAGTTATTCAATATTGTACTAGAAATGTTAGCTTTAGCAATAAGAGAAGAAAAAAGAAATTGAAGGAATTAGAATAGTCAATGAAGATACAAAACTATTACTGTTTGCAGGTAATATGATGCTATATTTAGAGAATCCTGGAAAATCAACTAAAAAACTACCTGAAATAGTTAACAACTTTAGCAAAGTTGCAGGATATAGAATAAATCCACATAAACCACCAGCATTTCTTTATATGACCAGCAAAGCCCAGCAACAAGAAATAGAAAAAGAAATTCCATTTAAAATAAATGTAGACAATATAAAATATTTGGCCAAGACAAACCCAGGAACTATATGAACACAATTACAAAACACTTTTCACACAAATAAAGTCAAATCTAAACAATTGGAAAAATATCAATGGCTTATGGGTAGGTCAAGCTATTATAATAAAAATGAAAATTCTACCTAAATTAATTTACTTCTTCAGTGCCATACTAATCAAACTACCAAAAAATTATTTCATAGAGCTAGAAAAAATAATAACAAAATTCATCTGGAAAAAAAAGGTCCAGAATATCAAGGGAATTAATGAAAAGACTGCAAAGGAAGGTGGCCTACCTGTACCAGATCTAAAACTATATTATAAAGCTGCAGTCATCAAAACTATTTGGTACTGGCTAAGAAATAAAATGGTAGATCAGGCTAGGTACACAGGACACAGTAATAAATGACTATCGTAATCTACTGTTTGATAGACCCAAAGACTCCAGCTTCTGGAATAAGAACTTACTTTTTGAGAAAAACTGCTGGGAAAACTGGAAACCAATATGGCTGAAACAAGTTATAGACCAACATCTCACACCATATGCCTAGATAAGGTCAAAATGGGTACATGATTAATTAGGAGAGCAAGAAATAGTTTACCTGTCAGATCTATGGAGAAGGGAAGAATTCATGACCAAATAAGAGATAGAGAACATTATTAAATGCAAAACAGATAATTTTGATTACTTTAAATTAAAAAGGTTTTGTACAAACAAAACCAATGCAACAAAGATTAGAAGGAAAGCAAAAAGCTGGGAAACAATTTTTTATAACCAGTATTTCTGATAAAGGCTTCATTTCTCAAATATATAGAGAACTGAGTCAAATTTATAAGAATACAAGTCATTCCCCAATTGATAAATGGTCAAAGGATATGAAAAAGCAGTTTTCAGATGAAGAAATTAAAGCTAGTAGGACATTCTTTTCTTCATACTATTCTGGAATTTTTGTACTTTCAAAATGTTACATATGAAATATGATTTTCTCTTTCTTTGGTGTTAAGTAAGTTGTATAGTACATTAACTCTCCACCCTCTCTGGTGTCATTTAAATTCCCAAATTAGTATTTTCTGAAGAATATTATGAACATTTATTCAGTTAATATTCAAGCCTTACTGAACCTTTGCAAATTATCAGAATACCATATTCAAAACCTGAAACAAATTAGACTAGATTTATGTTCACTTAAAAACTAAACCATAATAATGATATTATATTTCTTTACACTGCTGTGTAGTATATATACTTCGTGTGCAATACCCAGGAATATGCTTAAGAAAAACTATGATACCAAGCATTAGAGAACTGATAAAACATTTTCAGATTAAAAGCTCCTTATTTATTCATTTATTTTTTGTTTGTTTTGTTTTGTTTTTTTGCTTTTTGGTGAGGCGATTGGGGTTAAGTAACTTGCCCAGGGTCACACAGTTAGTATCAAGTATCTAAGGTCGGATTTGAACTCGGGTCTTCCTGACTACAAGGCTAGAGCTCTATTCACTGTGCCACCTAGCTGCCCCTCCTTATTTAATTTTAAGAATAAGCTAAGCCACTTTGTAAAGTGACAAGCCAATATCCAACAAATAACTATGACTATTTGTGGCTAGGATGTATTTAATTATCCAGAAAAGACAAATATTTTATTTTTAACAATGTGGGATTCAGTTTCCAAATTTGAAATTATTTTGCTTTTCAAATTTTCATACATAAATTCTATAATTCATTCATCTATCTTTTATTTCTAGAATATTAATACTTTTTTCACTCCAAAAAAGATGAAGAACTGACACTTTATTTTTAAAATAGGGGAAAAAACTTTTTTAAAGAAAAAATTGAATATAGGATAATTGGAAATAGGACAATTTAAATATAAAGGCTGATACTATAAGCAAAGCAAGGAATAGTTTACCTGTCAGATTTATAGAGAACTGAAGAATTTATGACCAAATAAGAGACAGAGAACATTATGAAATGCAAAATGATAATTTTGATTACATTAAATTGAAAAGTTTTTGCATAAACAAAGCCAATGCAACCAAGATTAGGAGGGAAGCAGAAAACTGGGAAAGAATTTTTATAACCAGTGTCTCTGATAAGGGCCTCATTTCTAAAATATATAGAGAACTGGGTCAAATTTATAAGAATACAAGTCATTCCCCAATTCACAAATGGTCAAATGATATGAACAGGCAGTTTTCAGATGAAGAAATTAAAGCCATCTATAGTCATATGAATACATGCTCTAAATCACTATTGATTAGAGAAATGCAAATCAAAACAACTCTGAGGTACCACATCACACCTATCAGATTGGCTAACATGAGAAAACAGAAAAATGATAAATGTTGGAGAAAATGTGGGAACACTAATGCTGGTAGAGTTGTGAACTGATCCAACTATTTTGGAGAACAATTTGGAACTGTGCCCAAAGGGCTATAAAAATGTGCATACTCTTTGACCCAGCAATAGCACTTCTAGAGCTGTATCCCAAAGAGATCATATAAATGGGAAAAAGACCCACATGTACAAAAATATTTACAGCAGCTGTTTTGTGGTGACAAAGAATTGGAAATTGAGGGGATAACTGTCAATTGGGGAATGGCTGAACAAGCTATGGTATATGAATGTAATGGAATACTATTGTGCTATAAGGAATGATGAGCAAGAGAACTTCAGAAAAACTTGGAAAGACTTATATGAACTGATGCGGAGTGAAATGAGCAGAACCACGAGAACATTGTACACAGTAACAGCCATGTTGTGTGATGACTAACTTTGATAGACTTAGCCCTTCTCAGCAATGCAAGTATCTAAGACATCTCCAAAAGTCTGGAAAATGCTATCCCATCTAGAGAAAGAAGTATGGAATTTGAATGCAGATACTATTTGTTCCTTTTTTCCTTCTGTTTTGTTTCTTCTTTCTTGTATTTCCTCCATTGCTTCTAATTCTTCTTCACAACATGACTAAAGTGAAAATATGTTTAATAGGAATGTATATGTAGAGCCTATATCAGATTGCACACCATCTTGGGGAGGGAGTTAGTAAGGGAGGGGGAGAAAATTTAAAACTTAAAAGCTTATGGAAGTGATTGTTGAAAACTAAAAAATTAATTAATTAATTTTAAAAAATAAAAAATAAAAAATAAAAAAATTAGGCAGATAGATAGCACAGTGGATAGAGCACCAGGCCTGGGGTTAGGAATACTTGAGTTCAAATCCAGCCTCAGACACCTACTAGCTGTATAACTCTAAGCAAGGCACTCAACCTCTGTTTGCCTCAATTTCCTCATCTGTAAAATGGGGATAATAATATCAGCTATCTCTCAAGGCTGTTGTGCCAATCAAATGAGATAAAATCTGTAAAGTGTTTATCATGGAATCTGGAACATAGTAGGCACTATATAAATTTTATCTATTATTACTGTTGTTAACAACATAGCTCTCTATCACTTTGCCTTTTGAAATATTTGTATTTTTTTCTTTACAACTATCTTTCATTATTCTTTACATAAATAGCACAATTCTAAATTGAGATGGAACTTCAATGTTACTTCATGAGTGAGGCTACAAAGTAGGTTGCATCACACTATATTGGTTTCTTTAAAAACAAAATTAATGATCTTCTGCTTCTGACTGGCCAAATTCTGAAAATTCAAACACAAATCTTATAAAGGAAAACCTCATTTAAAGATATTAGATGGATTATTTTCTAATATTTTCTGAAAATATAAGGCTCTGAAAATGAAGGGTTGTTCTATCATTATCCTATTCTTAGAATCTTCTGATGTATATTTACTTGTATAGGGTGCCCCAAAAGTCTTAGTGCATTAATGCTTAAGACTTGGGACACCCTGTATTAATTATTAATCTTTCAAAAACAATTTTACAGCATTTTCAAGCATATATTTTTAAACAAATATTTTAAAACTTTCATTACAATTCATTCTATCTTATGGGTTTTATTTGGTCATGATGGCACCCAGAATCGATACAGAAACAGTTTTTGTGGACAAATTATATGGGGTTGTAATTAAAGGAGCAGTCCATTAAACTGAGATTATTTTCTTAGGATATGAAAATTTGTTTTGGATAAGAACACTGTTGAATATACATCAAATAATTGTGTCAACAAGCAAGGTTCCATCAATTTTGGCAAAGATCATTATTTAATGTTAGACATAAAGAGATTTAATACTTTGGAAGTTATATCACATAAATAAGAGATGTCAAACATGCAGCCAGCTCAAATTACTGCTAAGTGTGCCTGCACCAGATTAAAATGTAATTGGAGGGGGCAGCTAGGTGGCGCAGTGGATAGAGCACCAGCCTTCGAGTCAGGAGGACCTGAATTCAAATCAGACCTCAGGCACATGTAACACTCACTAGCTGTATGACTCTGGGCAAGTCACTTAACGCCAATCACCTCACCAAAAAGAAAAATAAATAAATAAAATATAATTGGGAAATATTTAACAAAATAAATAAAAATGTAATACAACATAGATAAGGTTAATATGTGGTTTTCTGAGTCAGCAAGTAGTCAGCAGGTATCCTTACATATGGCTGAGCAACACCACTGATACAAATGATCAGTGTATACTTAACAAAATCAAAACAGATTCCTAAATAAAGAAATACAGATACAGTTCCAATAGAACACTAAAAATATTTAAATCACAGAACTAGGTGTCTCATAACTATGGCATGTCAATATAACACAATTTTAGAGCTGATGGAAACATAGCCTCGTTTAATATTAAATTAGGACTTAAATTAAATAACTGAATTGAGTGTTTTCCTCTATCACAGTGAAGACTGAAATTAAAAAAAAATTTGACTGCTTCAAACTATGAGCCTACTAAAGGTATTACTGCAATATATTCTGCACAATAATACTGCATGATATCGAAATATCAAAGCAAAGATAACTGTTAGAAAATGTTAGGAAATCCAATGTAAAAGTTCATCTATATTATTCTGCTTTCCTCTTTTCTCTTTCTGCTTTTCTGTTGCAAGATCTTCAACTCAGTCATTACAGCCACTATTTTACACACCCATGTAATCACAATGATCATAGCATTTAACAGCAATGATGCTGAAAAAAAAAAAACCATGGAAATAAACATCTGGCTTGAATCAAAATATTGGTATTTAGAAAATAACCTCCAATTCATAGCAACCGGTTAACTGATGTATTCAGCACAATAGACTAAAATCACCAGACACAGGAAATACCCAATCTGAAGTCAATATCATTTGAAAGTAAGGTAAAGTATGTGGAAGCAGGTAGGCACCAGGCAAAGTGTGTGGAAGCCTAAAAGTCCCATAACCGTGGCTCTTACCAGTCAGTATGCATAATCACCAAGTGGAATCCCCTTGGCACAGGCACGACATGTGTCTGCATCTTCTCAGCCAAGAGCAACCTCCCATTCAGCGACCAGAGCTGACCATGGCA
The DNA here is from genome assembly GCF_900497805.2 of Vombatus ursinus. Lineage (NCBI taxonomy): Eukaryota > Metazoa > Chordata > Mammalia > Diprotodontia > Vombatidae > Vombatus > Vombatus ursinus. The sequence goes on from NW_020953728.1 coordinate 2,806,782, forward strand.
AGCCACATCACTCACAATGGGATATTTATTAAGAAGACATAGCAAAGATAGAAATAAAAACATTCTCTCCCTCTCCCTCGACCCAGATCACACTCATTACTACACTGCCTCAGTCTCTGAGGTAAGTGGGCTAAAATTTAAAGCAGTTGCTAGAAAGCATTTACCCTACCAAGTTCATTTCCAAATGTAGCATAACTGATGGACTAAGTTGCTTGCTGACTTGTAGGAAACAGCGCCATGGCTACCAAGTTGATTCACTGTTGTACTGGGTCAAGCAGGTTGCTCGTGCTTTCCCCCAAGTTTGGCTATTTATACCCTCTACATGAATTCCAGTTCCTGGACCCCTAGTGGTTTTTCTGACATTTTGATGTTTACTGGTCATAGCCTGGTCTAGTCCACGTCCAATATTCCTTCACCTATGATCAAGAAAGAATAGACACAATACAGACAACAACAACCACCAGATAGGTTATTATGTTCATGGGCCACATGTTTGCAGGACCCAAGGCCTTTTTCCTCACTACAGGTTTTTTTTCCCTTGATTACTATCAAGAAAGACAATTTTATTTGGACCCCTCTTTGCCAAACAGTAAACAGACTGCAAAGAGTTATGGTTTGCTGTGTTCCAAAGTCCACCTGGGCACTTGCATCAGGAAGAAAATGCTGCACATACTCATCAGGGTTACACATTGTACAGTCTTCAGTTTTGCATGAAAGTCCTCCACTTTACTAAAGGTCCATTTTTCTTCCTGTAGGATTTCACTCATTTTTTCAGGATAAATTATTTTTGGTTATAAACCTTTACTTTTTCCTTTTGGAATATTGTATCTCAGATGTTTTTCTCCTTAGTTGCTGCCAAGTGATGTGTAATCCTAACTATAATTCCTTGGTACTTGATCTCTTTATTTTTGATTGCTTGCAGTATTTTCTTTCTCTTTAACTTGGAAGCTGTAGAATTACCATAATATCTGTCCTTGGGTGTTTTTAGTTTGAAATTTCTTTCAAGAAGTTGAATCAAGAATTGATTCATTCTGATTTGTTTGACGTTTAATTCTAATAGATCTGGGGAGTTTTATGATTTTTTTTTTTTGATCTGTGGTGTTGAGATTTTTTGTTTAGTGTTTGTTTTCAAAGAGTTCTATGATTTCTATGTAGTAGGGAGTCTCCGCTACTCCATGAAACTTGCTAAGTTGCCATTTCTGGTTCCAGGTAAAGAAATGGAATTTTGGGAGTGGAGGTCTTTCTGGCCTTACAGGACTTATTAGGCAATAAGAGTTCATAGCTGGCTGTTTAGTGAGACTAATAGATAACTCAGTTGTCTTAAAAAAAAAAAAAGACACTTTCTGTCTGGGTCCCTCTTGGCCACAGCTAGGCTGTCTTGTGTTATTATAGTGAGAGATGAGGACTTTCTCTACTGTAGCACTATTGTGACCCCACTAGTGCTCTCCATGTGAGTTTGTACCAGGCATTTTTGACGGCTTCAACCTTTTTTTTGTTTGTTCTTTCTGATCTTCAGTAAATGAATATCCTATAGTGGATGTATCAAGGACTGGCTTATTGAGTTGTAAAGTATACAAAAAATTTGTAAAGAAGATAGGATGGTAGCTGTAGTCTCTTCCAAGCTCATCCTCTACTTATCATTCAGTAACTGCTAACTCTTTGAGGTTCACTCAAACCAAATCCTACCACCCAAATAAAATTTTGGTAGCTGATATTTCCCAACCTCCAGGACACTCCTTGTTTTCTCAGTGAGTTTGGTGACTGGCTCACAGTCTTTCCTCACCAACTCCAATACTCATGCTTGGGGACTTCAACATACATATCAGTGCATCTTCAAACTTCCTAACTTGAAAGTTCCTCAACTTACTTATTACCTTTGACCTACTCCTCCACCCCATCTCAACCATATTCAGAGATAGTCATACTCTTGATCTTGACAACACCCACAAATACACCACCTCCATGTTCATGAACTCTGAAATTATCTCATCTGATCACAATCTGTTGTCATTCCAACATTCTTTCTGCCTTGCAAACCCAAACACTGTTCATCATCATGACCTCCAATCTCTCCACTCCTTACTTAGTCCCTTCCCTGGCAACTACTGCATGTACTTACTGGCTCTACTCACTGTCTTCCTTATCATGTTTCCTTGATGAACCAGTTCAACTATAGATTGTTCCATCTCTTCAGTCTTTTCCTCCTTATCCTATTACCAAACTTGCCCCAACAAGTATCAACCTTGTACATTCCCACCATCTACTGCATTTGGTCCTATTCATGTGCTGCTGAATTAGCCTGAAGACAATCATGAAACTGTGCTGACTAGGCTCAGTATAAAATTTATGTTAAATAATCACAACTGGGCACTAATTGTGGCAAGGCAATACTTTTATACTTCCTTAGTTGACTCCATCCTTCTCATCAAAGCAGCTCCAGAAACATTTTCATCCCTCCTCAAACTTCATATAATTCTCTACGGAAAACCTTGCCTCATATTTCACTGAAAAAAATTGAGGCCATTTGCCAAGCAGTCATTCTTTTCCCATCCCCTTCATCTTGCAACTCAAATGTTCACTCTCTTTTCCTTGATAATTTGTCTCACTAGGTTTTTGTGATAATGCTCTCTCCTGGTCCTCCTCCCCCATTTGACTACTCCTCAGTTTCTTTTGTTAGATCTTCATCTAAGTCATACCCACTAATTGTTGGTGTCCCATAAAGTGCTGTCCTGGGCTGTCTTCTCTTCTCACTCCCTATTCCTCTTGGCTATCTCATCACCTCCCCTGAATTCAAATGTTATCTCAGATCTACTTGTATAGTAGCCCTAACCTCTCTGTTGACCTCTAATCTTGTACCTCCAATTCCCTTTTGTATATCTCAGATTGAATATTGCAAAGACATCTTAAACTCAACATGTCCAAAACTGAATTCAGTTGCCATCTTAACTAGATGTTGGTGTTCATACCTTATTGAGATACTCTGTGACCCACATACTTGCCATAAGTTCTGCAAAATTTGTATTTATAATTTGAAAGCTGATCCAACACTTCCATCAGTTTCTTCTCATGTTCTCCCAGGTCTTCTCAGATGTACATCAACATATAGATTCTGAGTTCAACTACTTTCTCTGTCATTTGTTATAAAGTCACAAGTTATCCCAAAATGCCCTTGAGTATATGCTGAAACTGGTACAATCCAACAGAGCAGATTAAAGTGGTCTTCTCCTAATTTTTTTTTGCCATAGGAATTTTATATTGACCACTCAAAGTCTAACACTGATAATCACTGAATGCTAAACAGACAGTCCAGCTGATCTTGGACTCTTCATATAATGTTTTGGTTCAATTGATCCATCTACCCTGAGCTCAATTGATCCATCTACCTTCTCAATTCTGAGGAATTTCCAAAGTCAAATCTCTCTGAATCTATTTCTGAAGTCATGAAGCTAGTGCTTTCATGATGGTCATGATACTGTTTCGATTGTAGACTGCTTTACAGACTACATCAATGGATATTGTGATGGCTTTGGATTCCAGTTTGTTAGTTACCATATCCTCCTGATATTTTGGGTGGGCTGAAGTCGGTTTTAGTTAGTGCTGGTATTCCAGAGCCATGGTGTCCATATTCATATTGACATCATTGACATCTTTGGGAAATTTTAAATATACTTTGATTTTTTCGTGGATTGACTTTGTCACTCAGTTTTCTAGTCTGTAAATGTAGGATGACTGGAATATAATGGTAACTAAAGATTTACTAACCAGGACAGCATTGCATTCTACATTCTCAATATTCACTATCATCTCTATATAGGGTCCAATGAGTCCAGATAGGAAGGACTCTGTATTACTTAACATTAATGCTCCTTTGTATGATTCAGGGAGTCTATTTAGCCCTTGTTTTGCTTACAGATGACATTTCTCAGTACAACACAGAGGAATTAGCCCATGCCTTACAGGGAATACTCCTTTATACCATTTAGGGGAACTAGCCTTCTTCTTACCTACTGGTGAGTTTTTTTTTTTCTTTCATAGAGAATTTGGATCCAGTATCACCCACCATAAGGAATTTATTTCTTTTAGTGGATTCTTCTGGTCCTGTATTGCTATAAGCTATTCAATAGCTCACCAATTCTTTTGCAGTTTCCTTCAATAATTTTATATCTTCATAGTCCTCTATGAACCTTAATGCCCATTAAACAACAGCATATTCCAAAAGCAGCTTCTATATTTTCAAAAGATTGATACATATCTGAAAGTTTTAAGTATATACTGAAGCAGTTTTATCTATTAGACATGCATCAGATATTTAAGCTTTCATCCTATGCACTAACACAGTGGAGCAATGAGTCATGTAATGCACATTTTTTGTTGTTTGTTGTTCAGTTGTTTTAGTCATGTCCAACTCTACATGACCCCATTTGGGGTTTTCTTGGCAAAGATGGTTTGCCGTTTCTTTTTCCAGCTCATTTTACTGATGAGGAAACTGAGGCAAATACAGTTAAGTGACTTGCCCAGGGTCACACAGCTAGTAAGTATCTGAAGCCAGATTTGAACTTTCTTCCCAGCTCTAGGTCAGCACTCTATCTTCCATGCCACCTAGCTGCCTCACCAACACACACTTAGCACATAACAAAGTAGGTACATAGTCATATTCCAACAATAGAATTACAAGTAAACCATATCATTAAAATAAAAGTCACTGGAACAGATGTATAGCTTCAACAAGCACATTCTTATGGCACTATAAGAAGGACTGAATAATGGTCTTTCATAATTATGTCCATCATATGCAGAAGGTTGAGTGCAACAGGGAAGAGTACCCAGGGGAAGCTTTAAAAATACAAAATGAAATAAAGCAAAATAATAACAAAAAAGAAAACCAAAAATAGTAACCAAAAGTAGAAAATATTAAAAAAAAACAAGCCATACAACTTTAGTGAGAAAAAAACAAGTGATTTAAAAAAAAAAAGAAATCCTGTATCAATTTTGTAAAATCTCAGCGAAAGTAATTTTTCCAAAGAAATTAGCAAGAAAAGATGAGTCAATATCAGTTCATAAAACAATCAAGGAAAATGAAATAAAAATAAAATGAAAAATAAATAAAATTAATAAAATAAAAATGAAAAGTGAAAAATAAAAAATGGAAAAATGTAAAGCATAAGAAATATTAAAATTTTCAGAGTGAAAGTATTACTGAAATAACACTAGAAAAATGCCTCATGCATAGACAATAGAGGTAAAAACAAAACAAAACATCCAGTTCTCAAGTATTACCACCAGGCGGCACTGACAAGTATCTACAGCTGAACAGTCTGATTCTACTAAACATAAACTTAAAAGCAACGTGCTTCTTCCCACATTATAATATTTTCAAATCCTGAGGACTTTTAGAGCAAAAGTAAGAAATGACAGGCCATAAGCTTTTGAGTTTTAAATTTTCTCCCCCTCCTTCCTTCTTCTCCTCCCCTTGCCAAGACAACGTGCAATCTGATATAGGCTCTACATATACATTCCTATTAAACATATTTTCACATTATTCATATTGTAAAAAAGAATTAGAAACAATGGGAGGAATCAGGAGAAAGAAGAAATGAAACAAAACAACAAAAAGAGAGTAAATAGCATTCTTCCATCTGCATTCAGACTCCATATTCTTTCTCTGGATGTGGATAGCATTTTCCATCATGAGTCTTTGGAGATATCTTAGATAGCTGTATTGCTGGAAAGAGCTAAGTATATCAAGGTCAGTCATCACATAATGTTGTTGTTACTGTGTACAATGTTCTCCTGGTACTGCTTACTTCTCTCAGCATCAGTTCATGTGTTTTTCCAAGTTTTTCTGAAGTCTGCCTGCTAATCATTTCTTATAGCACAATAGTATTCCATTACATTCATATACCACAACTTGTTCAGTCATTCCCCAATTGATAGTCATCCCCTCAATTTCCAATTCTTTGCCACTGCAGAAACAGCTGCTATAAATATTTTTGTACATGTGGGTCCTTTTCCCATTTGTATGTTCTGTTTGGGATGCAGCCCTAGAGGTGCTATTGCTGGGTCAAAAGGTATGCACATTTTTATAGCTCTTTGGGCATAGATCCAAATTGCACTCCAAAACGATTGGATCAGTTCACAATTCCACCAGCATTAGTGTTCCAATTTTCCCACATCTACTCCAACGTTTATCATTTTCCTGTTTTCTCATGTTAGCCAATCTGATAGGTGTGATGTGGTACCTCAGAGTTGTTTTGATTTGCATTTCTCTAATCAATAGTGATTTAGAACATGTTTTTATATGACTGTAGATAGCTTTAATTCATCTGAAAACTGAGTGTTCATATCGTTTGACCTTTTGTGAATTGGGGAATGACTTGGATTCTTATAAATTTGACTCAGTTCTCTCTATATTTTAGAAATGAGGCCCTTATCAGAGACAGATTGTAAAAACTCTTGCCCAGTTTTCTGCTTCCCTCCTAATCTTGGTTGCATTGGTTTTGCTTGTGCAAAAACTTTTCAATTAAATGTAATCAAAATTATCCATTTTGTATTTCATAATGTTCTGTATCTCTTGTTTGGTCATAAATTCTTCAGTTCTCTACAAATCTGACAGGTGAAGTATTCCTTGCTCCCCTAGTTTGCTTATAGTATCAGCCTTTATATCTAAATCGTGAACTCGTTTTGACTTTATTTTGGTATATGGTGTGAGATTTTGGACTATGTCTAGTTTCTGTCATACTCTTTTCCAGTTTCCCCAGCAGTTTTTGTCAAATAGTGAGTTCTTATCAATTGTGTTCATATAGTTCCTGGGTTTGTCTTGACAGGTAGACTCCCAAGTATTTTATATTGTTTATAGTTATTTTAAATGGAATTTCTCTTTCTATCTCTTGCTGCTGGGCTTTGTTGGTTATATAAAGAAATGCTGATGATTTATGTGAGTTTATCTTATATCCTGCAACTTTGCTGAAGTTTGTTGATTATTTCAAGTAGGTTTTTAGTTGATTCTCTAGGGTTCTCTAAGTATATCATCCTATCATTTGCAAAGAGTGACAGTTTTGTTTCCTCATTGCCTATTCTTCATAATTCTCGTATCTATGTACAATTAGTGTAAAGTTCTGCTTCTTGTTTAGGGGAGAAATGACTTGGATTGCTCTAGACCCACAGTTTAAGAAGTGCTGAAGGGATCTTCAGTGGAAAAAGTTTAAGAAGCCCTGCAACTAGAGCTTGAAGAGAACTTAGTGACTCCTCATTTTAGAGGCATAATTTAGGTAGTGTAATCAAGTCTATGGTGCTGGGCCTGGAGTCAGGAAAACCAAGAAATATGTAATCCCTTTCTCCTTATAGATGAGGACAATGAGATTAAGGGACTTGCCTTGTAGTTGAACCTCCATATGGATCATTCAGGGGAGATGTCATCTGGCCTGTCAGAACAGTAATACCAATGTTGATTCCATTCTGGAATAAAACATATCATAAAAAAGTAACAGTTTGAATAATAAAATGGGAAAGTAAAAGGCAATATGAAAAGATCCATGCAGAGAGGGAATTCCTGAGTAGTTCAGTTGTAAAATAAAATTAAAAGTCCTTCTAAAAGAATTGAAACACATAGAGTTGTATCCTCTATTCCATCTTCTCAGGCCCTGCTTCACCTGCTTCAAGGTAAGAAGGATTATATTCACTTGTATCAGAGTTTATTTACAGAGAGAAAAAATAAAAATATAGGATCATTAACCTAAAAGGCCAAAACAAGGTAGCCATCATAAACTAAAATTGAGGCCACCTGTACAGGAGTACCAGGCCCAAGGAAAATAAACTTTTGACTCCATTGTCTGGATTGGCGGTCCAGAGAGAAGTAGATTTTCCAGTTTGGTCTGACTACTTTGACTGAATCATACATTTTTTTTCCTTTAAAAATTAGGAGTGAGGTCTGGAAACTAATTATGAGTGAAAAGCTGGCAAGTTTTCTCCAGGAACCAAAAGACCAATGACTTACATTAGCATTCCTCTTCTCTATGTTCTATGGTGAAACCCTCACTAAAGGTTCATTCACTCTCAATTCTATCTTTCCTATGTGACCTTGGGAAACAGACTTGACTTCCTTGGGAATATTTCCTGCTTTGTAAGGTAAATATATTGATCAAGAAGATCTGTAGAATCTCTTACAGGTCCAAATCCTAAGTGTATTTATTAACTTTTAAAAATACTCCTAATAATTCGGAATGCATCGTTAACTTAGAATCAAAAGACTTCAGTATTTCCAAAGGTCTTTAATTTCAACAATATGGGTACTCCCTACACTGAAAGAGATTATAAAGCTTCCAACCTTCTAAACAGTTTCATGTGGCAACATGAAGCAGTGGAAAAAGAGGAAAAATTGACTTCATACTATCATAGGATTTGGAACTTAAAAAGCTCTTAGAGATTACTTAATCCAGTTCCTCATTTTGAAAATAGAAACTGGGGTCAACTAGGGTTAAATGACTTTCTTAAGGTCATAGAATAGTAAGCAGCAGAACCAGAATTCAAAACCAGATTTCTCACACCAATACAGTGTTCTTTCAAATCCCAGTTGTGCTACATCTGTGACCTTGAGCAGATCTCTTGACCTCACTTAGCCTAACTGCATTTCTTCATCTGTAATATGAAAGAGTTCGATGAGATGTTTTCTAAGGCCTTTTCCAGTTCTAAATCCTATGATTCCTTTACAAGAGCTAAAAACATTTCCCATGGTGGTCAACTCATCTTATGATAAGCCTGGTCCTGAAGCTATGCTACTATTTCCACTATCAAAATATGAAGAATAGGAGGCTTAAATTAACATCAAAGGAAACCAATCAATCTTTCAGAAGTTCTTAACCTGAGGTCTGTGAACTTTTAATAGGTTTTGGTAACTATACTCCAGCATAGTCGTTTCCTTTGTAATCCTATATATTTTATTTTGTACATTTAAAAACATTCTGAAAAGGAATTCAAAGGCTTCACCAGATTTATGAAGGGGTGAAAGACACAGAAAATGCAAAGAACCCTTGGACTAGAGCAAAGCTTTGTACAAAGAATCCATCAACAAGAATTTGTGAAGCATGTACTATGTACCAGGCGCCAGGGATACAAATACAGAATAACAAAACAATCTCTACATTCAAGGAGACTACATGCTAAAATTTTACTGGAGGGGACATCATTCACACATTTAAGTATATGTAAAATAAATATATAGAGTACAAAAACAAAATAAAAACAAGGTGGTTAAGAAGGGAGAGCACTCACAGGAGGATCAGGAGGATACACCTGTATAGATAGGTATGAATATACCATACACTAAAAATTTACAACTTCTATAGTGACTAGTATCTCTTATACTGTCATAGTAGGCCAGGCTAAATTGGGCGTGGTAAGATTAATATTATTTTTTGTGTTACTCCAGGCTGAGTCTAAGCAAACAAAACCTTCTTAAAAATAACAGGGAAGTTATACAGAGATAGTATCTAAAATCACTGGGAAACACAAAATCCTGTTGCTTTCTGGTTGTACCACTCGCATCATTACTATTATAACAAATGCCCCAACTTTGCTCTGTGATGTCATGACTGCCGAGAAAAATTGAAGTATTTCTATTTCAGATAGAGAATAATTTCTCCCCTGAATTATAATTTTAGAACTAATTACAGAAATAATAAGGTTCTAATAAAGGGAGGGAGAACGACTGTACTGGAAAATACAATTTAACAGTTACAAGCAGTCAGGCCTTTCCTCTAATAAAACTTGGCTTCATCTTTGTCTGGACCACTTGACTAGTCTCCATAGCCAAAGGAGCTACATAGTTGCATGCCCTCAAGTAGCTACTTTTGCTTGCATTCTCCAAATTAATTTAGAGACTTAAAAACCTTACTGTTGTTCAGTTGTACAGACTTTTCTTTTGGCTGTTTAACTGTGGGGTTGGGTGACAAATGAGTACTGAAATCACAATAAAGGCAGAGCCAATATGGAGGAGATCTGGCTGCGACCCAGCTGAACTCCAACATTCCCCTCCAAACTACTTTAAAATAACATTTCAAATCAAATTTTGGATTGGCAGAGCCAACAGAAGATCAGAGGGAGATATTGTTCCAGCCTGAGACAACTTAGGAGGTCCATGGGAGAGGTATGTAACATCAAGGTAGGTTCAGGCTCAGAGCTCAGCAGGAACATCAGCAGTTTTGGGAGCTCTCAGCCCGGAGATGATAACAGGGTGTGACAGCTGGTGAGAAGGAGATTACAGGGTGATCTCCTTTGCTGGCACTGGGTAAAGCTGGTGTTGATTGGCAACTTTATTGCACATATACAGTTCTGGTCACAGTTCAGAGTAGAGAGGAAAATGTGTGATTGATCGCAAGGGAGAAGGAGCCCCGGCTGTAGCTCCAGGGCCAAGAGAAGTACTAGTACTTGTGGCTACAGGGGAGCAGGAACTCTTCCTGGGTATAGAGCAAAAAAGCAGACCACAAGGACCAAAAACTTGCAGACCTCCAGAACAAGCTCTGAAAACAGTAGCACAAAAAAGCCTTAAGTTTGTCACAGTGCCTTCCCACTCCTAGGTGAACATAAAGTTCAAAGTGAAAAAAAAATAGGCTGGGAAAATAAGCAAACAACAAAAAAAGAACGTAACCACAAAAAACTATTGTGATAGCAGGGAAGACAAAGAGAAGCTTAGAAGAAGACATCAATGTGAAAACAGTTATAAGTAAAGTCTCAAAGAAAACTGCTAATTGGACCAAAGGCCTGCAAGAATTCCAAGAAGAATTAAGGAAAGAGATAAAAGTGGTAAAGGAAAAAAATGGAGGGGGGTGGGAAATGGGAGTAATGCAAGGAAATTAAGAAAAGAGAATTAACAGCTTGATAAAAGGGGCACCAAAAAATACTGAAAAAATAACACCTGAAAAACCTGAGCTGCCCTAATGGTAAAAGAGGCACAAAAATCCCCTGGGGGAAAAATCCTTTAAATAGGCCATATGACAAAGGAGGTACAAAAATTCACTGAAGAAAGGAACTCCTTCAAAAGCAGAATTGACCAAATGGAAAAAAGAGGTAGAAAATCCCACTGAAGAAAATAATTTCTTAAAAATTAGAATTGGGCAAGTGGAAGCTAATGATTCCATGAGTCTTCAAGAAACAATGAAAGAAAGGATGAGAAAATAGAAGAAAATGTGAAATATTTCACTGGAAAAACAACTGACCTGGAAAATAGATTCAGGAGAGATAATTTAAGAATTATTGGACTATCTGAAAGCATGATAAAAAAAATTTAAAAAGAACCTAGATTTCATATTTCAGACATGGTTCCTGGGAGGTTGGACACTTGACCTGAGCAGATAGATGATCCATAATTACTCATCCATTGATTAGCAGGAACAACTCTCTTGCCCTGATACGGGATAGTGCTGTTTTGCCAGTTGAGGATATGTTGAGGGCCACTTAGGCTAGGAATAGCAGCCTTGTCCTTAATGAGAGTGATGTTATGATCCTGTGCCCATGGTCACATGATTGAAATTAAGGTAAACTGAGGCAATAAAGTTTGGAGTATGTTCATTTTAATGGTGAGACTAATAGTCAACAACAAAACGGATCTTGGACTCCTCAGCAAGTCAAGATCATGAGGAGGGGCTTACTAGCCTTTACACAGTTTTGGGAAGTACACGGGAACAAAGAACAGGGAACATCACAGATGGAAAATAATACAATAGGTGGCAAAAACAATGTAATTGGCTGGACATTTGGGGCTACCAACCCCTCCTTCCATGCTGCTGTCAGGAAGGGTTGATTCATAGAGTCCATCTAGTTGAACAGAGTAACATACTCCTTGGTGTCCACCTTCATTCTGTAAGGCTTGTTAGTAAGATAACACATTCCCCTTAATTGTACATGGGCATGCAAGACTGTATACAGATGATGTATTTCTTTGAGTTAAGGTGATTTATAGGACAACTGAATTTTAAACTAACTCAGAGAAAACTGAACTTCTGGACTCATGAACTTCTGACCTTAACTCAGAGACAAAGAAACATGGCTCAAGCAGTTATAGAGTAGAATCAATTACAGAATGGAGTCAAATATAAAATGCTAAATCAGTATTTTATTTTCTCAATGGTATCACCACCCAAATGTCCAAATTGAGCCTTAACCTTCTTCCCAATTTTTGCTATTCTTGTAATAGTTCTAACCTGGTCATTTAGCATATGATGTCTCTGATGATCATTCTTATGATCTCCAGGCCGCAGATCACTTGGATAGACACATGATCACTACCCAGGAACTAGCATAGATAAAAACCTTTTCTGCCCCATCCCTCAATACTCTTTCATATTCCAGGCATGAAACTTGAAGTTCAACTGACTAGAAGGATTTGTCAGGACACTTTCTCCCTAGGGTACCTCCAGTAATCGTATTAGTATTAGCTGAAATCCAGTTGCACATGCCTTTCTTATAATGAATGGGGTCATTGTTTAATCAGGCAAAATGGAGTCAGGTCCTTGTAGGTAGGGGCCTCCTGGGCCAGTGAAGGAGGCAGGATTCCAGGATCTGGATTGGAGGCATTAGTTTTTGGCATAATCACTATCTGCTGTGAAGGGTACTAACAAGAGGGACCCAGGCAAGCATGATTTTTCATGTGACATTTCTATTTAGCAGTAGAAGTTGTCTGTATTCTACTCATCTTGTTAGAGGGAACAACTTGTATCACCCAACTCATAATAGGCAACTTTGGAAAAAGAGTAATTGTGAGTAATTGTATGGCCCTGTGTCATCTACTCATTACTAACTGTGGCCTATTAAAAGACAAGCAACTGCTTTTCAGAAGCAGTACAGTTAACAGTACAGACCTACCTGCTTTGGAGAACCTGAAACTCTAGATGCCTAATAAGAGCTTTTTCTGGCCACCTCTTGGTGTTTGCCAAAGTCTCCATTCATCCTAGTTTTTATAAACAGAAACTTCCAGAAACATGGACCTTCCAGGGTCAGAATAGACCAAGGAAAAAGCCCACCTTCTGTCTTCCAGGATTGTAGCTTGCTCTGGGCCCCACTTGAAAGGGGCAGACTTGGCAGTGATTTGGGAAATAGGGGGCATCAGGGTATCTAGATGGATAATGTGTATTCTCCAAAATCTTAAAAGTCCAAGAGTATTTGCCTAAGCCACAACTGTTCCAACCTTCTGCTCAAATTTTACCAGCTTATTGATCAGCCTACACCTGTACGGTTGTGTGGTTGGGGACACCCAGAACTAAAGTCATTGTTAGAGCTGTGTCTCTGAGACAGGCTGGGCATAGGGCAGGGGTGGCTCCAGGCTACATGTGGCCTTCTAGGTCCTCAGGTGTGGCCTTTTGACTGAGTCCAAATTTTACAGAACAAATCCTTTCATTAAGGGAATTTCTTTTGTGAAGTTTGGATTCAGTCAAAGGGCCACATTTGAGGACCTGGAGGGCCATATATGATGACCTGGAGGGCCATATATGACTTTGAGGTGGCGTAGGGTATTTAGGCCATACTTTCTTTCCAGGAAATGGGTTCTGAATGATGATCTGCAAGATTTCAGAGTTACTAGAATGAGGAGGGCAAAAAGGTGGGGTGGAGGGGAACAGGGTTTGTTAATCATTGAAGATAGAGTTTAGATAGATTTTCTTTGTCCATAGGAGTCCTCTCCCAGTGTTAGGCAATTGCTTGGAGCTGAAGGAATGGCGTTAATCCTCTTTCCCTAAGGATAGGATGTTCTTTCTCCTCTTCTCTGGAAGGGAATATGTAGTCTGATTCATGATGAAACGATGTTTCTCTTCTTCCAATAGAAGGTAGGAGACCTGACCTGATGGAATGATATCCTCTCTTCTTATCTCAAAGACAGGAGATTGGTTTTCAATGGAATATCTTTCCTCCTTTTCTTTAGGAAGCTAGAGGAGATAAGGCACAGTGGAATAGCACCCTCTCTCCTCACTACGAAAGCAGGACACTGGTGCAATGGAATGACATTCCTCCTCTAGCCAAAAAATTGCAGAACGCATGGAGCATTACAGCTCAGGGATCGTCAATCAGGCTAAGAAGAGGTCACAGACCCACCCAGAGGGTCACAACGTTGTCCAGGTAACAGGAACAGGTGCCAAATGTTATCTCTTGTATCTCATTACCCAGTTATGAACACAGGTTCAGGGACAACTAATGAGACGATCTGAATCAAGGATGGTGATCCAGGGTAAACACCAATCACAGGCCCTAGGCTGTGTGTTCAATAAGGAGAAAGTTGAGAAGCAAGCAGCAGTTGAATGGCTGCTTGCCAGGAGTTGAGCAAGGTCTCTTTGCTAGCCATCAGACCAGCCTAAAGCCTACAGCAGAATAACCAGACTAGGAGATGCAGAACAAAGAGAACCCTGCAGTTCTGTAATTCTTAACCTGCTGAGTCCCACAGCAATCTATTTGCACTCCAACCAGAAGCAAGCCTTGAGGGGTTTTGTTCACACCTAAACCCAGGTTAGGAACCTGAAGAGCATAGACGAGGAGGACATCAATCAGAATTTGTCCTGAATCGGACTACTTTGGGAGCACTGAAAGCTTGAAGGCTCCCGGGCTGAGCTATCACTTAGATCCTAGAATAATACAACACATGAAAGAAGTAGCAGGATCCAAGAGGACACAAACTCAGCCCATACATTCCATCTAGAACTACACAGAACTCAGTGCTAAACATAAAGTCTGAAGACAAGAAGTAGTCTAGAAGAATAAACAAAAAACAAAATATCCCACCATAAAGAGTTATTATGTAAAAAGTACACATTATTATGTACTCAAGATACAAATACAGAAGAAAATGACTCCAAAATATCTATAGGCAAAGCCTCAAAGAAAAACCACAGCTTAGGAATAAGTTCAACTAGAATTTCTGGAAGAGATAAAGCAAGAATTGGGGAGCAAAAAGAATTTAAATTATTTTTCAAATCAAATGAGAGCATTAGAGGAGAGATTTAAAAAAGAGTTCTGAATGCAGAAGTATGACCTCTTAGAAAACTATGTGTTTTGGTTATGATGTTTACTAAAGACCATTTTGTATATAGACATGTAAGGGGTGTGTGTGTATGGGGGGGGTGTTTTGTACTATTTGTGTTATGTGTGTCTACATGGGCCTCTCTAGATGTGGCTCACAGGCAAACAGGAATAGATGTCTCAAGTCTCCTTCCCACTCTTCTCCAAGGAACACTTTGCTTCCTGCCAAGAATCATTTCATTTCCCACCCTGCTGACTTCCTGGATTTTGTGATTTCCAGAAACTCATCATTCTGCAAGATGAAATCAACTCTGAAACTCACATCTCCTCAGCCCCCTATAATCCTGGGGCTCCTACCTCTGTTTGGAGAATTTGGAGATTGGATGTTGGAAAGCTCTTTCCTAATCCTCTACCATTTAAAGAGTGCTGAGTTCAGCATAGTGCTGATCTCCTCATTTCCCAATCTGCTGACCTGGATTTCATGATCTCTGGAAACTCATTATTCTGCAAGATGAATCAACCCTGAAACTCAGAACTCCTCTGATATTTTCCTGCCTTAGCTGTAGGACTTCATTATGCCAGATAGAGAACCTTCCCCACTCCTTTCAGCTTCTTTATCTATTTACTTCTCCCATTAGACTGTGAACTCTTTGAGGGCAGGAAATGTCTAATACCTTTCTTTGTATTCCCAAAGCAGTAGCACAGTGGCTGGAACCCTGTAGGCTCTTAATAAATGTTTACTGACTATTTATTTATTTATTTATTTATTTTTTGTTTTCAACATTCACTTTTATAAAGTTTTGAGTTCCAAAATTTCCCCCTCCCTCCCCAACATGACATGCAATCTGATATAGGCTATACATGTACAATCATATTAAACGTATTTCCGCATTAGTCATGTTGTGAAAGAGGAATCAGAACAAAAAGGAAAAGCCACAGTAAAGAAAAAAAAAGAGAGAGAAAATAGTATGCTTCGATCTGCCTTCAAACTCTGTAGTTCTTTTCTCTGAATGTGGATAGTATTTTCCATCATGAGTCTTTTGGAATTGTACTATTTTTTCTTTTAAGGAAAAAGAAGCAAGAGGTTGGGGCCAGAGGTTGCTCACTTTGTTGTAAGAGAGAGTACTAGTCAAAGTTAGTTCTATATCTATCTGCCCCCTAAATATTTTCAGTCTATGGGACTACAAGATTGGACTCCCTTCCCACCAAATGCTAAGTTACACTATGTACATAGCAAATAATGAATAAACCTATTTATCCAATTTGATAGCAAAAACAGAAAGCAGAGAAAGTATACCAGACAATATACAGAGTGAATGAGCTCTCCCAGTGGGAACAATGTTTAGATCTCACCTAAGGGAAAATGCCACAAAGTCTCCAGGGTAGTAAGCTGGGAATCGGCACATGTTTGAAGTGCTGGCTTTTCTGCATGTCAGCTTCTTCCCAGAATCTTTCTCTCCTGAGAGAAGTGAAAAGAATCTGGAACCAAATCTCTTCCCTCTGAAACCTGAAAGCCAGAATATCAGGATCATTCTTGTCTTAACCTTTCACCGACTGAGTTCACACCACAGGTGCAGAGCATTAAGTAATCAATCTCCACCAGTGATGAGAATCCCGTACAAAAAGGCTTTAAGGCTCGAGTTATCCTAAATCTATCTAGGCATCTGTCTCTAGCTCTATCTCCATATCTATATCTATATCCATATCCATATCTATGTCTGTAAACCACCCCAGTTGACTCTGGTAACTTCAGTAAATGAAAACACTTTTTGATTGAATCAAAAAATCATACCTAAGCATGAACAGGGCCTTGCTCCTTGAATCATTGTGTTAGAGACTAGTTCACTGTCTTTTACAATCTATATGAAAAGGAAATGTCTCAGAATCAGGAAAAGAGGGCATTGTGAACATCTGGATTTAAGAGATTGCGCCGAGCAAATGGAAGACTGAGCTGTTGCAGGGAAATGACCTGCCGTCATCTTAGAGAGGAGGATCTAGTCTGAGAGAAGTCTTAAGAAAAGGTTGGGGACAGCTAGGTGTCGAAGTAGATATAGCTCTGGCCTTGAAGTCCGCAGGACCTGAGTTCAAATGTGACCTCAGACATTTCACACTAGCTTGTGTGACCCTGGATAAGTCACTTAACGCTAATTGCCTCAGCAAAAGAAAAGGTTGGTTCTTTCTCCAATTTTCTCTCAACTTCCCCTTCTGTTGCCTGTTTATCTGCAGATATTCTAATATAATCTGTTTTTTCATTAGCTAAATGTTTCCAGGAAACTGGATTTTGCTCAGTCACAATGAGACCAGGGGTTTAATTAAATAAAGGGTTGTGCTGGAGTCAGCTTGAACTAACTTTAGAGAGCTCATTGTTAAAATCTCAGGGTCATCACTTGTACCTTGGAAATTGGGGTTAATTTGTTGTTTTGTTGATTATCTAAGTTTAAAAGCTGGGAGGGGAGTAGGAAGGAAAGCTGATTGTTAAATATTTACCAGCACAGAAAAATGTAAGATTAGGCAGAGAGCCCAACTACTTCCTAGGTCTTAGGAATTTTTCCTAAGTGAGGACTCAGAGGGGTTGTCAATCAATCAATAAACACTGATTAGGAACCTACTGACTGTGACGGAACTCAGCTCTTTTCATCTAAAATAAACTCCCCAAAACTAAGGAGAAGAGAATCAAGTGCACCTTAGTGGTCACTGAATTTCAGCCAGGCTTATAATAAGCTAAATGTTGTAATATAACATTACATATATAAAATTATTTAACAATTTTGTCTCAACATTGTGCTCTTTTCACAGCAAAGTATTTTGAAAGCTCTCTTTTCTTCTAAAATAAAACTACTTAAAATAAGATTTTTAAAAATTTTGTAGCAGCTTTTGTTTTACTAAAGGAAGAGAGATGTAAGAACATTTTTAATCTGTTCCAGAGTTGTATTTCTTTCTAAGTCACAGGACAATGTATCTATTGGCTTATATCACCATAAACATCACAAAAGAGAACATACTCCAGTGATGATGAATGTATCAGTTTTCATTTATAAGAATTGGCCAAGTTTAAAATAATCTCTTTGTCTAAAGCTAATATTCTTTACCCAAATAAAATATTATTGTAGTAGAACATTTCATGGAAAAACAACATTTAATTTAATTTAAATCCCATTATCTGATAAGATGGAGCCTTCAGTGTTATGCTTTATTAATCGCAAACCCATATTAATTTTAAAATTCTGGAAACTTAATTTGAAAAACCTGAATGTAAATGTAAAGTAGATTTTATAGATATAGTCATTTGGATCAGGTACCAGAGGTATTAGAATGACTAGAAATCATTTAATCCCAACCCTGAATTTTACAGATGAGGAAATAGGTCTAGAAATGTTACCTAATCTCTAGTAACTATACAAACATGTACACACACATATAGTTATGTATAGTTATATATAATTATACATATACACATACAATTACATACATATATACATATACATTTTTGAGTTGTTTCAGTTACTTCAGTTATGTCCAACTCTTCATGCCCTATTTGGAGTTTTCTTCGCAAAGATACTGGAGTGGTTTGCCATTTCCTTCTCTAGCTCATTTTACAGATGAGGAAACTGAGACAAACAGGGTTAAGTGACTTGCCCAGGGTCACATAGCTAGTAAGTATCTAAAGCTAGATTTGAACTAATGAGAAGGAGTCTTCCTCATTTCAGGCCTGGCACTCTATCTACTGTGCCACCTAGCTGTCCATTATTTATACATATATATACTTACATACACATATTTATTTATATATACATATATACACACATACATACATACATACATATATATATACATAAATATGTATATATACACAGGTTGTTGTGAAGAAAACACTTTGGAAACTGAAGAGTGCTATATAAACATAAGTTGGTGTTATTTTAGTTATGAGAATATTATTTAGTGCACTAAAAAACATTTTATTGTCTTAACTGCTCCCTTTAAAGCAAAGAAATGAAAACACCCACCAACAGCACAGTTTCCCTCTAATCTCATCTTTTTAGCAAGAATAGGTCCAGCAATAAGCTGACTGTTGTGTTTTGTCTTCATTTTAACTAGCTTTAGGGGGAAAATGTTTTGTACTACTATGCCACTTATTGTATATAGATGTTTTAAGAAAATCCATTTTATAAAATCTAAACTTATAGATCAGAGAGGGTACATTAACAGTATTCACTTTCTTTCTCTTTGTGAAAGGATTACTTCAGGATTCCTTTAGTGAGCTCTTCTAGTACATAAAAATATGTATGTAATATGTATACTTGGTGAAACTTTTTTTTATTTCTGAGAAAAATACATATTAAATATTTTTTTAGCTTTCTAGTTTTACCAGAAGAGGAGGGGGATATGAAAGATGTTTTCATGAGACAAAATTAACAAACAGTGTACAACTTGGGGTTAAGTGGACTGAATGTTCTGGGAAAATTTTTCAGAACTGAACTTGCAAACAGAAGTTCTCGTATTCAGATTCCCCAGGGAAATTATGAATAGTTTAGCTAAGTGAACGTTTCTGTGCTGTGTGTCAAGCTAAGTTTGTAGAAAAGTATGAAAAAACTTTTATGTATACTAATAATTTAGAATAATTCAATGTGCTCATCAGCGTTATTAAATAACATTTTTAAAAGTACTTAGCAAGTATTCACATGAGCTGGTGTTATTTGGGATCTACTGATGAAATAAGCTAATAATTAATTTCTTAAAATACTCATGGATAGAGTGGGTTTGCTATTAGTTCATTTTTGGAATGCATTGCAGACTGCCTGACGTTGTCTGGAATGCTGGTTGGAAACTGTTCATGGTGTATTTAAGCTAATTGAGCAGTTCCTCCCCTTCAATGCCCACTTTCTGTGCGTGTGACCCAAGATTAGTTGATTGGAGTGAGTAGCCTAGGCATCAGTCAAAATCTGCTTACTCTACCACGACATATTTTATTGATTATGAGGGCTTTTTTTTCCCTGTTCATGTACCAGAGCTGATATTTACATTGCAAATGAAAGTACAGACAAAGGAAGGTGCAGTTAAATGAGCATCTGATTCACAAATACGCTTTAGAGAGGCAAATAAATGAGCTGGCAGAGTTGTTTTTCTAAGGGTGTTGCCCCCCTTCAGAATTCAGCAATGCTGAACAGAATGAATGAATGACCTAAAAAGTCCTATTGGCTGCACATTGACTTATGCCCAACTCACTGTTTGAGCTGAGGGAGTTGCAATACTCTTTCTTTCCCATTGCCAGTTCCACATTCTCCCTCTACCATCATCACTCAGTAACCTCTCCTCCTTCCAGGATCACTCAATCCATATCTACCACTCAATCAATATTGTCATCACTTCCAGATACTTCATGTCCTCAACCACTTTCTCCATCAGCCCTTTGAAATTGGCTGGTGCCCTTGAAGTGCCTTAGGGCATTTACTGAAACTGGCAAAAATTTACCTGGTCAGATGAAAGCAGTCTTTTCCTTATCTTCCATGGACATAGGAATCTGGTAGTATCCAGTATACAAGTTAAATAATGAATGAAAACCACTGGTTACCTAGCAGACAATCCAAGGCATCTTGCACACATCTGCGTCTTTCCATTTTTCTTAGGTACCATCACTATGGCTGATGCATAAGGGTTGCTGGATTCTGTGATGATTCCATTAACCAACATTGGTTTCTGAGATATTCCATCACATGAAGAGTAATTCCCCTAGATATTTCTCTGAATGGTAAGGAATGAATGAACTAGATTTTGTAGATAACATCTCTAACATATCCCACATTCCACTCATACAATGAGAACATGTTTGTTCTCCTACTAAATTATAACTTCAACCTAACCTTCCTCTCTTGTAGTACTAAGGAAAGTCAAATACCTCAGGATTCATCTCAGAAAGTGAACAGTTGGGGCTCTTGTGATGTTCACTGGAAATTTTTGTCTCTATCCTCTTTTAATTAATCCTCTGTTCAATCCACATTAATGGTCAAAGTGTGTAGGTATTGGTCCCAGCTTCTTGTTTGCAGTATCCTGCTAGAATTTTGAAAAGACTAATTTTGAAAATTAGTTCCAATCAGTACTGATATTCCAGTGAATGTTGGAGGCTGTGGACATACCAAAGCCATAGGATCTCCTTTTCTGTTGACACCAACAACTTCTTTGGAAAATTTCAAGCTCACATAGAAGAATCCCAAGTAGGAATAGTTTTTATCACCCAAACATCAACTCCCAAGCCATGTCATAGACTCTAAAGGTATTTTATGTGTCATAAAAAAAATTGGGAAATTATGGTAATGAGCTCCACTGTCCAAGACAGCATTGCCGTCTCCATTTTTCATTTTTCCTATCACTTCTATATGAGGTCCAGTGAGTTTAGATAGATCAGGCCCATAAGGAATTGATGATAAAGTCAATGTTACTGTCCTTGGAGCTCAGGATGACCTTCTTCCCTGACTCTGCTCTGGGAAAAAGCTGTATCAGAAGATGTTAGATTTTTCATAACCAATGCTGCAGTCCCTTTGCTAGTGCAACCAACTTAAGTATGACTGTCCAATTCACAATTATAACAAAAGATAGGTATGTTACTCTGATGGCTACCCGATGGCAGTGATCTTATTTCAGGCTTTCATGCTGTCCATTCCTTTGGTCCTCTATATCTCTAAGAAGAATAGGAATGTGTACTGTTCCATTTCTCATTTGATTATCCTGGGTCCTGAGCCAGCAGTTCAATACTGGCGGTGCTGCTGCCCTGCTTTGCTCCTGTGGCCCACACTGAAAAAGGCCTAGAGCCTCCTGAGATTGAGTCCTGTGAATTATATTTTCCCTTAAAGCTAAGGAGTATAGACAAATCTAAAACAATTAAGACCTTAAAGACTTGAAGACTGGAACTTTCAGTGGACGTTCAATAAAAGCCTGAGGCAATTTGGGTTAAAAGGAATACTTAAATAGTTCCATCCAGAAAACAATGGGTTCTTCTAGAAGCAAAATATTGAAGCACCACAGGACAGAAAAAAATAGTCCAAGAAAAAATCTAGCAAATAAATATAATATCTTGCAAAAATAAGAAATTATAGCTATATTCCTATGAATAGAAAGCTCACATATAGCATATTGTGTCTTGTGCCCCACAGAAAGGCAGGAATAATTTTCTTCTCTCCCTCTCCTCTAGGGAGGCATTGATTCCTGCCAAAAAGGAAAGCAGTAGGTTGGGGTCAGAGGCTGGTCACTCTGTTCTCCTCAAAGAGAGGGGGTACTGGGCTAGAATTATATCTACTCCTTTAAATATTATTATTAGCCTACAAGTTGTAATTTCTTGATCAGTATTTCTTAATGGGGAAAGGAGGGCACAAGTTTTATATCCAAGGTTTGACTTCTTTCCTGCCAAATGTCAGTTTTACAATAAGCACACATAGTAAATAGCCAAAAAAAAAAATTCTTTTATTCAAGTAGACAGCAAAACAGAAATCCCCTAAGGGAATAAAATATAAGGGACAGGAATAAGCCTTTAAAAAAGATATACAATAATAGCTTCTTAAATATTCAAGTCCTTTTTTTAGCTAATGAGAAAGTGAGTACTATATTAATATTGCATGACACATTAGTGAACAAATACAATTTACTTTAACTTTTCCTCTATATTCCTGCCACCATTTCCCACTGAAATTTCAATCTAATAAACATTAGCATGAATAGTCAAGAGTCTTGGTTCTGCTATCACTAGAAAGTTCAAATTAAAACAACCTTGAGATAACATTTTATACCTATCAGATTGGCTAAAATGATTGAAAGTAAAAAATGTTGGAGGGGATGTGGAAAAATTGGGACACTAGTGCATTGTTAGTGGAGTTGCGAACTGATCCAACTATTTTGGAGAGCAATCTGGAATTATGCCCAACGAGTTACTAAACTACCTATTCCCTTTGACCCAGCAATACCAAAGATGATTAGGGAAAAAGTAAAGAACCTATATATTCTAAAATGTTTATAGCAGCTCTCTTTGTGGTGGCAAAGAACTGAAAATTTTAGGGATGCCCATCAATTGGGAATGGCTGAACAAGTTGTGGTATATGATTGTGATAGAATATTACTGTGCTATAAGAAATGATGAGTTCAATGATCTTAGAAAAACGTGGAAAGACTTGCATGAAATAATGAAGAATGAAATGAACAGAACCACAAGAAAACTGTATATAGTAATAGTAATATTGTTTTAAGAATTACTTTGAGCAAATGAGTTATTTTGACTATTATAAATACTCAAATTAACCGTAAAGGGCATATGAAGAAAGATGCTATCTGCATCCAGAGAAGGAACTGATAAATAGAAATATGTATAGAATAATTTTACACACACACACACACACACACACACACACTCACTTATTTGTGTCTAATTGTATCCATCCTTAGGGCAGAGAAGAAAGAGAGGGAAGAAAAAAAGGAAAAAAATTTACATGATAACATTGTTGTGTATTTAAAAGGAATAGCAAGTTATACTTAGTAGATTTGCAGTTTTGTGTGCAATCATCTTTTTTATTATACTGTGTTATGGCAATGTGTGTTTTATTACATAAGTTAAAAATAAAATATATTTTAAAAAAGAAAGTTCAATAGAGAGAGTTAATTTACCCTTTGAGCACACTACAATGAAGATGCATTTCATAGGTAAATATAACTGCTGACCACGGTAACCGTGGATTGAATTGTCTTATAGGGCACAGGACTTTTTCAGCATTTCTCTGACAGGATAATGTATTTCTATCAAGCTTGCAACCTTGAGAGTGAGGCTATGAGAAAAATAGATAGAACTCTGCATAGTTTTAGTGTCCTCTAGTGGCAACTTGTTATAATACTGAGGAAATTAGTCAAGGTAAAAAGAAAGTTTTTCATGGGGATCCCTGGCTTATCAAGGTCATGGTGCCTATTATTTCTTCAGTTCTTCAGTGTCATATAATAAACATAAATGTTTTTTGTGCATACATAAACATGATTTTTTTCCTGCGTATATGGGGCTAAATGAAATCAGAACACAGACCTCTAACATTTATAGTATTCAGGATAAATCTAACTATATATCTATCTATTGTCAGTCTCAGAAAGAAAGACAAACTGATGAAATAGAAAAGGCAGATGGAGCAAGCAGGATGTGAGACAGGAGATAAGATGCAGAATGTGACCAGCCAGAAAAGTGCTCAAAAAAGACTATGTATTGAAGCCCCCACCAGGGACTTATCTGTGTGTTTTCACAAAGCACCCTCAATTCCAGCACAACTCTTCCCCTCCCCTTTCCTGTTCTCTTTGATTATCACCTGTGGACTACCTAATATTCCAGGCATTTTGGAGTCATGCTTGCTCCTTCCATTCTCGTCCCCTTCCCCCAATCCATAAAATTGTATTTAGACCATACCTTTGACCTGGCCGACCTCCTTTGCCTCTTACTGATGGGGTTGGGATCTGAGCCCTAGAAAGGAAAAACCCTGGACTTTCCCAGTGGCCAAATCTCTGCCTTTATAGTCCCATCAACTGACCTTTCATTGTGGCTACACCCAATCTCCCCTCCATTGTCTTGCCTCCCTATGGCCCCAGGCCACTTCCCACCCTTGGTCCTATCTAGGCTCCATTCTCCCTTGGCCACCCCTGGAGTTCTATTACCTCATAGACTACTTGGCCACTCCTAGATCCCTCCCATAGTCTTTCTGTATATAAGGTCCATCTCACCTCCATTAAGATGCTTAGATTCTTATAATCTAACCACGGCTCAGATTCCTAAAATCTAGCCTCTGATTAGATTCTTACAATCTAGCCACTGCTGGGATTCTTATAATCTAGCCACTGCTTACTCACGTTCAGACTCCTTAAGAGTCTGCCCAATATGACAACATTCTAATAAACCTTGTCTCTGGCTGAAAGAAGGCTTGGGTCGATTTCTTTCGGGCAGGACCCGATTTTGGGGTTCCAGGACCCCTGAACCCCTAAACCGCAACACTACCAGAAGCAGAGGCCACTCTGCTTACTTAGGGGAGCAGGGCCTGTAGCCTATGCTCTGCCTCCCATGTGGAACATAGACCACTGGGGCTCTGCCTCATGGTGAGCAGGCCTGCTTGGGTGCATCACCCCAATAAATGCCCTTCTTTAACTTGGAGACAATCCAAGTGAATTCTTTCAGGACTCTAGGACCCGTAATCTATACCTCATCATTTCAAGTAGCACCCCAACATTCTTGGGGTCCATCCTGAACTCATTACCAATGGCCACAGAGATCTAAGTGAATTCTTTCACACCTTAACCACTCTCCCAACTCTGACCTCAACAAAACATGATAAGGTTTTGTCCATCATTTTATTTCTCTCAAAGCTGGCAACATGCTTGCATGGGAGGCAGTCTGGAACTGGGCTCATTTTGGGGTTAGGGTGCACAGTTTTTAAACTCTTCCAATAGAGGCTGATATCATTTTATCATCATTTTATCTCTGGACAGAGGAAATACCTCTTTTATCAGACTAGCCCCAGGATTTGGGGGACAAAAGAATTTGTCTCCACAAAATCTTCCCTACCTTAGATTAAGTTACTTGCAAGCTTTGGTGGGGTTTGACCAGGATAGGGAGAGTCAATGCAATCTCATAATCAGTAATGACTGAACTTGGGAAGAAGGGGGCTGGGGGAAGCTCTGAATCTCACTTGTCATACTGTCTATCTGTCTGTCTGCCTATGTAGCTATGTTTACTTTGAGGGATGACATTTGGGATAATATTGAGTATGGAAGGTGAATGTTTCCCTTTTTTTTAACCTCAGTGTCTGTTGAATTCAATTCAATTCAACAAACATATATTAATCTACTATGTGCTAGGCACTGTAATAGAAAAAAAACAGAACAGTTCTTCCTCTCAAGGAGTTTACATTCTCTTTGATCTTAGTTTGTCCATTGTTGGTTTGAGGGCAAAGGAATGACATTGATGAATGAATGCTTTACAGATTTTACAGGCTGATAAAAATAAATGCAAGTTTAGAGTTTTTAGAGCCCCTTTTCCCTGGCTCTTTTAGATAATGAGGATGTGTGTGTGTGTGTGTGTGTGTGTGTGT